>NW_027364139.1:0-302689 GCF_046119375.1 Phyllobates terribilis | reverse complement strand
TCAAAGAGAGTGAGATGCCAGCTCCTTTCATTCAGTCAGTAGCTTCAATCATTTCTGGACGTTTTTCAATGGCAAAAATCAATGAATATTGTAAATGCACAAACAGTAATTTCTCCGCATTGCAAGGTGTAATTCTGAAATTTTTTGCTTTTTCCTGCTCCTCTTAGCATGATAAAGAAGATTCAAAGAGAGTGAGATGCCAGCTCCTTTCATTCAGTCAGTAGCTTCAATCATTTCTGGTATATGAATAACATGATGTTTTTCAATGGCAAAAATCAATGAATATTGTAAATGCACAAACAGTAATTTCTCCGCATTGCAAGGTGCAATTCTGAAATTTTTTGCTTTTTCCTGCTCCTCTTAGCATGATAAAGAAGATTCAAAGAGAGTGAGATGCCAGCTCCTTTCATTCAGTCAGTAGCTTCAATCATTTCTGGACGTTTTTCAATGGCAAAAATCAATGAATATTGTAAATGCACAAACAGTAATTTCTCCGCATTGCAAGGTGCAATTCTGAAATTTTTTGCTTTTTCCTGCTCCTTTTAGCATGATAAAGAAGATTCAAAGAGAGTGACATGCCAGCTCCTTTCATTCAGTCAGTAGCTTCAAACATTTCTGTTATATGAATAACATGATGTTTTTCAATGGCAAAAATCAATGAATATTGTAAATGCACAAACAGTAATTTCTCCGCATTGCAAGGAGCAATTCTGAAATTTTTTGCATTTTCCTGCTCCTCTTAGCATGATAAAGAAGATTCAAAGAGAGTGAGATGCCAGCTCCTTTCATTCAGTCAGTAGCTTCAATCATTTCTGGACGTTTTTCAATGGCAAAAATCAATGAATATTGTAAATGCACAAACAGTAATTTCTCCGCATTGCAAGGTGCAATTCTGAAATTTTTTGCTTTTTCCTGCTCCTCTTAGCATGATAAAGAAGATTCAAAGAGAGTGAGATGCCAGCTCCTTTCATTCAGTCAGAAGCTTCAAACATTTCTGGACGTTTTTCTATGGCAAAAATCAATGAATATTGTAAATGCACAAACAGTAATTTCTCCGCATTGCAAGGTGCAATTCTGAAATTTTTTGCTTTTTCCTGCTCCTCTTAGCATGATAAAGAAGATTCAAAGAGAGTGAGATGCCAGCTCCTTTCATTCAGTCAGTAGCTTCAATCATTTCTGGTATATGAATAACATGATGTTTAACAATGGCAAAAATCAATGAATATTGTAAATGCACAAACAGTAATTTCTCCGCATTGCAAGGTGCAATTCTGAAATTTTTTGCTTTTTCCTGCTCCTCTTAGCATGATAAAGAAGATTCAAAGAGAGTGAGATGCCAGCTCCTTTCATTCAGTCAGTAGCTTCAATCATTTCTGGATGTTTTTCAATGGCAAAAATCAATGAATATTGTAAATGCACAAACAGTAATTTCTCCGCATTGCAAGGTGCAATTCTGAAATTTTTTGCTTTTTCCTGCTCCTCTTAGCATGATAAAGAAGATTCAAAGAGAGTGAGATGCCAGCTCCTTTCATTCAGTCAGTAGCTTCAATCATTTCTGGACGTTTTTCAACGGCAAAAATCAATGAATATTGTAAATGCACAAACAGTAATTTCTCCGCATTGCAAGGTGCAATTCTGAAATTTTTTGCTTTTTCCTGCTCCTCTTAGCATGATAAAGAAGATTCAAAGAGAGTGAGATGCCAGCTCCTTTCATTCAGTCAGTAGCTTCAATCATTTCTGGACGTTTTTCAATGGCAAAAATCAATGAATATTGTAAATGCACAAACAGTAATTTCTCCGCATTGCAAGGTGCAATTCTGAAATTTTTTGCTTTTTCCTGCTCCTCTTAGCATGATAAAGAAGATTCAAACAGAGTGAGATGCCAGCTCCTTTCATTCAGTCAGTAGCTTCAATCATTTCTGGACGTTTTTCAATGGCAAAAATCAATGAATATTGTAAATGCACAAACAGTAATTTCTCCGTATTGCAAGGTGCAATTCTGAAATTTTTTGCTTTTTCCTGCTCCTCTTAGCATGATAAAGAAGATTCAAAGAGAGTGAGATGCCAGCTCCTTTCATTCAGTCAGTAGCTTCAATCATTTCTGGACGTTTTTCAATGGCAAAAATCAATGAATATTGTAAATGCACAAGCAGTAATTTCTCCGCATTGCAAGGTGCAATTCTGAAATTTTTTGCTTTTTCCTGCTCCTCTTAGCATGATAAAGAAGATTCAAAGAGACTGAGATGCCAGCTCCTTTCATTCAGTCAGTAGCTTCAATCATTTCTGGACGTTTTTCAATGGCAAAAATCAATGAATATTGTAAATGCACAAACAGTAATTTCTCCGCATTGCAAGGTGCAATTCTGAAATTTTTTACTTTTTCCTGCTCATCTTAGCATGAAAAAGAAGATTCAAAGAGAGTGAGATGCCAGCTCCTTTCATTCAGTCAGTAGCTTCAATCATTTCTGGTATATGAATAACATGATGTTTTTCAATGGCAAAAATCAATGAATATTGTAAATGCACAAACAGTAATTTCTCCGCATTGCAAGGTGCAATTCTGAAATTTTTTGCTTTTTCCTGCTCCTCTTAGCATGATAAAGAAGATTCAAAGATAGTGAGATGCCAGCTCCTTTCATTCAGTCAGTAGCTTCAATCATTTCTGGACGTTTTTCAATGGCAAAAATCAATGAATATTGTAAATGCACAAACAGTAATTTCTCCGCATTGCAAGGTGCAATTCTGAAATTTTTTGCTTTTTCCTGCTCCTCTTAGCATGATAAAGAAGATTCAAAGAGAGTGAGATGCCAGCTCCTTTCATTCAGTCAGTAGCTTCAATCATTTCTGGTATATGAATAACATGATGTTTTTCAATGGCAAAAATCAATGAATATTGTAAATGCACAAACAGTAATTTCTCCGCATTGCAAGGTGCAATTCTGAAATTTTTTGCTTTTTCCTGCTCCTCTTAGCATGATAAAGAAGATTCAAAGAGAGTGAGATGCCAGCTCCTTTCATTCAGTCAGTAGCTTCAAACATTTCTGGACGTTTTTCAATGGCAAAAATCAATGAATATTGTAAATGCACAAACAGTAATTTCTCCGCATTGCAAGGTGCAATTCTGAAATTTTTTGCTTTTTCCTGCTCCTCTTAGCATGATAAAGAAGATTCAAAGAGAGTGAGATGCCAGCTCCTTTCATTCAGTCAGTAGCTTCAATCATTTCTGGTATATGAATAACATGATGTTTAACAATGGCAAAAATCAATGAATATTGTAAATGCACAAACAGTAATTTCTCCGCATTGCAAGGTGCAATTCTGAAATTTTTTGCTTTTTCCTGCTCCTCTTAGCATGATAAAGAAGGTTCAAAGAGAGTGAGATGCCAGCTCCTTTCATTCAGTCAGTAGCTTCAATCATTTCTGGATGTTTTTCAATGGCAAAAATCAATGAATATTGTAAATGCACAAACAGTAATTTCTCCGCATTGCAAGGTGCAATTCTGAAATTTTTTGCTTTTTCCTGCTCCTCTTAGCATGATAAAGAAGATTCAAAGAGAGTGAGATGCCAGCTCCTTTCATTCAGTCAGTAGCTTCAATCATTTCTGGACGTTTTTCAACGGCAAAAATCAATGAATATTGTAAATGCACAAACAGTAATTTCTCCGCATTGCAAGGTGCAATTCTGAAATTTTTTGCTTTTTCCTGCTCCTCTTAGCATGATAAAGAAGATTCAAAGAGAGTGAGATGCCAGCTCCTTTCATTCAGTCAGTAGCTTCAATCATTTCTGGACGTTTTTCAATGGCAAAAATCAATGAATATTGTAAATGCACAAACAGTAATTTCTCCGCATTGCAAGGTGCAATTCTGAAATTTTTTGCTTTTTCCTGCTCCTCTTAGCATGATAAAGAAGATTCAAAGAGAGTGAGATGCCAGCTCCTTTCATTCAGTCAGTAGCTTCAATCATTTCTGGACGTTTTTCAATGGCAAAAATCAATGAATATTGTAAATGCACAAACAGTAATTTCTCCGTATTGCAAGGTGCAATTCTGAAATTTTTTGCTTTTTCCTGCTCCTCTTAGCATGATAAAGAAGATTCAAAGAGAGTGAGATGCCAGCTCCTTTCATTCAGTCAGTAGCTTCAATCATTTCTGGACGTTTTTCAATGGCAAAAATCAATGAATATTGTAAATGCACAAGCAGTAATTTCTCCGCATTGCAAGGTGCAATTCTGAAATTTTTTACTTTTTCCTGCTCCTCTTAGCATGAAAAAGAAGATTCAAAGAGAGTGAGATGCCAGCTCCTTTCATTCAGTCAGTAGCTTCAATCATTTCTGGTATATGAATAACATGATGTTTTCAATGGCAAAAATCAATGAATATTGTAAATGCACAAACAGTAATTTCTCCGCATTGCAAGGTGCAATTCTGAATTTTTTTGCTTTTTCCTGCTCCTCTTAGCATGATAAAGAAGATTCAAAGAGAGTGAGATGCCAGCTCCTTTCATTCAGTCAGTAGCTTCAATCATTTCTGGACGTTTTTCAATGGCAAAAATCAATGAATATTGTAAATGCACAAACAGTAATTTCTCCGCATTGCAAGGTGCAATTCTGAAATTTTTTGCTTTTTCCTGCTCCTCTTAGCATGATAAAGAAGATTCAAAGAGAGTGAGATGCCAGCTCCTTTCATTCAGTCAGTAGCTTCAATCATTTCTGGTATATGAATAACATGATGTTTTTCAATGGCAAAAATCAATGAATATTGTAAATGCACAAACAGTAATTTCTCCGCATTGCAAGGTGCAATTCTGAAATTTTTTGCCTTTTCCTGCTCCTCTTAGCATGATAAAGAAGATTCAAAGAGAGTGAGATGCCAGCTCCTTTCATTCAGTCAGTAGCTTCAATCATTTCTGGACGTTTTTCAATGGCAAAAATCAATGAATATTGTAAATGCACAAGCAGTAATTTCTCCGCATTGCAAGGTGCAATTCTGAAATTTTTTGCTTTTTCCTGCTCCTCTTAGCATGATAAAGAAGATTCAAAGAGACTGAGATGCCAGCTCCTTTCATTCAGTCAGTAGCTTCAATCATTTCTGGACGTTTTTCAATGGCAAAAATCAATGAATATTGTAAATGCACAAACAGTAATTTCTCCGCATTGCAAGGTGCAATTCTGAAATTTTTTACTTTTTCCTGCTCATCTTAGCATGAAAAAGAAGATTCAAAGAGAGTGAGATGCCAGCTCCTTTCATTCAGTCAGTAGCTTCAATCATTTCTGGTATATGAATAACATGATGTTTTTCAATGGCAAAAATCAATGAATATTGTAAATGCACAAACAGTAATTTCTCCGCATTGCAAGGTGCAATTCTGAAATTTTTTGCTTTTTCCTGCTCCTCTTAGCATGATAAAGAAGATTCAAAGAGAGTGAGATGCCAGCTCCTTTCATTCAGTCAGTAGCTTCAATCATTTCTGGACGTTTTTCAATGGCAAAAATCAATGAATATTGTAAATGCACAAACAGTAATTTCTCCGCATTGCAAGGTGCAATTCTGAAATTTTTTGCTTTTTCCTGCTCCTCTTAGCATGATAAAGAAGATTCAAAGAGAGTGAGATGCCAGCTCCTTTCATTCAGTCAGTAGCTTCAATCATTTCTGGTATATGAATAACATGATGTTTTTCAATGGCAAAAATCAATGAATATTGTAAATGCACAAACAGTAATTTCTCCGCATTGCAAGGTGCAATTCTGAAATTTTTTGCTTTTTCCTGCTCCTCTTAGCATGATAAAGAAGATTCAAAGAGAGTGAGATGCCAGCTCCTTTCATTCAGTCAGTAGCTTCAAACATTTCTGGACGTTTTTCAATGGCAAAAATCAATGAATATTGTAAATGCACAAACAGTAATTTCTCCGCATTGCAAGGTGCAATTCTGAAATTTTTTGCTTTTTCCTGCTCCTCTTAGCATGATAAAGAAGATTCAAAGAGAGTGAGATGCCAGCTCCTTTCATTCAGTCAGTAGCTTCAATCATTTCTGGTATATGAATAACATGATGTTTAACAATGGCAAAAATCAATGAATATTGTAAATGCACAAACAGTAATTTCTCCGCATTGCAAGGTGCAATTCTGAAATTTTTTGCTTTTTCCTGCTCCTCTTAGCATGATAAAGAAGATTCAAAGAGAGTGAGATGCCAGCTCCTTTCATTCAGTCAGTAGCTTCAATCATTTCTGGATGTTTTTCAATGGCAAAAATCAATGAATATTGTAAATGCACAAACAGTAATTTCTCCGCATTGCAAGGTGCAATTCTGAAATTTTTTGCTTTTTCCTGCTCCTCTTAGCATGATAAAGAAGATTCAAAGAGAGTGAGATGCCAGCTCCTTTCATTCAGTCAGTAGCTTCAATCATTTCTGGACGTTTTTCAATGGCAAAAATCAATGAATATTGTAAATGCACAAACAGTAATTTCTCCGCATTGCAAGGTGCAATTCTGAAATTTTTTGCTTTTTCCTGCTCCTCTTAGCATGATAAAGAAGATTCAAAGAGAGTGAGATGCCAGCTCCTTTCATTCAGTCAGTAGCTTCAATCATTTCTGGACGTTTTTCAATGGCAAAAATCAATGAATATTGTAAATGCACAAACAGTAATTTCTCCGTATTGCAAGGTGCAATTCTGAAATTTTTTGCTTTTTCCTGCTCCTCTTAGCATGATAAAGAAGATTCAAAGAGAGTGAGATGCCAGCTCCTTTCATTCAGTCAGTAGCTTCAATCATTTCTGGACGTTTTTCAATGGCAAAAATCAATGAATATTGTAAATGCACAAGCAGTAATTTCTCCGCATTGCAAGGTGCAATTCTGAAATTTTTTACTTTTTCCTGCTCCTCTTAGCATGAAAAAGAAGATTCAAAGAGAGTGAGATGCCAGCTCCTTTCATTCAGTCAGTAGCTTCAATCATTTCTGGTATATGAATAACATGATGTTTTCAATGGCAAAAATCAATGAATATTGTAAATGCACAAACAGTAATTTCTCCGCATTGCAAGGTGCAATTCTGAATTTTTTTGCTTTTTCCTGCTCCTCTTAGCATGATAAAGAAGATTCAAAGAGAGTGAGATGCCAGCTCCTTTCATTCAGTCAGTAGCTTCAATCATTTCTGGACGTTTTTCAATGGCAAAAATCAATGAATATTGTAAATGCACAAACAGTAATTTCTCCGCATTGCAAGGTGCAATTCTGAAATTTTTTGCTTTTTCCTGCTCCTCTTAGCATGATAAAGAATATTCAAAGAGAGTGAGATGCCAGCTCCTTTCATTCAGTCAGTAGCTTCAATCATTTCAGGTATATGAATAACATGATGTTTTTCAATGGCAAAAATCAATGAATATTGTAAATGCACAAACAGTAATTTCTCCGCATTGCAAGGTGCAATTCTGAAATTTTTTGCTTTTTCCTGCTCCTCTTAGCATGATAAAGAAGATTCAAAGAGAGTGAGATGCCAGCTCCTTTCATTCAGTCAGTAGCTTCAATCATTTCTGGTATATGAATAACATGATGTTTTTCAATGGCAAAAATCAATGAATATTGTAAATGCACAAACAGTAATTTCTCCGCATTGCAAGGTGCAATTCTGAAATTTTTTGCCTTTTCCTGCTCCTCTTAGCATGATAAAGAAGATTCAAAGAGAGTGAGATGCCAGCTCCTTTCATTCAGTCAGTAGCTTCAATCATTTCTGGACGTTTTTCAATGGCAAAAATCAATGAATATTGTAAATGCACAAACAGTAATTTCTCCGCATTGCAAGGTGCAATTCTGAAATTTTTTGCTTTTTCCTGCTCCTCTTAGCATGATAAAGAAGATTCAAAGAGAGTGAGATGCCAGCTCCTTTCATTCAGTCAGTAGCTTCAAACATTTCTGGTATATGAATAACATGATGTTTTTCAATGGCAAAAATCAATGAATATTGTAAATGCACAAACAGTAATTTCTCCGCATTGCAAGGTGCAATTCTGAAATTTTTTGCTTTTTCCTGCTCCTCTTAGCATGATAAAGAAGATTCAAAGAGAGTGAGATGCCAGCTCCTTTCATTCAGTCAGTAGCTTCAATCATTTCTGGACGTTTTTCAATGGCAAAAATCAATGAATATTGTAAATGCACAAACAGTAATTTCTCCGCATTGCAAGGTGCAATTCTGAAATTTTTTGCTTTTTCCTGCTCCTCTTAGCATGATAAAGAAGATTCAAAGAGAGTGAGATGCCAGCTCCTTTCATTCAGTCAGTAGCTTCAATCATTTCTGGACGTTTTTCAATGGCAAAAATCAATGAATATTGTAAATGCACAAACTGCAATTTCTCCGCATTGCAAGGTGCAATTCTGAAATTTTTTGCTTTTTCCTGCTCCTCTTAGCATGATAAAGAAGATTCAAAGAGAGTGAGATGCCAGCTCCTTTCATTCAGTCAGTAGCTTCAATCATTTCTGGTATATGAATAACATGATGTTTTTCAATGGCAAAAATCAATGAATATTGTAAATGCACAAACAGTAATTTCTCCGCATTGCAAGGTGCAATTCTGAAATTTTTTGCTTTTTCCTGCTCCTCTTAGCATGATAAAGAAGATTCAAAGAGAGTGAGATGCCAGCTCCTTTCATTCAGTCAGTAGCTTCAATCATTTCTGGACGTTTTTCAATGGCAAAAATCATTGAATATTGTAAATGCACAAACAGTAATTTCTCCGCATTGCAAGGTGCAATTCTGAAATTTTTTACTTTTTCCTGCTCCTCTTAGCATGATAAAGAAGATTCAAAGAGAGTGAGATGCCAGCTCCTTTCATTCAGTCAGTAGCTTCAATCATTTCTGGTATATGAATAACATGATGTTTTTCAATCGCAAAAATCAATG
This sequence comes from Phyllobates terribilis, assembly GCF_046119375.1. Taxonomy (NCBI): domain Eukaryota; kingdom Metazoa; phylum Chordata; class Amphibia; order Anura; family Dendrobatidae; genus Phyllobates; species Phyllobates terribilis. The sequence continues at coordinate 293,798 of NW_027364139.1, read as the reverse complement.
AATATTGTAAGTGCACAAACAGTAATTTCTCCGCATTGCAAGGTGCAATTCTGAAATGTTTTGCTTTTTCCTGCTCCTCTTAGCATGATAAAGAAGATTCAAAGAGAGTGAGATGCCAGCTCCTTTCATTCAGTCAGTAGCTTCAATCATTTCTGGACGTTTTTCAATGGCAAAAATCAATGAATATTGTAAATGCACAAACAGTAATTTCTCCGCATTGCAAGGTGCAATTCTGAAATTTTTTGCTTTTTCCTGCTCCTCTTAGCATGACAAAGAAGATTCAAAGAGAGTGAGATGCCAGATCCTTTCCTTCAGTCAGTAGCTTCAATCATTTCTGGTATATGAATAACATGATGTTTTTCAATGGCAAAAATCAATGAATTTTGTAAATGCAAAAACAGTAATTTCTCCGCATTGCAAGGCGCAATTCTGAAATTTTTTGCTTTTTCCTGCTCCTCTTAGCATGATAAAGAAGATTCAAAGAGAGTGAGATGCCAGCTCCTTTCATTCAGTCAGTAGCTTCAATCATTTCTGGACATTTTTCAATGGCAAAAATCAATGAATATTGTAAATGCACAAACAGTAATTTCTCCGCATTGCAAGGTGCAATTCTGAAATTTTTTGCTTTTTCCTGCTCCTCTTAGCATGATAAAGAAGATTCAAAGAGAGTGAGATGCCAGCTCCTTTCATTCAGTCAGTAGCTTCAATCATTTCTGGACGTTTTTCAATGGCAAAAATCAATGAATATTGTAAATGCACAAACAGTAATTTCTCCGCATTGCAAGGTGCAATTCTGAAATTTTTTGCTTTTTCCTGCTCCTCTTAGCATGATAAAGAAGATTCAAAGAGAGTGAGATGCCAGCTCCTTTCATTCAGTCAGTAGCTTCAATCATTTCTGGACGTTTTTCAATGGCAAAAATCATTGAATATTGTAAATGCACAAACAGTAATTTCTCCGCATTGCAAGGTGCAATTCTGAAATTTTTTACTTTTTCCTGCTCCTCTTAGCATGATAAAGAAGATTCAAAGAGAGTGAGATGCCAGCTCCTTTCATTCAGTCAGTAGCTTCGCTTCAAACATTTCTGGTATATGAATAACATGATGTTTTTCAATGGCAAAAATCAATGAATATTGTAAATGCACAAACAGTAATTTCTCCGCATTGCAAGGTGCAATTCTGAAATTTTTTGCTTTTTCCTGCTCCTCTTAGCATGATAAAGAAGATTCAAAGAGAGTGAGATGCCAGCTCCTTTCATTCAGTCAGTAGCTTCAATCATTTCTGGTATATGAATAACATGATGTTTTTCAATGGCAAAAATTAATGAATATTGTAAATGCACAAACAGTAATTTCTCCGCATTGCAAGGTGCAATTCTGAAATTTTTTGCTTTTTCCTGCTCCTCTTAGCATGATAAAGAAGATTCAAAGAGAGTGAGATGCCAGCTCCTTTCATTCAGTCAGTAGCTTCAATCATTTCTGGACGTTTTTCAATGGCAAAAATCAATGAATATTGTAAATGCACAAACAGTAATTTCTCCGCATTGAAGGTGCAATTCTGAAATTTTTTGCTTTTTCCTGCTCCTCTTAGCATGATAAAGAAGATTCAAAGAGAGTGAGATGCCAGCTCCTTTCATTCAGTCAGTAGCTTCAAACATTTCTTGTATATGAATAACATGATGTTTTTCAATGGCAAAAATCAATGAATATTGTAAATGCACAAACAGTAATTTCTCCGCATTGCAAGGTGCAATTCTGAAATTTTTTGCTTTTTCCTGCTCCTCTTAGCATGATAAAGAAGATTCAAAGAGAGTGAGATGAGAGCTCCTTTCATTCAGTCAGTAGCTTCAATCATTTCTGGACGTTTTTCAATGGCAAAAATCAATGAATATTGTAAATGCACAAACAGTAATTTCTCCGCATTGCAAGGTGCAATTCTGAAATTTTTTGCTTTTTCCTGCTCCTCTTAGCATGATAAAGAAGATTCAAAGAGAGTGAGATGCCAGCTCCTTTCATTCAGTCAGTAGCTTCAATCATTTCTGGACGTTTTTCAATGGCAAAAATCAATGAATATTGTAAATGCACAAACAGTAATTTCTCCGCATTGCAAGGTGCAATTCTGAAATTTTTTGCTTTTTCCTGCTCCTCTTAGCATGATAAAGAAGATTCAAAGAGAGTGAGATGCCAGCTCCTTTCATTCAGTCAGTAGCTTCAATCATTTCTGGTATATGAATAACATGATGTTTTTCAATGGCAAAAATCAATGAATATTGTAAATGCACAAACAGTAATTTCTCCGCATTGCAAGGTGCAATTCTGAAATTTTTTGCTTTTTCCTGCTCCTCTTAGCATGATAAAGAAGATTCAAAGAGAGTGAGATGCCAGCTCCTTTCATTCAGTCAGTAGCTTCAATCATTTCTGGACGTTTTTCAATGGCAAAAATCAATGAATATTGTAAATGCACAAACAGTAATTTCTCCGCATTGCAAGGTGCAATTCTGAAATTTTTTGCTTTTTCCTGCTCCTCTTAGCATGGTAAAGAAGACTCAAAGAGAGTGAGATGCCAGCTCCTTTCATTCAGTCAGTAGCTTCAATCATTTCTGGACGTTTTTCAACGGCAAAAATCAATGAATATTGTAGATGCACAAACAGTAATTTCTCCGCATTGCAAGGTGCAATTCTGAAATTTTTTGCTTTTTCCTGCTCCTCTTAGCATGATAAAGAAGATTCAAAGAGACTGAGATGCCAGCTCCTTTCATTCAGTCAGTAGCTTCAATCATTTCTGGACGTTTTTCAATGGCAAAAATCAATGAATATTGTAAATGCACAAACAGTAATTTCTCCGCATTGCAAGGTGCAATTCTGAAATTTTTTGCTTTTTCCTGCTCCTCTTAGCATGATAAAGAAGATTCAAAGAGAGTGAGATGCCAGCTCCTTTCATTCAGTCAGTAGCTTCAATCATTTCTGGGTGTTTTTCAATGGCAAAAATCAATGAATATTGTAAATGCACAAACAATAATTTCTCCGCATTGCAAGGTGCAATTCTGAAATTTTTTGCTTTTTCCTGCTCCTCTTAGCATGATAAAGAAGATTCAAAGAGAGTGAGATGCCAGCTCCTTTCATTCAGTCAGTAGCTTCAATCATTTCTGGACGTTTTTCAATGGCAAAAATCAATGAATATTGTAAATGCACAAACAGTAATTTCTCCGCATTGCAAGGTGCAATTCTGAAATTTTTTGCTTTTTCCTGCTCCTCTTAGCATGATAAAGAAGATTCAAAGAGAGTGAGATGCCAGCTCCTTTCATTCAGTCAGTAGCATCAAACATTTCTGGTATATGAATAACATGATGTTTTTCAATGGCAAAAATCAATGAATATTGTAAATGCACAAACAGTAATTTCTTCGCATTGCAAGGTGCAATTCTGAAATTTTTTGCCTTTTCCTGCTCCTCTTAGCATGATAAAGAAGATTCAAAGAGAGTGAGATGCCAGCTCCTTTCATTCAGTCAGTAGCTTCAAACATTTCTGGTATATGAATAACATGATGTTTTTCAATGGCGGCAAAAATCAATGAATATTGTAAATGCACAAACAGTAATTTCTCCGCATTGCAAGGTGCAATTCTGAAATTTTTTGCTTTTTCCTGCTCCTCTTAGCATGATAAAGAAGATTCAAAGAGAGTGAGATGCCAGCTCCTTTCATTCAGTCAGTAGCTTCAATCATTTCTGGACGTTTTTCAATGGCAAAAATCAATGAATATTGTAAATGCACAAACAGTAATTTCTCCGCATTGCAAGGTGCAATTCTGAAATTTTTTGCTTTTTCCTGCTCCTCTTAGCATGATAAAGAAGATTCAAAGAGAGTGAGATGCCAGCTCCTTTCATTCAGTCAGTAGCTTCAATCATTTCTGGACGTTTTTCAATGGCAAAAATCAATGAATATTGTAAATGCACAAACAGTAATTTCTCCGCATTGCAAGGTGCAATTCTGAAATTTTTTGCTTTTTCCTGCTCCTCTTAGTATGATAAAGAAGATTCAAAGAGAGTGAGATGCCAGCTCCTTTCATTCAGTCAGTAGCTTCAAACATTTCTGGTATATGAATAACATGATGTTTTTCAATGGCAAAAATCAATGAATATTGTAAATGCACAAACAGTAATTTCTCCGCATTGCAAGGTGCAATTCTGAAATTTTTTGCTTTTTCCTGCTCCTCTTAGCATGATAAAGAAGATTCAAAGAGAGTGAGATGCCAGCTCCTTTCATTCAGTCAGTAGCTTCAATCATTTCTGGTATATGAATAACATGATGTTTTTCAATGGCAAAAATTAATGAATATTGTAAATGCACAAACAGTAATTTCTCCGCATTGCAAGGTGCAATTCTGAAATTTTTTGCTTTTTCCTGCTCCTCTTAGCATGATAAAGAAGATTCAAAGAGAGTGAGATGCCAGCTCCTTTCATTCAGTCAGTAGCTTCAATCATTTCTGGACGTTTTTCAATGGCAAAAACAATGAATATTGTAAATGCACAAACAGTAATTTCTCCGCATTGCAAGGTGCAATTCTGAAATTTTTTGCTTTTTCCTGCTCCTCTTAGCATGATAAAGAAGATTCAAAGAGAGTGAGATGCCAGCTCCTTTCATTCAGTCAGTAGCTTCAATCATTTCTGGACGTTTTTCAATGGCAAAAATCATTGAATATTGTAAATGCACAAACAGTAATTTCTCCGCATTGCAAGGTGCAATTCTGAAATTTTTTACTTTTTCCTGCTCCTCTTAGCATGATAAAGAAGATTCAAAGAGAGTGAGATGCCAGCTCCTTTCATTCAGTCAGTAGCTTCGCTTCAAACATTTCTGGTATATGAATAACATGATGTTTTTCAATGGCAAAAATCAATGAATATTGTAAATGCACAAACAGTAATTTCTCCGCATTGCAAGGTGCAATTCTGAAATTTTTTGCTTTTTCCTGCTCCTCTTAGCATGATAAAGAAGATTCAAAGAGAGTGAGATGCCAGCTCCTTTCATTCAGTCAGTAGCTTCAATCATTTCTGGTATATGAATAACATGATGTTTTTCAATGGCAAAAATTAATGAATATTGTAAATGCACAAACAGTAATTTCTCCGCATTGCAAGGTGCAATTCTGAAATTTTTTGCTTTTTCCTGCTCCTCTTAGCATGATAAAGAAGATTCAAAGAGAGTGAGATGCCAGCTCCTTTCATTCAGTCAGTAGCTTCAATCATTTCTGGACGTTTTTCAATGGCAAAAATCAATGAATATTGTAAATGCACAAACAGTAATTTCTCCGCATTGAAGGTGCAATTCTGAAATTTTTTGCTTTTTCCTGCTCCTCTTAGCATGATAAAGAAGATTCAAAGAGAGTGAGATGCCAGCTCCTTTCATTCAGTCAGTAGCTTCAAACATTTCTTGTATATGAATAACATGATGTTTTTCAATGGCAAAAATCAATGAATATTGTAAATGCACAAACAGTAATTTCTCCGCATTGCAAGGTGCAATTCTGAAATTTTTTGCTTTTTCCTGCTCCTCTTAGCATGATAAAGAAGATTCAAAGAGAGTGAGATGAGAGCTCCTTTCATTCAGTCAGTAGCTTCAATCATTTCTGGACGTTTTTCAATGGCAAAAATCAATGAATATTGTAAATGCACAAACAGTAATTTCTCCGCATTGCAAGGTGCAATTCTGAAATTTTTTGCTTTTTCCTGCTCCTCTTAGCATGATAAAGAAGATTCAAAGAGAGTGAGATGCCAGCTCCTTTCATTCAGTCAGTAGCTTCAATCATTTCTGGACGTTTTTCAATGGCAAAAATCAATGAATATTGTAAATGCACAAACAGTAATTTCTCCGCATTGCAAGGTGCAATTCTGAAATTTTTTGCTTTTTCCTGCTCCTCTTAGCATGATAAAGAAGATTCAAAGAGAGTGAGATGCCAGCTCCTTTCATTCAGTCAGTAGCTTCAATCATTTCTGGTATATGAATAACATGATGTTTTTCAATGGCAAAAATCAATGAATATTGTAAATGCACAAACAGTAATTTCTCCGCATTGCAAGGTGCAATTCTGAAATTTTTTGCTTTTTCCTGCTCCTCTTAGCATGATAAAGAAGATTCAAAGAGAGTGAGATGCCAGCTCCTTTCATTCAGTCAGTAGCTTCAATCATTTCTGGACGTTTTTCAATGGCAAAAATCAATGAATATTGTAAATGCACAAACAGTAATTTCTCCGCATTGCAAGGTGCAATTCTGAAATTTTTTGCTTTTTCCTGCTCCTCTTAGCATGATAAAGAAGATTCAAAGAGAGTGAGATGCCAGCTCCTTTCATTCAGTCAGTAGCTTCAAACATTTCTGGTATATGAATAACATGATGTTTTTCAATGGCGGCAAAAATCAATGAATATTGTAAATGCACAAACAGTAATTTCTCCGCATTGCAAGGTGCAATTCTGAAATTTTTTGCTTTTTCCTGCTCCTCTTAGCATGATAAAGAAGATTCAAAGAGAGTGAGATGCCAGCTCCTTTCATTCAGTCAGTAGCTTCAATCATTTCTGGACGTTTTTCAATGGCAAAAATCAATGAATATTGTAAATGCACAAACAGTAATTTCTCCGCATTGCAAGGTGCAATTCTGAAATTTTTTGCTTTTTCCTGCTCCTCTTAGCATGATAAAGAAGATTCAAAGAGAGTGAGATGCCAGCTCCTTTCATTCAGTCAGTAGCTTCAATCATTTCTGGACGTTTTTCAATGGCAAAAATCAATGAATATTGTAAATGCACAAACAGTAATTTCTCCGCATTGCAAGGTGCAATTCTGAAATTTTTTGCTTTTTCCTGCTCCTCTTAGTATGATAAAGAAGATTCAAAGAGAGTGAGATGCCAGCTCCTTTCATTCAGTCAGTAGCTTCAAACATTTCTGGTATATGAATAACATGATGTTTTTCAATGGCAAAAATCAATGAATATTGTAAATGCACAAACAGTAATTTCTCCGCATTGCAAGGTGCAATTCTGAAATTTTTTGCTTTTTCCTGCTCCTCTTAGCATGATAAAGAAGATTCAAAGAGAGTGAGATGCCAGCTCCTTTCATTCAGTCAGTAGCTTCAATCATTTCTGGTATATGAATAACATGATGTTTTTCAATGGCAAAAATTAATGAATATTGTAAATGCACAAACAGTAATTTCTCCGCATTGCAAGGTGCAATTCTGAAATTTTTTGCTTTTTCCTGCTCCTCTTAGCATGATAAAGAAGATTCAAAGAGAGTGAGATGCCAGCTCCTTTCATTCAGTCAGTAGCTTCAATCATTTCTGGACGTTTTTCAATGGCAAAAATCAATGAATATTGTAAATGCACAAACAGTAATTTCTCCGAATCTTCTTTATCATGCTAAGAGGAGCAGGAAAAAGCAAAAAATTTCAGAATTGCACCTTGCAATGCGGAGAAATTACTGTTTGTGCATTTACAATATTCATTGATTTTTGCCATTGAAAAACATCATGTTATTCATATACCAGAAATGTTTGAAGCTACTGACTGAATGAAAGGAGCTGGCATCTCACTCTCTTTGAATCTTCTTTATCATGCTAAGAGGAGCAGGAAAAAGCAAAAAATTTCAGAATTGCACCTTGCAATGCGGAGAAATTACTGTTTGTGCATTTACAATATTCATTGATTTTTGCCATTGAAAAACGTCCAGAAATGATTGAAGCTACTGACTGAATGAAAGGAGCTGGCATCTCACTCTCTTTGAATCTTCTTTATCATGCTAAGAGGAGCAGGAAAAATCAAAAAATTTCAGAATTGCACCTTGCAATGCGGAGAAATTACTGTTTGTGCATTTACAATATTCATTGATTTTTGCCATTGAAAAACATGTTATTCATATACCAGAAATGTTTGAAGCTACTGACTGAATGAAAGGAGCTGGCACCTCACTCTCTTTCAATCTTCTTTATCATGCTAAGAGGAGCGGGAAAAAGCAAAAAATTTCAGAATTGCACCTTGCAATGCGGAGAAATTACTGTTTGTGCATTTACAATATTCATTGATTTTTGCCATTGAAAAACGTCCAGAAATGATTGAAGGTACTGACTAAATGAAAGGAGCTGGCATCTCACTCTCTTTGAATCTTCTTTATCATGCTAAGAGGAGCAGGAAAAAGCAAAAAATTTCAGAATTGCACCTTGCAATGCGGAGAAATTACTGTTTGTGCATTTACAATATTCATTGATTTTTGCCATTGAAAAACGTCCAGAAATGATTGAAGCTACTGACTGAATGAAAGGAGCTGGCATCTCACTCTCTTTGAATCTTCTTTATCATGCTAAGAGGAGCAGGAAAAAGCAAAAAATTTCAGAATTGCACCTTGCAATACGGAGAAATTACAGTTTGTGCATTTACAATATTCATTGATTTTTGCCATTGAAAAACATCCAGAAATGATTGAAGCTACTGACTGAATGAAAGGAGCTGGCATCTCACTCTCTTTGAATCTTCTTTATCATGCTAAGAGGAGCAGGAAAAAGCAAAAAATTTCAGACTTGCACCTTGCAATGCGGAGAAATTACTGTTTGTGCATTTACAATATTCATTGATTTTTGCCATTGAAAAACATCATGTTATTCATATACCAGAAATGTTTGAAGCTACTGACTGAATGAAAGGAGCTGGCATCTCACTCTCTTTGAATCTTCTTTATCATGCTAAGAGGAGCAGGAAAAAGCAAAAAATTTCAGAATTGCACCTTGCAATGCGGAGAAATTACTGTTTGTGCATTTACAATATTCATTGATTTTTGCCATTGAAAAACGTCCAGAAATGATTGAAGCTACTGACTGAATGAAAGGAGCTGGCATCTCACTCTCTTTGAATCTTCTTTATCATGCTAAGAGGAGCAGGAAAAAGCAAAAAATTTCAGAATTGCACCTTGCAATGCGGAGAAATTACTGTTTGTGCATTTACAATATTCATTGATTTTTGCCATTGAAAAACATCATGTTATTCATATACCAGAAATGTTTGAAGCTACTGACTGAATGAAAGGAGCTGACATCTCACTCTCTTTGAATCTTCTTTATCATGCTAAGAGGAGCAGGAAAAAGCAAAAAATTTCAGAATTGCACCTTGCAATGCGGAGAAATTACTGTTTGTGCATTTACAATATTCATTGATTTTTGCCATTGAAAAACGTCCAGAAATGATTGAAGCTACTGACTGAATGAAAGGAGCTGGCATCTCACTCTCTTTGAATCTTCTTTATCATGCTAAGAGGAGCAGGAAAAAGCAAAAAATTTCAGAATTGCACCTTGCAATGCGGAGAAATTACTGTTTGTGCATTTACAATATTCATTGATTTTTGCCATTGAAAAACATCATGTTATTCATATACCAGAAATGTTTGAAGCTACTGACTGAATGAAAGGAGCTGGCATCTCACTCTCTTTGAATCTTCTTTATCATGCTAAGAGGAGCAGGAAAAAGCAAAAAATTTCAGAATTGCACCTTGCAATGTGGAGAAATTACTGTTTGTGCATTTACAATATTCATTGATTTTTGCCATTGAAAAACATCATGTTATTCATATACCAGAAATGTTTGAAGCTACTGACTGAATGAAAGGAGCTGGCATCTCACTCTCTTTGAATCTTCTTTATCATGCTAAGAGGAGCAGGAAAAAGCAAAAAATTTCAGAATTGCACCTTGCAATGCGGAGAAATTACTGTTTGTGCATTTACAATATTCATTGATTTTTACCATTGAAAAACATCCAGAAATGATTGAAGCTACTGACTGAATGAAAGGAGCTGGCATCTCACTCTCTTTGAATCTTCTTTATCATGCTAAGAGGAGCAGGAAAAAGCAAAAAATTTCAGAATTGCACCTTGCAATGCGGAGAAATTACTGTTTGTGCATTTACAATATTCATTGATTTTTGCCATTGAAAAACATCATGTTATTCATATACCAGAAATGTTTGAAGCTACTGACTGAATGAAAGGAGCTGGCATCTCACTCTCTTTGAATCTTCTTTATCATGCTAAGAGGAGCAGGAAAAAGCAAAAAATTTCAGAATTGCACCTTGCAATGTGGAGAAATTACTGTTTGTGCATTTACAATATTCATTGATTTTTACCATTGAAAAACGTCCAGAAATGATTGAAGCTACTGACTGAATGAAAGTAGCTGGCATCTCACTCTCTTTGAATCTTCTTTATCATGCTAAGAGGAGCAGGAAAAAGCAAAAAATTTCAGAATTGCACCTTGCAATGCGGAGAAATTACTGTTTGTGCATTTACAATATTCATTGATTTTTGCCATTGAAAAACGTCCAGAAATGATTGAAGCTACTGATTGAATGAAAGGAGCTGGCATCTCACTCTCTTTGAATCTTCTTTATCATGCTAAGAGGAGCAGGAAAAAGCAAAAAATTTCAGAATTGCACCTTGCAATGCGGAGAAATTACTGTTTGTGCATTTACAATATTCATTGATTTTTGCCATTGAAAAACATGTTATTCATATACCAGAAATGTTTGAAGCTACTGACTGAATGAAAGGAGCTGGCACCTCACTCTCTTTGAATCTTCTTTATCATGCTAAGAGGAGCAGGAAAAAGCAAAAAATTTCAGAATTGCACCTTGCAATGCGGAGAAATTACTGTTTGTGCATTTACAATATTCATTGATTTTTGCCATTGAAAAACATCATGTTATTCATATACCAGAAATGTTTGAAGCTACTGACTGAATGAAAGGAGTTGGCATCTCACTCTCTTTGAATCTTCTTTATCATGCTAAGAGGAGCAGGAAAAAGCAAAAAATTTCAGAATTGCACCTTGCAATGCGGAGAAATTACTGTTTGTGCATTTACAATATTCATTGATTTTTGCCATTGAAAAACATCATGTTATTCATATACCAGAAATGTTTAAAGCTACTGACTGAATGAAAGGAGCTGGCATCTCACTCTCTTTGAATCTTCTTTATCATGCTAAGAGGAGCAGGAAAAAGCAAAAAATTTTAGAATTGCACATTGCAATGTGGAGAAATTACTGTTTGTGCATTTACAATATTCATTGATTTTTACCATTGAAAAACGTCCAGAAATGATTGAAGCTACTGACTGAATGAAAGTAGCTGGCATCTCACTCTCTTTGAATCTTCTTTATCATGCTAAGAGGAGCAGGAAAAAGCAAAAAATTTCAGACTTGCACCTTGCAATGCGGAGAAATTACTGTTTGTGCATTTACAATATTCATTGATTTTTGCCATTGAAAAACATCATGTTATTCATATTCCAGAAATGTTTGAAGCTACTGACTGAATGAAAGGAGCTGGCATCTCACTCTCTTTGAATCTTCTTTATCATGCTAAGAGGAGCAGGAAAAAGCAAAAAATTTCAGAATTGCACCTTGCAATGCGGAGAAATTACTGTTTGTGCATTTACAATATTCATTGATTTTTGCCATTGAAAAACGTCCAGAAATGATTGAAGCTACTGACTGAATGAAAGGAGCTGGCATCTCACTCTCTTTGAATCTTCTTTATCATGCTAAGAGGAGCAGGAAAAAGCAAAAAATTTCAGAATTGCACCTTGCAATGCGGAGAAATTACTGTTTGTGCATTTACAATATTCATTGATTTTTGCCATTGAAAAACGTCCAGAAATGATTGAAGCTACTGACTGAATGAAAGGAGCTGGCATCTCACTCTCTTTGAATCTTCTTTATCATGCTAAGAGGAGCAGGAAAAAGCAAAAAATTTCAGAATTGCACCTTGCAATGCGGAGAAATTACTGTTTGTGCATTTACAATATTCATTGATTTTAGCCATTGAAAAACATCATGTTATTCATATACCAGAAATGTTTGAAGCTACTGACTGAATGAAAGGAGCTGACATCTCACTCTCTTTGAATCTTCTTTATCATGCTAAGAGGAGCAGGAAAAAGCAAAAAATTTCAGAATTGCACCTTGCAATGCGGAGAAATTACTGTTTGTGCATTTACAATATTCATTGATTTTTGCCATTGAAAAACGTCCAGAAATGATTGAAGCTACTGACTGAATGAAAGGAGCTGGCATCTCACTCTCTTTGAATCTTCTTTATCATGCTAAGAGGAGCAGGAAAAAGCAAAAAATTTCAGAATTGCACCTTGCAATGCGGAGAAATTACTGTTTGTGCATTTACAATATTCATTGATTTTTGCCATTGAAAAACATCATGTTATTCATATACCAGAAATGTTTGAAGCTACTGACTGAATGAAAGGAGCTGGCATCTCACTCTCTTTGAATCTTCTTTATCATGCTAAGAGGAGCAGGAAAAAGCAAAAAATTTCAGAATTGCACCTTGCAATGTGGAGAAATTACTGTTTGTGCATTTACAATATTCATTGATTTTTACCATTGAAAAACGTCCAGAAATGATTGAAGCTACTGACTGAATGAAAGTAGCTGGCATCTCACTCTCTTTGAATCTTCTTTATCATGCTAAGAGGAGCAGGAAAAAGCAAAAAAATTTCAGACTTGCACCTTGCAATGCGGAGAAATTACTGTTTGTGCATTTACAATATTCATTGATTTTTGCCATTGAAAAACATCATGTTATTCATATACCAGAAATGTTTGAAGCTACTGACTGAATGAAAGGAGCTGGCATCTCACTCTCTTTGAATCTTCTTTATCATGCTAAGAGGAGCAGGAAAAAGCAAAAAATTTCAGAATTGCACCTTGCAATGCGGAGAAATTACTGTTTGTGCATTTACAATATTCATTGATTTTTGCCATTGAAAAACATCCAGAAATAATTGAAGCTACTGACTGAATGAAAGGAGCTGGCATCTCACTCTCTTTGAATCTTCTTTATCATGCTAAGAGGAGCAGGAAAAAGCAAAAAATTTCAGAATTGCACCTTGCAATGCGGAGAAATTACTGTTTGTGCATTTACAATATTCATTGATTTTTGCCATTGAAAAACATCATGTTATTCATATACCAGAAATGTTTGAAGCTACTGACTGAATGAAAGGAGCTGACATCTCACTCTCTTTGAATCTTCTTTATCATGCTAAGAGGAGCAGGAAAAAGCAAAAAATTTCAGAATTGCACCTTGCAATGCGGAGAAATTACTGTTTGTGCATTTACAATATTCATTGATTTTTGCCATTGAAAAACATCCAGAAATGATTGAAGCTACTGACTGAATGAAAGGAGCTGGCATCTCACTCTTTTTGAATCTTCTTTATCATGCTAAGAGGAGCAGGAAAAAGCAAAAAATTTCAGAATTGCACCTTGCAATGCGGAGAAATTACTGTTTGTGCATTTACAATATTCATTGATTTTTGCCATTGAAAAACATCATGTTATTCATATACCAGAAATGTTTGAAGCTACTGACTGAATGAAAGGAGCTGGCATCTCACTCTCTTTGAATCTTCTTTATCATGCTAAGAGGAGCAGGAAAAAGCAAAAAATTTCAGAATTGCACCTTGCAATGCGGAGAAATTACTGTTTGTGCATTTACAATATTCATTGATTTTTGCCATTGAAAAACATCATGTTATTCATATACCAGAAATGTTTGAAGCTACTGACTGAATGAAAGGAGCTGGCATCTCACTCTCTTTGAATCTTCTTTATCATGCTAAGAGGAGCAGGAAAAAGCAAAAAATTTCAGAATTGCACCTTGCAATGTGGAGAAATTACTGTTTGTGCATTTACAATATTCATTGATTTTTACCATTGAAAAACGTCCAGAAATGATTGAAGCTACTGACTGCATGAAAGTAACTGGCATCTCACTTTCTTTCAATCTTCTTTATCATGCTAAGAGGAGCAGGAAAAAGCAAAAAATTTCAGACTTGCACCTTGCAATGCGGAGAAATTACTGTTTGTGCATTTACAATATTCATTGATTTTTGCCATTGAAAAACATCATGTTATTCATATACCAGAAATGTTTGAAGCTACTGACTGAATGAAAGGAGCTGGCATCTCACTCTCTTTGAATCTTCTTTATCGTGCTAAGAGGAGCAGGAAAAAGCAAAAAATTTCAGAATTGCACCTTGCAATGCGGAGAAATTACTGTTTGTGCATTTACAATATTCATTGATTTTTGCCATTGAAAAACGTCCAGAAATGATTGAAGCTACTGACTGAATGAAAGAAGCTGGCATCTCACTCTCTTTGAATCTTCTTTATCATGCTAAGAGGAGCAGGAAAAAGCAAAAAATTTCAGAATTGCACCTTGCAATGCGGAGAAATTACTGTTTGTGCATTTACAATATTCATTGATTTTTGCCATTGAAAAACGTCCAGAAATGATTGAAGCTACTGACTGAATGAAAGGAGCTGGCATGTCACTCTCTTTGAATCTTCTTTATCATGCTAAGAGGAGCAGGAAAAATCAAAAAATTTCAGAATTGCACCTTGCAATGCGGAGAAATTACTGTTTGTGCATTTACAATATTCATTGATTTTTGCCATTGAAAAACATGTTATTCATATACCAGAAATGTTTGAAGCTACTGACTGAATGAAAGGAGCTGGCACCTCACTCTCTTTGAATCTTCTTTATCATGCTAAGAGGAGCGGGAAAAAGCAAAAAATTTCAGAATTGCACCTTGCAATGCGGAGAAATTACTGTTTGTGCATTTACAATATTCATTGATTTTTGCCATTGAAAAACGTCCAGAAATGATTGAAGGTACTGACTGAATGAAAGGAGCTGGCATCTCACTCTCTTTGAATCTTCTTTATCATGCTAAGAGGAGCAGGAAAAAGCAAAAAATTTCAGAATTGCACCTTGCAATGCGGAGAAATTACTGTTTGTGCATTTACAATATTCATTGATTTTTGCCACTGAAAAACGTCCAGAAATGATTGAAGCTACTGACTGAATGAAAGGAGCTGGCATCTCACTCTCTTTGAATCTTCTTTATCATGCTAAGAGGAGCAGGAAAAAGCAAAAAATTTCAGAATTGCACCTTGCAATGCGGAGAAATTACAGTTTGTGCATTTACAATATTCATTGATTTTTGCCATTGAAAAACATCCAGAAATGATTGAAGCTACTGACTGAATGAAAGGAGCTGGCATCTCACTCTCTTTGAATCTGCTTTATCATGCTAAGAGGAGCAGGAAAAAGCAAAAAATTTCAGAATTGCACCTTGCAATGCGGAGAAATTACTGTTTGTGCATTTACAATATTCATTGATTTTTGCCATTGAAAAACATCATGTTATTCATATACCAGAAATGTTTGAAGCTACTGACTGAATGAAAGGAGCTGGCATCTCACTGTCTTTGAATCTTCTTTATCATGCTAAGAGGAGCAGGAAAAAGCAAAAAATTTCAGAATTGCACCTTGCAATGTGGAGAAATTACTGTTTGTGCATTTACAATATTCATTGATTTTTACCATTGAAAAACGTCCAGAAATGATTGAAGCTACTGACTGAATGAAAGTAGCTGGCATCTCACTCTCTTTGAATCTTCTTTATCATGCTAAGAGGAGCAGGAAAAAGCAAAAAATTTCAGACTTGCACCTTGCAATGCGGAGAAATTACTGTTTGTGCATTTACAATATTCATTGATTTTTGCCTTTGAAAAACATCATGTTATTCATATACCAGAAATGTTTGAAGCTACTGACTGAATGAAAGGAGCTGGCATCTCACTCTCTTTGAATCTTCTTTATCATGCTAAGAGGAGCAGGAAAAAGCAAAAAATTTCAGAATTGCACCTTGCAATGCGGAGAAATTACTGTTTGTGCATTTACAATATTCATTGATTTTTGCCATTGAAAAACATCATGTTATTCATATACCAGAAATGTTTGAAGCTACTGACTGAATGAAAGGAGCTGGCATCTCACTCTCTTTGAATCTTCTTTATCATGCTAAGAGGAGCAGGAAAAAGCAAAAAATTTCAGAATTGCACCTTGCAATGCGGAGAAATTACTGTTTGTGCTTTTACAATATTCATTGATTTTTGCCATTGAAAAACGTCCAGAAATGATTGAAGCTACTGACTGAATGAAAGGAGCTGGCATCTCACTCTCTTTGAATCTTCTTTATCATGCTAAGAGGAGGAGGAAAAATCAAAAAATTTCAGAATTGCACCTTGCAATGCGGAGAAATTACTGTTTGTGCATTTACAATATTCATTGATTTTTGCCATTGAAAAACATGTTATTCATATACCAGAAATGTTTGAAGCTACTGACTGAATGAAAGGAGCTGGCACCTCACTCTCTTTGAATCTTCTTTATCATGCTAAGAGGAGCGGGAAAAAGCAAAAAATTTCAGAATTGCACCTTGCAATGCGGAGAAATTACTGTTTGTGCATTTACAATATTCATTGATTTTTGCCATTGAAAAACGTCCAGAAATGATTGAAGCTACTGACTGAATGAAAGGAGCTGGCATCTCACTCTCTTTGAATCTTCTTTATCATGCTAAGAGGAGCAGGAAAAAGCAAAAAATTTCAGAATTGCACCTTGCAATGCGGAGAAATTACTGTTTGTGCATTTACAATATTCATTGATTTTTGCCATTGAAAAACGTCCAGAAATGATTGAAGCTACTGACTGAATGAAAGGAGCTGGCATCTCACTCTCTTTGAATCTTCTTTATCATGCTAAGAGGAGCAGGAAAAAGCAAAAAATTTCAGAATTGCACCTTGCAATGCGGAGAAATTACAGTTTGTGCATTTACAATATTCATTGATTTTTGCCATTGAAAAACATCCAGAAATGATTGAAGCTACTGACTGAATGAAAGGAGCTGGCATCTCACTCTCTTTGAATCTTCTTTATCATGCTAAGAGGAGCAGGAAAAAGCAAAAAATTTCAGAATTGCACCTTGCAATGCGGAGAAATTACTGTTTGTGCATTTACAATATTCATTGATTTTTGCCATTGAAAAACATCATGTTATTCATATACCAGAAATGTTTGAAGCTACTGACTGAATGAAAGGAGCTGGCATCTCACTCTCTTTGAATCTTCGTTATCATGCTAAGAGGAGCAGGAAAAAGCAAAAAATTTCAGAATTGCACCTTGCAATGTGGAGAAATTACTGTTTGTGCATTTACAATATTCATTGATTTTTACCATTGAAAAACGTCCAGAAATGATTGAAGCTACTGACTGAATGAAAGTAGCTGGCATCTCACTCTCTTTGAATCTTCTTTATCATGCTAAGAGGAGCAGGAAAAAGCAAAAAATTTCAGACTTGCACCTTGCAATGCGGAGAAATTACTGTTTGTGCATTTACAATATTCATTGATTTTTGCCATTGAAAAACGTCCAGAAATGATTGAAGGTACTGACTGAATGAAAGGAGCTGGCATCTCACTCTCTTTGAATCTTCTTTATCATGCTAAGAGGAGCAGGAAAAAGCAAAAAATTTCAGAATTGCACCTTGCAATGCGGAGAAATTACTGTTTGTGCATTTACAATATTCATTGATTTTTGCCACTGAAAAACGTCCAGAAATGATTGAAGATACTGACTGAATGAAAGGAGCTGGCATCTCACTCTTTTTGAATCTTCTTTATCATGCTAAGAGGAGCAGGAAAAAGCAAAAAATTTCAGAATTGCACCTTGCAATGCGGAGAAATTACAGTTTGTGCATTTACAATATTCATTGATTTTTGCCATTGAAAAACATCCAGAAATGATTGAAGCTACTGACTGAATGAAAGGAGCTGGCATCTCACTCTCTTTGAATCTTCTTTATCATGCTAAGAGGAGCAGGAAAAAGCAAAAAATTTCAGAATTGCACCTTGCAATGCGGAGAAATTACTGTTTGTGCATTTACAATATTCATTGATTTTTGCCATTGAAAAACATCATGTTATTCATATACCAGAAATGTTTGAAGCTACTGACTGAATGAAAGGAGCTGGCATCTCACTCTCTTTGAATCTTCTTTATCATGCTAAGAGGAGCAGGAAAAAGCAAAAAATTTCAGAATTGCACCTTGCAATGTGGAGAAATTACTGTTTGTGCATTTACAATATTCATTGATTTTTACCATTGAAAAACGTCCAGAAATGATTGAAGCTACTGACTGAATGAAAGTAGCTGGCATCTCACTCTCTTTGAATCTTCTTTATCATGCTAAGAGGAGCAGGAAAAAGCAAAAAATTTCAGACTTGCACCTTGCAATGCGGAGAAATTACTGTTTGTGCATTTACAATATTCATTGATTTTTGCCATTGAAAAACATCATGTTATTCATATACCAGAAATGTTTGAAGCTACTGACTGAATGAAAGGAGCTGGCATCTCACTCTCTTTGAATCTTCTTTATCATGCTAAGAGGAGCAGGAAAAAGCAAAAAATTTCAGAATTGCACCTTGCAATGCGGAGAAATTACTGTTTGTGCATTTACAATATTCATTGATTTTTGCCATTGAAAAACATCATGTTATTCATATACCAGAAATGTTTGAAGCTACTGACTGAATGAAAGGAGCTGGCATCTCACTCTCTTTGAATCTTCTTTATCATGCTAAGAGGAGCAGGAAAAAGCAAAAAATTTCAGAATTGCACCTTGCAATGCGGAGAAATTACTGTTTGTGCATTTACAATATTCATTGATTTTTGCCATTGAAAAACGTCCAGAAATGATTGAAGCTACTGACTGAATGAAAGGAGCTGGCATCTCACTCTCTTTGAATCTTCTTTATCATGCTAAGAGGAGCAGGAAAAAGCAAAAAATTTCAGAATTGCACCTTGCAATGCGGAGAAATTACTGTTTGTGCATTTACAATATTCATTGATTTTTGCCATTGAAAAACGTCCAGAAATGATTGAAGCTACTGACTGAATGAAAGGAGCTGGCATCTCACTCTCTTTGAATCTTCTTTATCATGCTAAGAGGAGCAGGAAAAAGCAAAAAATTTCAGAATTGCACCATGCAATACGGAGAAATTACAGTTTGTGCATTTACAATATTCATTGATTTTTGCCATTGAAAAACATCCAGAAATGATTGAAGCTACTGACTGAATGAAAGGAGCTGGCATCTCACTCTCTTTGAATCTTCTTTATCATGCTAAGAGGAGCAGGAAAAAGCAAAAAATTTCAGACTTGCACCTTGCAATGCGGAGAAATTACTGTTTGTGCATTTACAATATTCATTGATTTTTGCCATTGAAAAACATCATGTTATTCATATACCAGAAATGTTTGAAGCTACTGACTGAATGAAAGGAGCTGGCATCTCACTCTCTTTGAATCTTCTTTATCATGCTAAGAGGAGCAGGAAAAAGCAAAAAATTTCAGAATTGCACCTTGCAATGCGGAGAAATTACTGTTTGTGCATTTACAATATTCATTGATTTTTGCCATTGAAAAACGTCCAGAAATGATTGAAGCTACTGACTGAATGAAAGGAGCTGGCATCTCACTCTCTTTGAATCTTGTTTATCATGCTAAGAGGAGCAGGAAAAAGCAAAAAATTTCAGAATTGCACCTTGCAATGCGGAGAAATTACTGTTTGTGCATTTACAATATTCATTGATTTTTGCCATTGAAAAACGTCCAGAAATGATTGAAGCTACTGACTGAATGAAAGGAGCTGGCATCTCACTCTCTTTGAATCTTCTTTATCATGCTAAGAGGAGCAGGAAAAAGCAAAAAATTTCAGAATTGCACCTTGCAATGCGGAGAAATTACTGTTTGTGCATTTACAATATTCATTGATTTTTGCCATTGAAAAACATCATGTTATTCATATACCAGAAATGATTGAAGCTACTGACTGAATGAAAGGAGCTGGCATCTCACTCTCTTTGAATCTTCTTTATCATGCTAAGAGGAGCAGGAAAAAGTAAAACATTTCAGAATTGCACCTTGCAATGCGGAAAAATTACTGTTTGTGCATTTATAATATTCAATGATTTTTGCCATTGAAAAACGTCCAGAAATGATTGAAGCTACTGACTGAACGAAAGGAGCTGGCATCTCACTCTCTTTGAATCTTCTTTATCATGCTAAGAGGAGCAGGAAAAAGCAAAAAATTTCAGAATTGCACCTTGCAATGCGGAGAAATTACTGTTTGTGCATTTACAATATTCATTGATTTTTGCCATTGAAAAACGTCCAGAAATGATTGAAGCTACTGACTGAATGAAAGGAGCTGGCATCTCACTCTCTTTGAATCTTCTTTATCATGCTAAGAGGAGCAGGAAAAAGCAAAAAATTTCAGAATTGCACCTTGCAATGCGGAGAAATTACTGTTTGTGCATTTACAATATTCATTGATTTTTGCCATTGAAAAACATCATGTTATTCATATACCAGAAATGTTTGAAGCTACTGACTGAATGAAAGGAGCTGACATCTCACTCTCTTTGAATCTTCTTTATCATGCTAAGAGGAGCAGGAAAAAGCAAAAAATTTCAGAATTGCACCTTGCAATGCGGAGAAATTACTGTTTGTGCATTTACAATATTCATTGATTTTTGCCATTGAAAAACGTCCAGAAATGATTGAAGCTACTGACTGAATGAAAGGAGCTGGCATCTCACTCTCTTTGAATCTTCTTTATCATGCTAAGAGGAGCAGGAAAAAGCAAAAAATTTCAGAATTGCACCTTGCAATGCGGAGAAATTACTGTTTGTGCATTTACAATATTCATTGATTTTTGCCATTGAAAAACATCATGTTATTCATATACCAGAAATGTTTGAAGCTACTGACTGAATGAAAGGAGCTGGCATCTCACTCTCTTTGAATCTTCTTTATCATGCTAAGAGGAGCAGGAAAAAGCAAAAAATTTCAGAATTGCACCTTGCAATGTGGAGAAATTACTGTTTGTGCATTTACAATATTCATTGATTTTTGCCATTGAAAAACATCATGTTATTCATATACCAGAAATGTTTGAAGCTACTGACTGAATGAAAGGAGCTGGCATCTCACTCTCTTTGAATCTTCTTTATCATGCTAAGAGGAGCAGGAAAAAGCAAAAAATTTCAGAATTGCACCTTGCAATGTGGAGAAATTACTGTTTGTGCATTTACAATATTCATTGATTTTTACCATTGAAAAACGTCCAGAAATGATTGAAGCTACTGACTGAATGAAAGTAGCTGGCATCTCACTCTCTTTGAATCTTCTTTATCATGCTAAGAGGAGCAGGAAAAAGCAAAAAATTTCAGACTTGCACCTTGCAATGCGGAGAAATTACTGTTTGTGCATTTACAATATTCATTGATTTTTGCCATTGAAAAACATCATGTTATTCATATACCAGAAATGTTTGAAGCTACTGACTGAATGAAAGGAGCTGGCATCTCACTCTCTTTGAATCTTCTTTATCATGCTAAGAGGAGCAGGAAAAAGCAAAAAATTTCAGAATTGCACCTTGCAATGTGGAGAAATTACTGTTTGTGCATTTACAATATTCATTGATTTTTACCATTGAAAAACGTCCAGAAATGATTGAAGCTACTGACTGAATGAAAGTAGCTGGCATCTCACTCTCTTTGAATCTTCTTTATCATGCTAAGAGGAGCAGGAAAAAGCAAAAAATTTCAGACTTGCACCTTGCAATGCGGAGAAATTACTGTTTGTGCATTTACAATATTCATTGATTTTTGACATTGAAAAACATCATGTTATTCATATACCAGAAATGTTTGAAGCTACTGACTGAATCAAAGGAGCTGGCATCTCACTCTCTTTGAATCTTCTTTATCATGCTAAGAGGAGCAGGAAAAAGCAAAAAATTTCAGAATTGCACCTTGCAATGCGGAGAAATTACTGTTTGTGCATTTACAATATTCATTGATTTTTGCCATTGAAAAACGTCCAGAAATGATTGAAGCTACTGACTGAATGAAAGGATCTGGCATCTCACTCTCTTTGAATCTTCTTTATCATGCTAAGAGGAGCAGGAAAAAGCAAAAAATTTCAGAATTGCACCTTGCAATGCGGAGAAATTACTGTTTGTGCATTTACAATATTCATTGATTTTTGCCATTGAAAAACATGTTATTCATATACCAGAAATGTTTGAAGCTACTGACTGAATGAAAGGAGCTGGCATCTCACTCTCTTTGAATCTTCTTTATCATGCTAAGAGGAGCAGGAAAAAGCAAAAAATTTCAGAATTGCACCTTGCAATGTGGAGAAATTACTGTTTGTGCATTTACAATATTCATTGATTTTTACCATTGAAAAACGTCCAGAAATGATTGAAGCTACTGACTGAATGAAAGTAGCTGGCATCTCACTCTCTTTGAATCTTCTTTATCATGCTAAGAGGAGCAGGAAAAAGCAAAAAATTTCAGACTTGCACCTTGCAATGCGGAGAAATTACTGTTTGTGCATTTACAATATTCATTGATTTTTGCCATTGAAAAACATCATGTTATTCATATACCAGAAATGTTTGAAGCTACTGACTGAATGAAAGGAGCTGGCATCTCACTCTCTTTGAATCTTCTTTATCATGCTAAGAGGAGCAGGAAAAAGCAAAAAATTTCAGAATTGCACCTTGCAATGCGGAGAAATTACTGTTTGTGCATTTACAATATTCATTGATTTTTGCCATTGAAAAACATCATGTTATTCATATACCAGAAATGTTTGAAGCTACTGACTGAATGAAAGGAGCTGGCATCTCACTCTCTTTGAATCTTCTTTATCATGCTAAGAGGAGCAGGAAAAAGCAAAAAATTTCAGAATTGCACCTTGCAATGCGGAGAAATTACTGTTTGTGCATTTACAATATTCATTGATTTTTGCCATTGAAAAACGTCCAGAAATGATTGAAGCTACTGACTGAATGAAAGGAGCTGGCATCTCACTCTCTTTGAATCTTCTTTATCATGCTAAGAGGAGCAGGAAAAAGCAAAAAATTTCAGAATTGCACCTTGCAATGCGGAGAAATTACTGTTTGTGCATTTACAATATTCATTGATTTTTGCCATTGAAAAACGTCCAGAAATGATTGAAGCTACTGACTGAATGAAAGGAGCTGGCATCTCACTCTCTTTGAATCTTCTTTATCATGCTAAGAGGAGCAGGAAAAAGCAAAAAATTTCAGAATTGCACCTTGCAATACGGAGAAATTACAGTTTGTGCATTTACAATATTCATTGATTTTTGCCATTGAAAAACATCCAGAAATGATTGAAGCTACTGACTGAATGAAAGGAGCTGGCATCTCACTCTCTTTGAATCTTCTTTATCATGCTAAGAGGAGCAGGAAAAAGCAAAAAATTTCAGACTTGCACCTTGCAATGCGGAGAAATTACTGTTTGTGCATTTACAATATTCATTGATTTTTGCCATTGAAAAACATCATGTTATTCATATACCAGAAATGTTTGAAGCTACTGACTGAATGAAAGGAGCTGGCATCTCACTCTCTTTGAATCTTCTTTATCATGCTAAGAGGAGCAGGAAAAAGCAAAAAATTTCAGAATTGCACCTTGCAATGCGGAGAAATTACTGTTTGTGCATTTACAATATTCATTGATTTTTGCCATTGAAAAACGTCCAGAAATGATTGAAGCTACTGACTGAATGAAAGGAGCTGGCATCTCACTCTCTTTGAATCTTGTTTATCATGCTAAGAGGAGCAGGAAAAAGCAAAAAATTTCAGAATTGCACCTTGCAATGCGGAGAAATTACTGTTTGTGCATTTACAATATTCATTGATTTTTGCCATTGAAAAACGTCCAGAAATGATTGAAGCTACTGACTGAATGAAAGGAGCTGGCATCTCACTCTCTTTGAATCTTCTTTATCATGCTAAGAGGAGCAGGAAAAAGCAAAAAATTTCAGAATTGCACCTTGCAATGCG
This sequence comes from Phyllobates terribilis, assembly GCF_046119375.1. Taxonomy (NCBI): domain Eukaryota; kingdom Metazoa; phylum Chordata; class Amphibia; order Anura; family Dendrobatidae; genus Phyllobates; species Phyllobates terribilis. Next base: position 269,956 of record NW_027364139.1, on the reverse strand, counting down.
GAGAAATTACTGTTTGTGCATTTACAATATTCATTGATTTTTGCCATTGAAAAACATCATGTTATTCATATACCAGAAATGATTGAAGCTACTGACTGAATGAAAGGAGCTGGCATCTCACTCTCTTTGAATCTTCTTTATCATGCTAAGAGGAGCAGGAAAAAGTAAAACATTTCAGAATTGCACCTTGCAATGCGGAAAAATTACTGTTTGTGCATTTATAATATTCAATGATTTTTGCCATTGAAAAACGTCCAGAAATGATTGAAGCTACTGACTGAACGAAAGGAGCTGGCATCTCACTCTCTTTGAATCTTCTTTATCATGCTAAGAGGAGCAGGAAAAAGCAAAAAATTTCAGAATTGCACCTTGCAATGCGGAGAAATTACTGTTTGTGCATTTACAATATTCATTGATTTTTGCCATTGAAAAACGTCCAGAAATGATTGAAGCTACTGACTGAATGAAAGGAGCTGGCATCTCACTCTCTTTGAATCTTCTTTATCATGCTAAGAGGAGCAGGAAAAAGCAAAAAATTTCAGAATTGCACCTTGCAATGCGGAGAAATTACTGTTTGTGCATTTACAATATTCATTGATTTTTGCCATTGAAAAACATCATGTTATTCATATACCAGAAATGTTTGAAGCTACTGACTGAATGAAAGGAGCTGACATCTCACTCTCTTTGAATCTTCTTTATCATGCTAAGAGGAGCAGGAAAAAGCAAAAAATTTCAGAATTGCACCTTGCAATGCGGAGAAATTACTGTTTGTGCATTTACAATATTCATTGATTTTTGCCATTGAAAAACGTCCAGAAATGATTGAAGCTACTGACTGAATGAAAGGAGCTGGCATCTCACTCTCTTTGAATCTTCTTTATCATGCTAAGAGGAGCAGGAAAAATCAAAAAATTTCAGAATTGCACCTTGAAATGCGGAGAAATTACTGTTTGTGCATTTACAATATTCATTGATTTTTGCCATTGAAAAACATCATGTTATTCATATACCAGAAATGTTTGAAGCTACTGACTGAATGAAAGGAGCTGGCATCTCACTCTCTTTGAATCTTCTTTATCATGCTAAGAGGAGCAGGAAAAAGCAAAAAATTTCAGAATTGCACCTTGCAATGTGGAGAAATTACTGTTTGTGCATTTACAATATTCATTGATTTTTGCCATTGAAAAACATCATGTTATTCATATACCAGAAATGTTTGAAGCTACTGACTGAATGAAAGGAGCTGGCATCTCACTCTCTTTGAATCTTCTTTATCATGCTAAGAGGAGCAGGAAAAAGCAAAAAATTTCAGAATTGCACCTTGCAATGTGGAGAAATTACTGTTTGTGCATTTACAATATTCATTGATTTTTACCATTGAAAAACGTCCAGAAATGATTGAAGCTACTGACTGAATGAAAGTAGCTGGCATCTCACTCTCTTTGAATCTTCTTTATCATGCTAAGAGGAGCAGGAAAAAGCAAAAAATTTCAGACTTGCACCTTGCAATGTGGAGAAATTACTGTTTGTGCATTTACAATATTCATTGATTTTTGCCATTGAAAAACATCATGTTATTCATATACCAGAAATGTTTGAAGCTACTGACTGAATGAAAGGAGCTGGCATCTCACTCTCTTTGAATCTTCTTTATCATGCTAAGAGGAGCAGGAAAAAGCAAAAAATTTCAGAATTGCACCTTGCAATGTGGAGAAATTACTGTTTGTGCATTTACAATATTCATTGATTTTTACCATTGAAAAACGTCCAGAAATGATTGAAGCTACTGACTGAATGAAAGTAGCTGGCATCTCACTCTCTTTGAATCTTCTTTATCATGCTAAGAGGAGCAGGAAAAAGCAAAAAATTTCAGACTTGCACCTTGCAATGCGGAGAAATTACTGTTTGTGCATTTACAATATTCATTGATTTTTGACATTGAAAAACATCATGTTATTCATATACCAGAAATGTTTGAAGCTACTGACTGAATCAAAGGAGCTGGCATCTCACTCTCTTTGAATCTTCTTTATCATGCTAAGAGGAGCAGGAAAAAGCAAAAAATTTCAGAATTGCACCTTGCAATGCGGAGAAATTACTGTTTGTGCATTTACAATATTCATTGATTTTTGCCATTGAAAAACGTCCAGAAATGATTGAAGCTACTGACTGAATGAAAGGATCTGGCATCTCACTCTCTTTGAATCTTCTTTATCATGCTAAGAGGAGCAGGAAAAAGCAAAAAATTTCAGAATTGCACCTTGCAATGCGGAGAAATTACTGTTTGTGCATTTACAATATTCATTGATTTTTGCCATTGAAAAACGTCCAGAAATGATTGAAGCTACTGATTGAATGAAAGGAGCTGGCATCTCACTCTCTTTGAATCTTCTTTATCATGCTAAGAGGAGCAGGAAAAAGCAAAAAATTTCAGAATTGCACCTTGCAATGCGGAGAAATTACTGTTTGTGCATTTACAATATTCATTGATTTTTGCCATTGAAAAACATGTTATTCATATACCAGAAATGTTTGAAGCTACTGACTGAATGAAAGGAGCTGGCACCTCACTCTCTTTGAATCTTCTTTATCATGCTAAGAGGAGCAGGAAAAAGCAAAAAATTTCAGAATTGCACCTTGCAATGCGGAGAAATTACTGTTTGTGCATTTACAATATTCATTGATTTTTGCCATTGAAAAACATCATGTTATTCATATACCAGAAATGTTTGAAGCTACTGACTGAATGAAAGGAGCTGGCATCTCACTCTCTTTGAATCTTCTTTATCATGCTAAGAGGAGCAGGAAAAAGCAAAAAATTTTAGAATTGCACATTGCAATGTGGAGAAATTACTGTTTGTGCATTTACAATATTCATTGATTTTTACCATTGAAAAACGTCCAGAAATGATTGAAGCTACTGACTGAATGAAAGTAGCTGGCATCTCACTCTCTTTGAATCTTCTTTATCATGCTAAGAGGAGCAGTAAAAAGCAAAAAATTTCAGACTTGCACCTTGCAATGCGGAGAAATTACTGTTTGTGCATTTACAATATTCATTGATTTTTGCCATTGAAAAACATCATGTTATTCATATTCCAGAAATGTTTGAAGCTACTGACTGAATGAAAGGAGCTGGCATCTCACTCTCTTTGAATCTTCTTTATCATGCTAAGAGGAGCAGGAAAAAGCAAAAAATTTCAGAATTGCACCTTGCAATGCGGAGAAATTACTGTTTGTGCATTTACAACATTCATTGATTTTTGCCATTGAAAAACGTCCAGAAATGATTGAAGCTACTGACTGAATGAAAGGAGCTGGCATCTCACTCTCTTTGAATCTTCTTTATCATGCTAAGAGGAGCAGGAAAAAGCAAAAAATTTCAGAATTGCACCTTGCAATGCGGAGAAATTACTGTTTGTGCATTTACAATATTCATTGATTTTTGCCATTGAAAAACGTCCAGAAATGATTGAAGCTACTGACTGAATGAAAGGAGCTGGCATCTCACTTTCTTTGAATCTTCTTTATCATGCTAAGAGGAGCAGGAAAAAGCAAAAAATTTCAGAATTGCACCTTGCAATGCGGAGAAATTACTGTTTGTGCATTTACAATATTCATTGATTTTTGCCATTGAAAAACATCATGTTATTCATATACCAGAAATGTTTGAAGCTACTGACTGAATGAAAGGAGCTGGCATCTCACTCTCTTTGAATCTTCTTTATCATGCTAAGAGGAGCAGGAAAAAGCAAAAAATTTCAGAATTGCACCTTGCAATGTGGAGAAATTACTGTTTGTGCATTTACAATATTCATTGATTTTTGCCATTGAAAAACATCATGTTATTCATATACCAGAAATGTTTGAAGCTACTGACTGAATGAAAGGAGCTGGCATCTCACTCTCTTTGAATCTTCTTTATCATGCTAAGAGGAGCAGGAAAAAGCAAAAAATTTCAGAATTGCACCTTGCAATGTGGAGAAATTACTGTTTGTGCATTTACAATATTCATTGATTTTTACCATTGAAAAACGTCCAGAAATGATTGAAGCTACTGACTGAATGAAAGTAGCTGGCATCTCACTCTCTTTGAATCTTCTTTATCATGCTAAGAGGAGCAGGAAAAAGCAAAAAATTTCAGACTTGCACCTTGCAATGCGGAGAAATTACTGTTTGTGCATTTACAATAGTCATTGATTTTTGCCATTGAAAAACATCATGTTATTCATATACCAGAAATGTTTGAAGCTACTGACTGAATGAAAGGAGCTGGCATCTCACTCTCTTTGAATCTTCTTTATCATGCTAAGAGGAGCAGGAAAAAGCAAAAAATTTCAGAATTGCACCTTGCAATGCGGAGAAATTACTGTTTGTGCATTTACAATATTCATTGATTTTTGCCATTGAAAAACGTCCAGAAATGATTGAAGCTACTGACTGAATGAAAGGAGCTGGCATCTCACTCTCTTTGAATCTTCTTTATCATGCTAAGAGGAGCAGGAAAAAGCAAAAAATTTCAGAATTGCACCTTGCAATGCGGAGAAATTACTGTTTGTGCATTTACAATATTCATTGATTTTTGCCATTGAAAAACATGTTATTCATATACCAGAAATGTTTGAAGCTACTGACTGAATGAAAGGAGCTGGCACCTCACTCTCTTTGAATCTTCTTTATCATGCTAAGAGGAGCGGGAAAAAGCAAAAAATTTCAGAATTGCACCTTGCAATGCGGAGAAATTACTGTTTGTGCATTTACAATATTCATTGATTTTTGCCATTGAAAAACGTCCAGAAATGATTGAAGGTACTGACTGAATGAAAGGAGCTGGCATCTCACTCTCTTTGAATCTTCTTTATCATGCTAAGAGGAGCAGGAAAAAGCAAAAAATTTCAGAATTGCACCTTGCAATGCGGAGAAATTACTGTTTGTGCATTTACAATATTCATTGATTTTTGCCATTGAAAAACGTCCAGAAATGATTGAAGCTACTGACTGAATGAAAGGAGCTGGCATCTCACTCTCTTTGAATCTTCTTTATCATGCTAAGAGGAGCAGGAAAAAGCAAAAAATTTCAGAATTGCACCTTGCAATGCGGAGAAATTACTGTTTGTGCATTTACAATATTCATTGATTTTTGCCATTGAAAAACATCATGTTATTCATATACCAGAAATGTTTGAAGCTACTGACTGAATGAAAGGAGTTGGCATCTCACTCTCTTTGAATCTTCTTTATCATGCTAAGAGGAGCAGGAAAAAGCAAAAAATTTCAGAATTGCACCTTGCAATGTGGAGAAATTACTGTTTGTGCATTTACAATATTCATTGATTTTTACCATTGAAAAACGTCCAGAAATGATTGAAGCTACTGACTGAATGAAAGTAGCTGGCATCTCACTCTCTTTGAATCTTCTTTATCATGCTAAGAGGAGCAGGAAAAAGCAAAAAATTTCAGACTTGCACCTTGCAATGCGGAGAAATTACTGTTTGTGCATTTACAATATTCATTGATTTTTGCCATTGAAAAACATCATGTTATTCATATACCAGAAATGTTTGAAGCTACTGACTGAATGAAAGGAGCTGGCATCTCACTCTCTTTGAATCTTCTTTATCATGCTAAGAGGAGCAGGAAAAAGCAAAAAATTTCAGAATTGCACCTTGCAATGTGGAGAAATTACTGTTTGTGCATTTACAATATTCATTGATTTTTACCATTGAAAAACGTCCAGAAATGATTGAAGCTACTGACTGAATGAAAGTAGCTGGCATCTCACTCTCTTTGAATCTTCTTTATCATGCTAAGAGGAGCAGGAAAAAGCAAAAAATTTCAGACTTGCACCTTGCAATGCGGAGAAATTACTGTTTGTGCATTTACAATATTCATTGATTTTTGCCATTGAAAAACATCATGTTATTCATATACCAGAAATGTTTGAAGCTACTGACTGAATCAAAGGAGCTGGCATCTCACTCTCTTTGAATCTTCTTTATCATGCTAAGAGGAGCAGGAAAAAGCAAAAAATTTCAGAATTGCACCTTGCAATGCGGAGAAATTACTGTTTGTGCATTTACAATATTCATTGATTTTTGCCATTGAAAAACGTCCAGAAATGATTGAAGCTACTGACTGAATGAAAGGATCTGGCATCTCACTCTCTTTGAATCTTCTTTATCATGCTAAGAGGAGCAGGAAAAAGCAAAAAATTTCAGAATTGCACCTTGCAATGCGGAGAAATTACTGTTTGTGCATTTACAATATTCATTGATTTTTGCCATTGAAAAACGTCCAGAAATGATTGAAGCTACTGATTGAATGAAAGGAGCTGGCATCTCACTCTCTTTGAATCTTCTTTATCATGCTAAGAGGAGCAGGAAAAAGCAAAAAATTTCAGAATTGCACCTTGCAATGCGGAGAAATTACTGTTTGTGCATTTACAATATTCATTGATTTTTGCCATTGAAAAACATGTTATTCATATACCAGAAATGTTTGAAGCTACTGACTGAATGAAAGGAGCTGGCACCTCACTCTCTTTGAATCTTCTTTATCATGCTAAGAGGAGCAGGAAAAAGCAAAAAATTTCAGACTTGCACCTTGCAATGCGGAGAAATTACTGTTTGTGCATTTACAATATTCATTGATTTTTGCCATTGAAAAACATCATGTTATTCATATACCAGAAATGTTTGAAGCTACTGACTGAATCAAAGGAGCTGGCATCTCACTCTCTTTGAATCTTCTTTATCATGCTAAGAGGAGCAGGAAAAAGCAAAAAATTTCAGAATTGCACCTTGCAATGCGGAGAAATTACTGTTTGTGCATTTACAATATTCATTGATTTTTGCCATTGAAAAACGTCCAGAAATGATTGAAGCTACTGACTGAATGAAAGGATCTGGCATCTCACTCTCTTTGAATCTTCTTTATCATGCTAAGAGGAGCAGGAAAAAGCAAAAAATTTCAGAATTGCACCTTGCAATGCGGAGAAATTACTGTTTGTGCATTTACAATATTCATTGATTTTTGCCATTGAAAAACGTCCAGAAATGATTGAAGCTACTGATTGAATGAAAGGAGCTGGCATCTCACTCTCTTTGAATCTTCTTTATCATGCTAAGAGGAGCAGGAAAAAGCAAAAAATTTCAGAATTGCACCTTGCAATGCGGAGAAATTACTGTTTGTGCATTTACAATATTCATTGATTTTTGCCATTGAAAAACATGTTATTCATATACCAGAAATGTTTGAAGCTACTGACTGAATGAAAGGAGCTGGCACCTCACTCTCTTTGAATCTTCTTTATCATGCTAAGAGGAGCAGGAAAAAGCAAAAAATTTCAGAATTGCACCTTGCAATGCGGAGAAATTACTGTTTGTGCATTTACAATATTCATTGATTTTTGCCATTGAAAAACATCATGTTATTCATATACCAGAAATGTTTGAAGCTACTGACTGAATGAAAGGAGTTGGCATCTCACTCTCTTTGAATCTTCTTTATCATGCTAAGAGGAGCAGGAAAAAGCAAAAAATTTCAGAATTGCACCTTGCAATGCGGAGAAATTACTGTTTGTGCATTTACAATATTCATTGATTTTTGCCATTGAAAAACATCATGTTATTCATATACCAGAAATGTTTGAAGCTACTGACTGAATGAAAGGAGCTGGCATCTCACTCTCTTTGAATCTTCTTTATCATGCTAAGAGGAGCAGGAAAAAGCAAAAAATTTTAGAATTGCACATTGCAATGTGGAGAAATTACTGTTTGTGCATTTACAATATTCATTGATTTTTACCATTGAAAAACGTCCAGAAATGATTGAAGCTACTGACTGAATGAAAGTAGCTGGCATCTCACTCTCTTTGAATCTTCTTTATCATGCTAAGAGGAGCAGGAAAAAGCAAAAAATTTCAGACTTGCACCTTGCAATGCGGAGAAATTACTGTTTGTGCATTTACAATATTCATTGATTTTTGCCATTGAAAAACATCATGTTATTCATATTCCAGAAATGTTTGAAGCTACTGACTGAATGAAAGGAGCTGGCATCTCACTCTCTTTGAATCTTCTTTATCATGCTAAGAGGAGCAGGAAAAAGCAAAAAATTTCAGAATTGCACCTTGCAATGCGGAGAAATTACTGTTTGTGCATTTACAATATTCATTGATTTTTGCCATTGAAAAACGTCCAGAAATGATTGAAGCTACTGACTGAATGAAAGGAGCTGGCATCTCACTCTCTTTGAATCTTCTTTATCATGCTAAGAGGAGCAGGAAAAAGCAAAAAATTTCAGAATTGCACCTTGCAATGCGGAGAAATTACTGTTTGTGCATTTACAATATTCACTGATTTTTGCCATTGAAAAACGTCCAGAAATGATTGAAGCTACTGACTGAATGAAAGGAGCTGGCATCTCACTCTCTTTGAATCTTCTTTATCATGCTAAGAGGAGCAGGAAAAAGCAAAAAATTTCAGAATTGCACCTTGCAATGCGGAGAAATTACTGTTTGTGCATTTACAATATTCATTGATTTTTGCCATTGAAAAACATCATGTTATTCATATACCAGAAATGTTTGAAGCTACTGACTGAATGAAAGGAGCTGGCATCTCACTCTCTTTGAATCTTCTTTATCATGCTAAGAGGAGCAGGAAAAAGCAAAAAATTTCAGAATTGCACCTTGCAATGTGGAGAAATTACTGTTTGTGCATTTACAATATTCATTGATTTTTGCCATTGAAAAACATCATGTTATTCATATACCAGAAATGTTTGAAGCTACTGACTGAATGAAAGGAGCTGGCATCTCACTCTCTTTGAATCTTCTTTATCATGCTAAGAGGAGCAGGAAAAAGCAAAAAATTTCAGAATTGCACCTTGCAATGTGGAGAAATTACTGTTTGTGCATTTACAATATTCATTGATTTTTACCATTGAAAAACGTCCAGAAATGATTGAAGCTACTGACTGAATGAAAGTAGCTGGCATCTCACTCTCTTTGAATCTTCTTTATCATGCTAAGAGGAGCAGGAAAAAGCAAAAAATTTCAGAATTGCACCTTGCAATGCGGAGAAATTACTGTTTGTGCATTTACAATATTCTTTGATTTTTGCCATTGAAAAACATCATGTTATTCATATACCAGAAATGTTTGAAGCTACTGACTGAATGAAAGGAGCTGGCATCTCACTCTCTTTGAATCTTCTTTATCATGCTAAGAGGAGCAGGAAAAAGCAAAAAATTTCAGAATTGCACCTTGCAATGCGGAGAAATTACTGTTTGTGCATTTACAATATTCATTGATTTTTGCCATTGAAAAACGTCCAGAAATGATTGAAGCTACTGACTGAATGAAAGGAGCTGGCATCTCACTCTCTTTGAATCTTCTTTATCATGCTAAGAGGAGCAGGAAAAAGCAAAAAATTTCAGAATTGCACCTTGCAATGCGGAGAAATTACTGTTTGTGCATTTACAATATTCATTGATTTTTGCCATTGAAAAACATGTTACTCATATACCAGAAATGTTTGAAGCTACTGACTGAATGAAAGGAGCTGGCACCTCACTCTCTTTGAATCTTCTTTATCATGCTAAGAGGAGCGGGAAAAAGCAAAAAATTTCAGAATTGCACCTTGCAATGCGGAGAAATTACTGTTTGTGCATTTACAATATTCATTGATTTTTGCCATTGAAAAACGTCCAGAAATGATTGAAGGTACTGACTGAATGAAAGGAGCTGGCATCTCACTCTCTTTGAATCTTCTTTATCATGCTAAGAGGAGCAGGAAAAAGCAAAAAATTTCAGAATTGCACCTTGCAATGCGGAGAAATTACTGTTTGTGCATTTACAATATTCATTGATTTTTGCCATTGAAAAACGTCCAGAAATGATTGAAGCTACTGACTGAATGAAAGGAGCTGGCATCTCACTCTCTTTGAATCTTCTTTATCATGCTAAGAGGAGCAGGAAAAAGCAAAAAATTTCAGAATTGCACCTTGCAATGCGGAGAAATTACTGTTTGTGCATTTACAATATTCATTGATTTTTGCCATTGAAAAACATCATGTTATTCATATACCAGAAATGTTTGAAGCTACTGACTGAATGAAAGGAGTTGGCATCTCACTCTCTTTGAATCTTCTTTATCATGCTAAGAGGAGCAGGAAAAAGCAAAAAATTTCAGAATTGCACCTTGCAATGTGGAGAAATTACTGTTTGTGCATTTACAATATTCATTGATTTTTACCATTGAAAAACGTCCAGAAATGATTGAAGCTACTGACTGAATGAAAGTAGCTGGCATCTCACTCTCTTTGAATCTTCTTTATCATGCTAAGAGGAGCAGGAAAAAGCAAAAAATTTCAGACTTGCACCTTGCAATGCGGAGAAATTACTGTTTGTGCATTTACAATATTCATTGATTTTTGCCATTGAAAAACATCATGTTATTCATATACCAGAAATGTTTGAAGCTACTGACTGAATGAAAGGAGCTGGCATCTCACTCTCTTTGAATCTTCTTTATCATGCTAAGAGGAGCAGGAAAAAGCAAAAAATTTCAGAATTGCACCTTGCAATGTGGAGAAATTACTGTTTGTGCATTTACAATATTCATTGATTTTTACCATTGAAAAACGTCCAGAAATGATTGAAGCTACTGACTGAATGAAAGGAGCTGGCATCTCACTCTCTTTGAATCTTCTTTATCATGCTAAGAGGAGCAGGAAAAAGCAAAAAATTTCAGAATTGCACCTTGCAATGCGGAGAAATTACTGTTTGTGCATTTACAATATTCATTGATTTTTGCCATGGAAAAACGTCCAGAAATGATTGAAGCTACTGACTGAATGAAAGGAGCTGGCATCTCACTCTCTTTGAATCTTCTTTATCATGCTAAGAGGAGCAGGAAAAAGCAAAAAATTTCAGAATTGCACCTTGCAATGCGGAGAAATTACTGTTTGTGCATTTACAATATTCATTGATTTTTGCCATTGAAAAACATGTTATTCATATACCAGAAATGTTTGAAGCTACTGACTGAATGAAAGGATTTGGCATCTCACTCTCTTTGAATCTTCTTTATCATGCTAAGAGGAGCAGGAAAAAGCAAAAAATTTCAGAATTGCACCTTGCAATGCGGAGAAATTACTGTTTGTGCATTTACAATATTCATTGATTTTTGCCATTGAAAAACATCATGTTATTCATATACCAGAAATGTTTGAAGCTACTGACTGAATGAAAGGAGCTGGCATCTCACTCTCTTTGAATCTTCTTTATCATGCTAAGAGGAGCAGGAAAAAGCAAAAAATTTTAGAATTGCACATTGCAATGTGGAGAAATTACTGTTTGTGCATTTACAATATTCATTGATTTTTACCATTGAAAAACGTCCAGAAATGATGGAAGCTACTGACTGAATGAAAGTAGCTGGCATCTCACTCTCTTTGAATCTTCTTTATCATGCTAAGAGGAGCAGGAAAAAGCAAAAAATTTCAGACTTGCACCTTGCAATGCGGAGAAATTACTGTTTGTGCATTTACAATATTCATTGATTTTTGCCATTGAAAAACATCATGTTATTCATATACCAGAAATGTTTGAAGCTACTGACTGAATCAAAGGAGCTGGCATCTCACTCTCTTTGAATCTTCTTTATCATGCTAAGAGGAGCAGGAAAAAGCAAAAAATTTTAGAATTGCACCTTGCAATGCGGAGAAATTACTGTTTGTGCATTTACAATATTCATTGATTTTTGCCATTGAAAAACGTCCAGAAATGATTGAAGCTACTGACTGAATGAAAGGAGCTGGCATCTCACTCTCTTTGAATCTTCTTTATCATGCTAAGAGGAGCAGGAAAAAGCAAAAAATTTCAGAATTGCACCTTGCAATGCGGAGAAATTACTGTTTGTGCATTTACAATATTCATTGATTTTTGCCATTGAAAAACGTCCAGAAATGATTGAAGCTACTGACTGAATGAAAGGAGCTGGCATCTCACTCTCTTTGAATCTTCTTTATCATGCTAAGAGGAGCAGGAAAAAGCAAAAAATTTCAGAATTGCACCTTGCAATGCGGAGAAATTACTGTTTGTGCATTTACAATATTCATTGATTTTTGCCATTGAAAAACATGTTATTCATATACCAGAAATGTTTGAAGCTACTGACTGAATGAAAGGAGCTGGCACCTCACTCTCTTTGAATCTTCTTTATCATGCTAAGAGGAGCGGGAAAAAGCAAAAAATTTCAGAATTGCACCTTGCAATGCGGAGAAATTACTGTTTGTGCATTTACAATATTCATTGATTTTTGCCATTGAAAAACGTCCAGAAATGATTGAAGGTACTGACTGAATGAAAGGAGCTGGCATCTCACTCTCTTTGAATCTTCTTTATCATGCTAAGAGGAGCAGGAAAAAGCAAAAAATTTCAGAATTGCACCTTGCAATGCGGAGAAATTACTGTTTGTGCATTTACAATATTCATTGATTTTTGCCATTGAAAAACGTCCAGAAATGTTTGAAGCTACTGACTGAATGAAAGGAGCTGGCACCTCACTCTCTTTGAATCTTCTTTATCATGCTAAGAGGAGCAGGAAAAAGCAAAAAATTTCAGAATTGCACCTTGCAATGCGGAGAAATTACTGTTTGTGCATTTACAATATTCATTGATTTTTGCCATTGAAAAACATCATGTTATTCATATACCAGAAATGTTTGAAGCTACTGACTGAATGAAAGGAGTTGGCATCTCACTCTCTTTGAATCTTCTTTATCATGCTAAGAGGAGCAGGAAAAAGCAAAAAATTTCAGAATTGCACCTTGCAATGCGGAGAAATTACTGTTTGTGCATTTACAATATTCATTGATTTTTGCCATTGAAAAACATCATGTTATTCATATACCAGAAATGTTTGAAGCTACAGACTGAATGAAAGGAGCTGGCATCTCACTCTCTTTGAATCTTCTTTATCATGCTAAGAGGAGCAGGAAAAAGCAAAAAATTTTAGAATTGCACATTGCAATGTGGAGAAATTACTGTTTGTGCATTTACAATATTCATTGATTTTTACCATTGAAAAACGTCCAGAAATGATTGAAGCTACTGACTGAATGAAAGTAGCTGGCATCTCACTCTCTTTGAATCTTCTTTATCATGCTAAGAGGAGCAGGAAAAAGCAAAAAATTTCAGACTTGCACCTTGCAATGCGGAGAAATTACTGTTTGTGCATTTACAATATTCATTGATCTTTGCCATTGAAAAACATCATGTTATTCATATACCAGAAATGTTTGAAGCTACTGACTGAATGAAAGGAGCTGGCATCTCACTCTCTTTGAATCTTCTTTATCATGCTAAGAGGAGCAGGAAAAAGCAAAAAATTTCAGAATTGCACCTTGCAATGCGGAGAAATTACTGTTTGTGCATTTACAATATTCATTGATTTTTGCCATTGAAAAACGTCCAGAAATGATTGAAGCTACTGACTGAATGAAAGGAGCTGGCATCTCACTCTCTTTGAATCTTCTTTATCATGCTAAGAGGAGCAGGAAAAAGCAAAAAATTTCAGAATTGCACCTTGCAATGCGGAGAAATTACTGTTTGTGCATTTACAATATTCATTGATTTTTGCCATTGAAAAACGTCCAGAAATGATTGAAGCTACTGACTGAATGAAAGGAGCTGGCATCTCACTCTCTTTGAATCTTCTTTATCATGCTAAGAGGAGCAGGAAAAAGCAAAAAATTTCAGAATTGCACCTTGCAATGCGGAGAAATTACTGTTTGTGCATTTACAATATTCATTGATTTTTGCCATTGAAAAACATGTTATTCATATACCAGAAATGTTTGAAGCTACTGACTGAATGAAAGGAGCTGGCACCTCACTCTCTTTGAATCTTCTTTATCATGCTAAGAGGAGCGGGAAAAAGCAAAAAATTTCAGAATTGCACCTTGCAATGCGGAGAAATTACTGTTTGTGCATTTACAATATTCATTGATTTTTGCCATTGAAAAACGTCCAGAAATGATTGAAGGTACTGACTGAATGAAAGGAGCTGGCATCTCATTCTCTTTGAATCTTCTTTATCATGCTAAGAGGAGCAGGAAAAAGCAAAAAATTTCAGAATTGCACCTTGCAATGCGGAGAAATTACTGTTTGTGCATTTACAATATTCATTGATTTTTGCCATTGAAAAACGTCCAGAAATGATTGAAGCTACTGACTGAATGAAAGGAGCTGGCATCTCACTCTCTTTGAATCTTCTTTATCATGCTAAGAGGAGCAGGAAAAAGCAAAAAATTTCAGAATTGCACCTTGCAATGCGGAGAAATTACTGTTTGTGCATTTACAATATTCATTGATTTTTGCCATTGAAAAACATCATGTTATTCATATACCAGAAATGTTTGAAGCTACTGACTGAATGAAAGGAGCTGGCATCTCACTCTCTTTGAATCTTCTTTATCATGCTAAGAGGAGCAGGAAAAAGCAAAAAATTTCAGAATTGCACCTTGCAATGTGGAGAAATTACTGTTTGTGCATTTACAATATTCATTGATTTTTACCATTGAAAAACGTCCAGAAATGATTGAAGCTACTGACTGAATGAAAGTAGCTGGCATCTCACTCTCTTTGAATCTTCTTTATCATGCTAAGAGGAGCAGGAAAAAGCAAAAAATTTCAGACTTGCACCTTGCAATGCGGAGAAATTACTGTTTGTGCATTTACAATATTCATTGATTTTTGCCATTGAAAAACATCATGTTATTCATATACCAGAAATGTTTGAAGCTACTGACTGAATGAAAGGAGCTGGCATCTCACTCTCTTTGAATCTTCTTTATCATGCTAAGAGGAGCAGGAAAAAGCAAAAAATTTCAGACTTGCACCTTGCAATGCGGAGAAATTACTGTTTGTGCATTTACAATATTCATTGATTTTTGCCATTGAAAAACATCATGTTATTCATATACCAGAAATGTTTGAAGCTACTGACTGAATGAAAGGAGCTGGCATCTCACTCTCTTTGAATCTTCTTTATCATGCTAAGAGGAGCAGGAAAAAGCAAAAAATTTCAGAATTGCACCTTGCAATGCGGAGAAATTACTGTTTGTGCATTTACAATATTCATTGATTTTTGCCATTGAAAAACGTCCAGAAATGATTGAAGGTACTGACTGAATGAAAGGAGCTGGCATCTCACTCTCTTTGAATCTTCTTTATCATGCTAAGAGGAGCAGGAAAAAGCAAAAAAATTTAGAATTGCACATTGCAATGTGGAGAAATTACTGTTTGTGCATTTACAATATTCATTGATTTTTACCATTGAAAAACGTCCAGAAATGATTGAAGCTACTGACTGAATGAAAGTAGCTGGCATCTCACTCTCTTTGAATCTTCTTTATCATGCTAAGAGGAGCAGGAAAAAGCAAAAAATTTCAGACTTGCACCTTGCAATGCGGAGAAATTACTGTTTGTGCATTTACAATATTCATTGATTTTTGCCATTGAAAAACATCATGTTATTCATATACCAGAAATGTTTGAAGCTACTGACTGAATGAAAGGAGCTGGCATCTCACTCTCTTTGAATCTTCTTTATCATGCTAAGAGGAGCAGGAAAAAGCAAAAAATTTCAGAATTGCACCTTGCAATGCGGAGAAATTACTGTTTGTGCATTTACAATATTCATTGATTTTTGCCATTGAAAAACGTCCAGAAATGATTGAAGCTACTGACTGAATGAAAGGAGCTGGCATCTCACTCTCTTTGAATCTTCTTTATCATGCTAAGAGGAG
The DNA here is from genome assembly GCF_046119375.1 of Phyllobates terribilis. Taxonomy (NCBI): domain Eukaryota; kingdom Metazoa; phylum Chordata; class Amphibia; order Anura; family Dendrobatidae; genus Phyllobates; species Phyllobates terribilis. The sequence continues at coordinate 254,134 of NW_027364139.1, read as the reverse complement.
CAGGAAAAAGCAAAAAATTTCAGAATTGCACCTTGCAATGCGGAGAAATTACTGTTTGTGCATTTACAATATTCATTGATTTTTGCCATTGAAAAACGTCCAGAAATGATTGAAGCTACTGACTGAATGAAAGGAGCTGGCATCTCACTCTCTTTGATTCTTCTTTATCATGCTAAGAGGAGCAGGAAAAAGCAAAAAATTTCAGAATTGCACCTTGCAATGCGGAGAAATTACTGTTTGTGCATTTACAATATTCATTGATTTTTGCCATTGAAAAACATGTTATTCATATACCAGAAATGTTTGAAGCTACTGACTGAATGAAAGGAGCTGGCACCTCACTCTCTTTGAATCTTCTTTATCATGCTAAGAGGAGCAGGAAAAAGCAAAAAATTTCAGAATTGCACCTTGCAATGCGGAGAAATTACTGTTTGTGCATTTACAATATTCATTGATTTTTGAAATTGAAAAACGTCCAGAAATGATTGAAGCTACTGACTGAATGAAAGGAGCTGGCATCTCACTCTCTTTGAATCTTTATCATGCTAAGAGGAGCAGGAAAACGCAAAAAATTTCAGAATTGCACCTTGCAATGCGGAGAAATTACTGTTTGTGCATTTACAATATTCATTGATTTTTGCCATTGAAAAACGTCCAGAAATGATTGAAGCTACTGACTGAATGAAAGGAGCTGGCATCTCACTCTCTTTGAATCTTCTTTATCATGCTAAGAGGAGCAGGAAAAAGCAAAAAATTTCAGAATTGCACCTTGCAATGCGGAGAAATTACAGTTTGTGCATTTACAATATTCATTGATTTTTGCCATTGAAAAACATCCAGAAATGATTGAAGCTACTGACTGAATGAAAGAAGCTGGCATCTCACTCTCTTTGAATCTTCTTTATCATGCTAAGAGGAGCAGGAAAAAGCAAAAAATTTCAGAATTGCACCTTGCAATGCGGAGAAATTACTGTTTGTGCATTTACAATATTCATTGATTTTTGCCATTGAAAAACATCATGTTATTCATATACCAGAAATGTTTGAAGCTACTGACTGAATGAAAGGAGCTGGCATCTCACTCTCTTTGAATCTTCTTTATCATGCTAAGAGGAGCAGGAAAAAGCAAAAAATTTCAGAATTGCACCTTGCAATGTGGAGAAATTACTGTTTGTGCATTTACAATATTCATTGATTTTTACCATTGAAAAACGTCCAGAAATGATTGAAGCTACTGACTGAATGAAAGTAGCTGGCATCTCACTCTCTTTGAATCTTCTTTATCATGCTAAGAGGAGCAGGAAAAAGCAAAAAATTTCAGACTTGCACCTTGCAATGCGGAGAAATTACTGTTTGTGCATTTACAATATTCATTGATTTTTGCCATTGAAAAACATCATGTTATTCATATACCAGAAATGTTTGAAGCTACTGACTGAATGAAAGGAGCTGGCATCTCACTCTCTTTGAATCTTCTTTATCATGCTAAGAGGAGCAGGAAAAAGCAAAAAATTTCAGACTTGCACCTTGCAATGCGGAGAAATTACTGTTTGTGCATTTACAATATTCATTGATTTTTGCCATTGAAAAACATCATGTTATTCATATACCAGAAATGTTTGAAGCTACTGACTGAATGAAAGGAGCTGGCATCTCACTCTCTTTGAATCTTCTTTATCATGCTAAGAGGAGCAGGAAAAAGCAAAAAATTTCAGAATTGCACCTTGCAATGCGGAGAAATTACTGTTTGTGCATTTACAATATTCATTGATTTTTGCCATTGAAAAACGTCCAGAAATGATTGAAGCTACTGACTGAATGAAAGGAGCTGGCATCTCACTCTCTTTGAATCTTCTTTATCATGCTAAGAGGAGCAGGAAAAAGCAAAAAATTTCAGAATTGCACCTTGCAATGCGGAGAAATTACAGTTTGTGCATTTACAATATTCATTGATTTTTGCCATTGAAAAACGTCCAGAAATGATTGAAGCTACTGACTGAATGAAAGGAGCTGGCATCTCACTCTCTTTGAATCTTCTTTATCATGCTAAGAGGAGCAGGAAAAAGCAAAAAATTTCAGAATTGCACCTTGCAATGCGGAGAAATTACTGTTTGTGCATTTACAATATTCGTTGATTTTTGCCATTGAAAAACGTCCAGAAATGATTGAAGCTACTGACTGAATGAAAGGAGCTGGCATCTCACTCTCTTTGAATCTTCTTTATCATGCTAAGAGGAGCAGGAAAAATCAAAAAATTTCAGAATTGCACCTTGCAATGCGGAGAAATTACAGTTTGTGCATTTACAATATTCATTGATTTTTGCCATTGAAAAACGTCCAGAAATGATTGAAGCTACTGACTGAATGAAAGGAGCTGGCATCTCACTCTCTTTGAATCTTCTTTATCATGCTAAGAGGAGCAGGAAAAAGCAAAAAATTTCAGAATTGCACCTTGCAATGCGGAGAAATTACTGTTTGTGCATTTACAATATTCATTGATTTTTGCGATTGAAAAACATCATGTTATTCATATACCAGAAATGATTGAAGCTACTGACTGAACGAAAGGAGCTGGCATCTCACTCTCTTTGAATCTTCTTTATCATGCTAAGAGGAGCAGGAAAAAGCAAAAAATTTCAGAATTGCACCTTGCAATGCGGAGAAATTACAGTTTGTGCATTTACAATATTCATTGATTTTTGCCATTGAAAAACGTCCAGAAATGATTGAAGCTACTGACTGAATGAAAGGAGCTGGCATCTCACTCTCTTTGAATCTTCTTTATCATGCTAAGAGGAGCAGGAAAAAGCAAAAAATTTCAGAATTGCACCTTGCAATGCGGAGAAATTACTGTTTGTGCATTTACAATATTCATTGATTTTTGCCATTGAAAAACGTCCAGAAATGATTGAAGGTACTGACTGAATGAAAGGAGCTGGCATATCACTCTCTTTGAATCTTCTTTATCATCCTAAGAGGAGCAGGAAAAAGCAAAAAATTTCAGAATTGCACCTTGCAATGCGGAGAAATTACTGTTTGTGCATTTACAATATTCATTGATTTTTGCCATTGAAAAACGTCCAAAAATGATTGAAGCTACTGACTGAATGAAAGGAGCTGGCATCTCACTCTCTTTGAATCTTCTTTATCATGCTAAGAGGAGCAGGAAAAAGCAAAAAATTTCAGAATTGCACCTTGCAATGCGGAGAAATTACTGTTTGTGCATTTACAATATTCATTGATTTTTGCCATTGAAAAATGTCCAGAAATGATTGAAGCTACTGACTGAATGAAAGGAGCTGGCATCTCACTCTCTTTGAATCTTCTTTATCATGCTAAGAGGAGCAGGAAAAAGCAAAAAATTTCAGAATTGCGCCTTGCAATGCGGAGAAATTACTGTTTGTGCATTTACAAAATTCATTGATTTTTGCCATTGAAAAACATCATGTTATTCATATACCAGAAATGATTGAAGCTACTGACTGAAGGAAAGGAGCTGGCATCTCACTCTCTTTGAATCTTCTTTATCATGCTAAGAGGAGCAGGAAAAAGCAAAAAATTTCAGAATTGCACCTTGCAATGCGGAGAAATTACTGTTTGTGCATTTACAATATTCATTGATTTTTGCCATTGAAAAACATCCAGAAATGATTGAAGCTACTGACTGAATGAAAGGAGCTGGCATCTCACTCTCTTTGAATCTTCTTTATCATGCTAAGAGGAGCAGGAAAAAGCAAAAAATTTCAGAATTGCACCTTGCAATGCGGAGAAATTACTGTTTGTGCTCCTCTTAGCATGATAAAGAAGATTCAAAGAGAGTGAGATGCCAGCTCCTTTCATTCAGTCAGTAGCTTCAATCATTTCTGGACATTTTTCAATGGCAAAAATCAATGAATATTGTAAATGCACAAACAGTAATTTCTCCGCATTGCAAGGTGCAATTCTGAAATTTTTTGCTTTTTCCTGCTCCTCTTAGCATGATAAAGAAGATTCAAAGAGAGTGAGATGTCAGCTCCTTTCATTCAGTCAGTAGCTTCAAACATTTCTGGTATATGAATAACATGATGTTTTTCAATGGCAAAAATCAATGAATATTGTAAATGCACAAACAGTAATTTCTCCGCATTGCAAGGTGCAATTCTGAAATTTTTTGCTTTTTCCTGCTCCTCTTAGCATGATAAAGAAGATTCAAAGAGAGTGAGATGCCAGCTCCTTTCATTCAGTCAGTAGCTTCAATCATTTCTGGTATATGAATAACATGATGTTTTTCAATGGCAAAAATCAATGAATTTTGTAAATGCACAAACAGTAATTTCTCAGCATTGCAAGGTGCAATTCTGAAATTTTTTGCTTTTTCCTGCTGCTCTTAGCATGATAAAGAAGATTCAAAGAGAGTGAGATGCCAGCTCCTTTCATTGTCAGTAGCTTCAATCATTTCTGGACGTTTTTCAATGGCAAAAATCAATGAATATTTTAAATGCACAAACAGTAATTTCTCCGCATTGCAAGGTGCAATTCTGAAATTTTTTGCTTTTTCCTGCTCCTCTTAGCATGATAAAGAAGATTCAAAGAGAGTGAGATGCCAGCTCCTTTCATTCAGTCAGTAGCTTCAATCATTTCTGGACGTTTTTCAATGGCAAAAATCAATGAATATTGTAAATGCACAAACAGTAATTTCTCCGCATTGCAAGGTGCAATTCTGAAATTTTTTGCTTTTTCCTGCTCCTCTTAGCATGATAAAGAAGATTCAAAGAGAGTGAGATGCCAGCTCCTTTCATTCAGTCAGTAGCTTCAATCATTTCTGGATGTTTTTCAATGGCAAAAATCAATGAATATTGTAAATGCACAAACAGTAATTTCTCCGCATTGCAAGGTGCAATTCTGAAATTTTTTGCTTTTTCCTGCTCCTCTTAGCATGATAAAGAAGATTCAAAGAGAGTGAGATGTCAGCTCCTTTCATTCAGTCAGTAGCTTCAAACATTTCTGGTATATGAATAACATGATGTTTTTCAATGGCAAAAATCAATGAATATTGTAAATGCACAAACAGTAATTTCTTCGCATTGCAAGGTGCAATTCTGAAATTTTTTGCTTTTTCCTGCTCCTCTTAGCATGATAAAGAAGATTCAAAGAGAGTGAGATGCCAGCTCCTTTCATTCAGTCAGTAGCTTCAATCATTTCTGGTATATGAATAACATGATGTTTTTCAATGGCAAAAATCAATGAATTTTGTAAATGCACAAACAGTAATTTCTCAGCATTGCAAGGTGCAATTCTGAAATTTTTTGCTTTTTCCTGCTCCTCTTAGCATGATAAAGAAGATTCAAAGAGAGTGAGATGCCAGCTCCTTTCATTGTCAGTAGCTTCAATCATTTCTGGACGTTTTTCAATGGCAAAAATCAATGAATATTGTAAATGCACAAACAGTAATTTCTCCGCATTGCAAGGTGCAATTCTGAAATTTTTTGCTTTTTCCTGCTCCTCTTAGCATTATGAAGAAGATTCAAAGAGAGTGAGATACCAGCTCCTTTCATTCAGTCAGTAGCTTCAAACATTTCTGGTATATGAATAACATGATGTTTTTCAATGGCAAAAATCAATGAATATTGTAAATGCACAAACAGTAATTTCTCCGCATTGCAAGGTGCAATTCTGAAATTTTTTGCTTTTTCCTGCTCCTCTTAGCATGATAAAGAAGATTCAAAGAGAGTGAGATGCCAGCTCCTTTCGTTCAGTCAGTAGCTTCAATCATTTCTGGACGTTTTTCAATGGCAAAAATCATTGAATATTGTAAATGCACAAACAGTAATTTCTCCGCATTGCAAGGTGCAATTCTGAAATTTTTTACTTTTTCCTGCTCCTCTTAGCATGATAAAGAAGATTCAAAGAGAGTGAGATGCCATCTCCTTTCATTCAGTCAGTAGCTTCAATCATTTCTGGACGTTTTTCAATTGCAAAAATCAATGAATATTGTAAATGCACAAACAGTAATTTCTCCGCATTGCAAGGTGCAATTCTGAAATTTTTTGCTTTTTCCTGCTCCTCTTAGCATGATAAAGAAGATTCAAAGAGAGTGAGATGCCAGCTCCTTTCATTCAGTCAGTAGCTTCAATCATTTCTGGACGTTTTTCAATGGCAAAAATCAATGAATATTGTAAATGCACAAACAGTAATTTCTCCGCATTGCAAGGTGCAATTCTGAAATTTTTTGCTTTTTCCTGCTCCTTTTAGCATGATAAACAAGATTCAAAGAGAGTGAGATGCCAGCTCCTTTCATTCAGTCAGTAGCTTCAATCATTTATGGACGTTTTTCAATTGCAAAAATCATTGAATATTGTAAATGCACAAACAGTAATTTCTCCGCATTGCAAGGTGCAATTCTGAAATTTTTGACTTTTTCCTGCTCCTCTTAGCATGATAAAGAAGATTCAAAGAGAGTGAGATGCCAGCTCCTTTCATTCAGTCAGTAGCTTCAATCATTTCCGGACGTTTTTCAATGGCAAAAATCAATGAATATTGTAAATGCACAAACAGTAATTTCTCCGCATTGCAAGGTGTAATTCTGAAATTTTTTGCTTTTTCCTGCTCCTCTTAGCATGATAAAGAAGATTCAAAGAGAGTGAGATGCCAGCTCCTTTCCTTCAGTCAGTAGCTTCAATCATTTCTGGTATATGAATAACATGATGTTTTTCAATGGCAAAAATCAATGAATTTTGTAAATGCACAAACAGTAATTTCTCCGCATTGCAAGGCGCAATTCTGAAATTTTTTGCTTTTTCCTGCTCCTCTTAGCATGATAAACAAGATTCAAAGAGAGTGAGGTGCCAGCTCCTTTCATTCAGTCAGGAGCTTCAAACATTTCTGGTATATGAATAACATGTTTTTCAATGGCAAAAATCAATGAATATTGTAAATGCACAAACAGTAATTTCTCCGCATTGCAAGGTGCAATTCTGAAATTTTTTGCTTTTTCCTGCTCCTCTTAGCATGATAAAGAAGATTCAAAGAGAGTGAGATGCCAGCTCCTTTCATTCAGTCAGTAGCTTCAATCATTTCTGGACATTTTTCAATGGCAAAAATCAATGAATATTGTAAATGCACAAACAGTAATTTCTCCGCATTGCAAGGTGCAATGCTGAAATGTTTTGCTTTTTCCTGCTCCTCTTAGCATGATAAAGAAGATTCAAAGAGAGTGAGATGCCAGCTCCTTTCATTCAGTCAGTAGCTTCAATCATTTCTGGACGTTTTTCAATGGCAAAAATCAATGAATATTGTAAATGCACAAACTGTAATTTCTCCGCATTGCAAGGTGCAATTCTGAAATTTTTTGCTTTTTCCTGCTCCTCTTAGCATGATAAAGAAGATTCAAAGAGAGTGAGATGCCAGCTCCTTTCATTCAGTCAGTAGCTTCAATCATTTCTGGACGTTTTTCAATGGCAAAAATCAATGAATATTGTAAATGCACAAACAGTAATTTCTCCGCATTGCAAGGTGCAATTCTGAAATTTTTTGCTTTTTCCTGCTCCTCTTAGCATGATAAAGAAGATTCAAAGAGAGTGAGATGCCAGCTCCTTTCATTCAGTCAGTAGCTTCAATCATTTCTGGACGTTTTTCAATGGCAAAAATCAATGAATATTGTAAATGCACAAACAGTAATTTCTCCGCATTGCAAGGTGCAATTCTGAAATTTTTTGCTTTTTCCTGCTCCTCTTAGCATGATAAAGAAGATTCAAAGAGAGTGAGATGCCAGCTCCTTTCATTCAGTCAGTAGTTTCAATCATTTCTGGTATATGAATAACATGATGTTTTTCAATGGCAAAAATCAATGAATTTTGTAAATGCACAAACAGTAATTTCTCAGCATTGCAAGGTGCAATTCTGAAATTTTTTGCTTTTTCCTGCTCCTCTTAGCATGATAAAGAAGATTCAAAGAGAGTGAGATGCCAGCTCCTTTCATTGTCAGTAGCTTCAATCATTTCTGGACGTTTTTCAATGGCAAAAATCAATGAATATTGTAAATGCACAAACAGTAATTTCTCCGCATTGCAAGGTGCAATTCTGAAATTTTTTGCTTTTTCCTGCTCCTCTTAGCATTATGAAGAAGATTCAAAGAGAGTGAGATACCAGCTCCTTTCATTCAGTCAGTAGCTTCAAACATTTCTGGTATATGAATAACATGATGTTTTTCAATGGCAAAAATCAATGAATATTGTAAATGCACAAACAGTAATTTCTCCGCATTGCAAGGTGCAATTCTGAAATTTTTTGCTTTTTCCTGCTCCTCTTAGCATGATAAAGAAGATTCAAAGAGAGTGAGATGCCAGCTCCTTTAGTTCAGTCAGTAGCTTCAATCATTTCTGGACGTTTTTCAATGGCAAAAATCAGTGAATATTGTAAATTCACAAACAGTAATTTCTCCGCATTGCAAGGTGCAATTCTGAAATTTTTTACTTTTTCCTGCTCCTCTTAGCATGATAAAGAAGATTCAAAGAGAGTGAGATGCCAGCTCCTTTCATTCAGTCAGTAGCTTCAATCATTTCTGGTATATGAATAACATGATGTTTTTCAATCGCAAAAATCAATGAATATTGTAAATGCACAAACAGTAATTTCTCCGCATTGCAAGGTGCAATTCTGAAATTTTTTGCTTTTTCCTGCTCCTCTTAGCATGATAAAGAAGATTCAAAGAGAGTGAGATGCCAGCTCCTTTCATTCAGTCAGTAGCTTCAATCATTTCTGGACGTTTTTCAATGGCAAAAATCAATGAATATTGTAAATGCACAAACAGTAATTTCTCCGCATTGCAAGGTGCAATTCTGAAATTTTTTGCTTTTTCCTGCTCCTCTTAGCATGATAAAGAAGATTCAAAGAGAGTGAGATGCCAGCTCCTTTCCTTCAGTCAGTAGCATCAATCATTTCTGGCATATGAATAACATGATGTTTTTCAATGGCAAAAATCAATGAATTTTGTAAATGCACAAACAGTAATTTCTCCGCATTGCAAGGCGCAATTCTGAAATTTTTTGCTTTTTCCTGCTCCTCTTAGCATGATAAAGAAGATTCAAAGAGAGTGAGATGCCAGCTCCTTTCATTCAGTCAGTAGCTTCAATCATTTCTGAACATTTTTCAATGGCAAAAATCAATGAATATTGTAAATGCACAAACAGTAATTTCTCCGCATTGCAAGGTGCAATTCTGAAATTTTTTGCTTTTTCCTGCTCCTCTTAGCATGATAAAGAAGATTCAAATAGAGTGAGATGACAGCTCCTTTCATTCAGTCAGTAGCTTCAATCATTTCTGGACGTTTTTCAATGGCAAAAATCAATGAATATTGTAAATGCACAAACAGTAATTTCTCCGCATTGCAAGGTGCAATTCTGAAATTTTTTGCTTTTTCCTGCTCCTCTCAGCATGATAAAGAAGATTCAAAGAGAGTGAGGTGCCAGCTCCTTTCATTCAGTCAGGAGCTTCAAACATTTCTGGTATATGAATAACATGTTTTTCAATGGCAAAAATCAATGAATATTGTAAATGCACAAACAGTAATTTCTCCGCATTGCAAGGTGCAATTCTGAAATTTTTTGCTTTTTCCTGCTCCTCTTAGCATGATAAAGAAGATTCAAAGAGAGTGAGATGCCAGCTCCTTTCATTCAGTCAGTAGCTTCAATCATTTCTGGACGTTTTTCAATGGCAAAAATCAATGAATATTGTAAATGCACAAACAGTAATTTCTCCGCATTGCAAGGTGCAATTCTGAAATTTTTTGCTTTTTCCTGCTCCTCTTAGCATGATAAAGAAGATTCAAAGAGAGTGAGATGCCAGCTCCTTTCATTCAGTCAGTAGCTTCAATCATTTCTGGACGTTTTTCAATGGCAAAAATCAATGAATATTGTAAATGCACAAACAGTAATTTCTCCGCATTGCAAGGTGCAATTCTGAAATTTTTTGCTTTTTCCTGCTCCTCTTAGCATGATAAAGAAGATTCAAAGAGAGTGAGATGCCAGCTCCTTTCCTTCAGTCAGTAGCTTCAATCATTTCTGGCATATGAATAACATGATGTTTTTCAATGGCAAAAATCAATGAATTTTGTAAATGCACAAACAGTAATTTCTCCGCATTGCAAGGCGCAGTTCTGAAATTTTTTGCTTTTTCCTGCTCCTCTTAGCATGATAAAGAAGATTCAAAGAGAGTGAGATGCCAGCTCCTTTCATTCAGTCAGTAGCTTCAATCATTTCTGGACATTTTTCAATGGCAAAAATCAATGAATATTGTAAATGCACAAACAGTAATTTCTCCGCATTGCAAGGTGCAATTCTGAAATTTTTTGCTTTTTCCTGCTCCTCTTAGCATGATAAAGAAGATTCAAAGAGAGTGAGATGACAGCTCCTTTCATTCAGTCAGTAGCTTCAATCATTTCTGTACGTTTTTCAATGGCAAAAATCAATGAATATTGTAAATGCACAAACAGTAATTTCTCCGCATTGCAAGGTGCAATTCTGAAATTTTTTGCTTTTTCCTGCTCCTCTTAGCATGATAAAGAAGATTCAAAGAGAGTGAGGTGCCAGCTCCTTTCATTCAGTCAGGAGCTTCAAACATTTCTGGTATATGAATAACATGTTTTTCAATGGCAAAAATCAATGAATATTGTAAATGCACAAACAGTAATTTCTCCGCATTGCAAGGTGCAATTCTGAAATTTTTTGCTTTTTCCTGCTCCTCTTAGCATGATAAAGAAGATTCAAAGAGAGTGAGATGCCAGCTCCTTTCATTCAGTCAGTAGCTTCAATCATTTCTGGACGTTTTTCAATGGCAAAAATCAATGAATATTGTAAATGCACAATCAGTAATTTCTCTGCATTGCAATGTGCAATTCTGAAATTTATTGCTTTTTCCTGCTCCTCTTAGCATGATAAAGAAGATTCAAAGAGAGTGAGATGCCAGCTCCTTTCATTCAGTCAGTAGCTTCAAACATTTCTGGTATATGAATAACATGATGTTTTTCAATGGCAAAAATCAATGAATATTGTAAATGCACAAACAGTAATTTCTCCGCATTGCAAGGTGCAATTCTGAAATTTTTTGCTTTTTTCTGCTCCTCTTAGCATGATAAAGAAGATTCAAAGAGAGTGAGATGCCAGCTCCTTTCGTTCAGTCAGTAGCTTCAATCATTTCTGGACGTTTTTCAATGGCAAAAATCATTGAATATTATAAATGCACAAACAGTAATTTCTCCGCATTGCAAGGTGCAATTCTGAAATTTTTTACTTTTTCCTGCTCCTCTTAGCATGATAAAGAAGATTCAAAGAGAGTGAGATGCCAGCTCCTTTCATTCAGTCAGTAGCTTCAATCATTTCTGGTATATGAATAACATGATGTTTTTCAATGGCAAAAATCAATGAATATTGTAAATGCACAAACAGTAATTTCTCCGCATTGCAAGGTGCAATTCTGAAATTTTTTGCTTTTTCCTGCTCCTCTTAGCATGATAAAGAAGATTCAAAGAGAGTGAGATGCCAGCTCCTTTCATTCAGTCAGTAGCTTCAATCATTTCTGGACGTTTTTCAATGGCAAAAATCAATGAATATTGTAAATGCACAAACAGTAATTTCTCCGCATTGCAAGGTGCAATTCTGAAATTTTTTGCTTTTTCCTGCTCCTCTTAGCATGATAAAGAAGATTCAAAGAGAGTGAGATGCCAGCTCCTTTCATTCAGTCAGTAGCTTTAATCATTTCTGGACGTTTTTCAATGGCAAAAATCATTGAATATTGTAAATGCACAATCAGTAATTTCTCCGCATTGCAAGGTGTAATTCTGAAATTTTTTACTTTTTCCTGCTCCTCTTAGCATGATAAAGAAGATTCAAAGAGAGTGAGATGCCAGCTCCTTTCATTCAGTCAGTAGCTTCAATCATTTCTGGTATATGAATAACATGATGTTTTTCAATAGCAAAAATCAATGAATATTGTAAATGCACAAACAGTAATTTCTCCGCATTGCAAGGTGCAATTCTGAAATTTTTTGCTTTTTCCTGCTCCTCTTAGCATGATAAAGAAGATTCAAAGAGAGTGAGATGCCAGCTCCTTTCATTCAGTCAGTAGCTTCAATCATTTCTGGACGTTTTTCAATGGCAAAAACCAATGAATATTGTAAATGCACAAACAGTAATTTCTCCGCATTGCAAGGTGCAATTCTGAAATTTTTTGCTTTTTCCTGCTCCTCTTAGCATGATAAAGAAGATTCAAAGAGAGTGAGATGCCAGATCCTTTCCTTCAGTCAGTAGCTTCAATCATTTCTGGTATATGAATAACATGATGTTTTTCAATGGCAAAAATCAATGAATTTTGTAAATGCACAAACAGTAATTTCTCCGCATTGCAAGGCGCAATTCTGAAATTTTTTGCTTTTTCCTGCTCCTCTTAGCATGATAAAGAAGATTCAAAGAGAGTGAGATGCCAGCTCCTTTCATTCAGTCAGTAGCTTCAATCATTTCTGGACGTTTTTCAATGGCAAAAATCAATGAATATTGTAAATGCACAATCAGTAATTTCTCTGCATTGCAATGTGCAATTCTGAAATTTATTGCTTTTTCCTGCTCCTCTTAGCATGATAAAGAAGATTCAAAGAGAGTGAGATGCCAGCTCCTTTCATTCAGTCAGTAGCTTCAAACATTTCTGGTATATGAATAACATGATGTTTTTCAATGGCAAAAATCAATGAATATTGTAAATGCACAAACAGTAATTTCTCCGCATTGCAAGGTGCAATTCTGAAATTTTTTGCTTTTTTCTGCTCCTCTTAGCATGATAAAGAAGATTCAAAGAGAGTGAGATGCCAGCTCCTTTCGTTCAGTCAGTAGCTTCAATCATTTCTGGACGTTTTTCAATGGCAAAAATCATTGAATATTATAAATGCACAAACAGTAATTTCTCCGCATTGCAAGGTGCAATTCTGAAATTTTTTACTTTTTCCTGCTCCTCTTAGCATGATAAAGAAGATTCAAAGAGAGTGAGATGCCAGCTCCTTTCATTCAGTCAGTAGCTTCAATCATTTCTGGTATATGAATAACATGATGTTTTTCAATGGCAAAAATCAATGAATATTGTAAATGCACAAACAGTAATTTCTCCGCATTGCAAGGTGCAATTCTGAAATTTTTTGCTTTTTCCTGCTCCTCTTAGCATGATAAAGAAGATTCAAAGAGAGTGAGATGCCAGCTCCTTTCATTCAGTCAGTAGCTTCAATCATTTCTGGACGTTTTTCAATGGCAAAAATCAATGAATATTGTAAATGCACAAACAGTAATTTCTCCGCATTGCAAGGTGCAATTCTGAAATTTTTTGCTTTTTCCTGCTCCTCTAGCATGATAAAGAAGATTCAAAGAGAGTGAGATGCCAGCTCCTTTCATTCAGTCAGTAGCTTTAATCATTTCTGGACGTTTTTCAATGGCAAAAATCATTGAATATTGTAAATGCACAATCAGTAATTTCTCCGCATTGCAAGGTGCAATTCTGAAATTTTTTACTTTTTCCTGCTCCTCTTAGCATGATAAAGAAGATTCAGAGTGAGATGCCAGCTCCTTTCATTCAGTCAGTAGCTTCAATCATTTCTGGTATATGAATAACATGATGTTTTTCAATAGCAAAAATCAATGAATATTGTAAATGCACAAACAGTAATTTCTCCGCATTGCAAGGTGCAATTCTGAAATTTTTTGCTTTTTCCTGCTCCTCTTAGCATGATAAAGAAGATTCAAAGAGAGTGAGATGCCAGATCCTTTCCTTCAGTCAGTAGCTTCAATCATTTCTGGTATATGAATAACATGATGTTTTTCAATGGCAAAAATCAATGAATTTTGTAAATGCACAAACAGTAATTTCTCCGCATTGCAAGGCGCAATTCTGAAATTTTTTGCTTTTTCCTGCTCCTCTTAGCATGATAAAGAAGATTCGAAGAGAGTGAGATGCCAGCTCCTTTCATTCAGTCAGTAGCTTCAATCATTTCTGGACATTTTTCAATGGCAAAAATCAATGAATATTGTAAATGCACAAACAGTAATTTCTCCGCATTGCAAGGTGCAATTCTGAAATTTTTTGCTTTTTCCTGCTCCTCTTAGCATGATAAAGAAGATTCAAAGAGAGTGAGATGCCAGCTCCTTTCATTCAGTCAGTAGCTTCAATCATTTCTGGACGTTTTTCAATGGCAAAAATCAATGAATATTGTAAATGCACAAACAGTAATTTCTCCGCATTGCAAGGTGCAATTCTGAAATTTTTTGCTTTTTCCTGCTCCTCTTAGCATGATAAAGAAGATTCAAAGAGAGTGAGATGCCAGCTCCTTTCATTCAGTCAGTAGCTTCAATCATTTCTGGACGTTTTTCAATGGCAAAAATCAATGAATATTGTAAATGCACAAACAGTAATTTCTCCGCATTGCAAGGTGCAATTCTGAAATTTTTTGCTTTTTCCTGCTCCTCTTAGCATGATAAAGAAGATTCAAAGAGAGTGAGATGCCAGATCCTTTCCTTCAGTCAGTAGCTTCAATCATTTCTGGTATATGAATAACATGATGTTTTTCAATGGCAAAAAGCAATGAATTTTGTAAATGCACAAACAGTAATTTCTCCGCATTGCAAGGCGCAATTCTGAAATTTTTTGCTTTTTCCTGCTCCTCTTAGCATGATAAAGAAGATTCAAAGAGAGTGAGATGCCAGCTCCTTTCATTCAGTCAGTAGCTTCAATCATTTCTGGACATTTTTCAATGGCAAAAATCAATGAATATTGTAAATGCACAAACAGTAATTTCTCCGCATTGCAAGGTGCAATTCTGAAATTTTTTGCTTTTTCCTGCTCCTCTTAGCATGATAAAGAAGATTCAAAGAGAGTGAGATGCCAGCTCCTTTCATTCAGTCAGTAGCTTCAATCATTTCTTCACGTTTTTCAATGGCAAAAATCAATGAATATTGTAAATGCACAAACAGTAATTTCTCCGCATTGCAAGGTGCAATTCTGAAATTTTTTGCTTTTTCCTGCTCCTCTTAGCATGATAAAGAAGATTCAAAGAGAGTGAGATGCCAGCTCCTTTCATTCAGTCAGTAGCTTCAATCATTTCTGGACGTTTTTCAATGGCAAAAATCAATGAATATTGTAAATGCACAAACAGTAATTTCTCCGCATTGCAATGTGCAATTCTGAAATTTTTTGCTTTTTCCTGCTCCTCTTAGCATGATAAAGAAGATTCAAAGAGAGTGAGATGCCAGCTCCTTTCATTCAGTCAGTAGCTTCAAACATTTCTGGTACATGAATAACATGATGTTTTTCAATGGCAAAAATCAATGAATATTGTAAATGCACAAACAGTAATTTCTCCGCATTGCAAGGTGCAATTCTGAAATTTTTTGCTTTTTCCTGCTCCTCTTAGCATGATAAAGAAGATTCAAAGAGAGTGAGATGCCAGCTCCTTTCGTTCAGTCAGTAGCTTCAATCATTTCTGGACGTTTTTCAATGGCAAAAATCATTGAATATTATAAATGCACAAACAGTAATTTCTCCGCATTGCAAGGTGCAATTCTGAAATTTTTTACTTTTTCCTGCTCCTCTTAGCATGATAAAGAAGATTCAAAGAGAGTGAGATGCCAGCTCCTTTCATTCAGTCAGTAGCTTCAATCATTTCTGGTATATGAATAACATGATGTTTTTCAATGGCAAAAATCAAAGAATATTGTAAATGCACAAACAGTAATTTCTCCGCATTGCAAGGTGCAATTCTGAAATTTTTTGCTTTTTCCTGCTCCTCTTAGCATGATAAAGAAGATTCAAAGAGAGTGAGATGCCAGCTCCTTTCATTCAGTCAGTAGCTTCAATCATTTCTGGACGTTTTTCAATGGCAAAAATCAATGAATATTGTAAATGCACAAACAGTAATTTCTCCGCATTGCAAGGTGCAATTCTGAAATTTTTTGCTTTTTCCTGCTCCTCTTAGCATGATAAACAAGATTCAAAGAGAGTGAGATGCCAGCTCCTTTCATTCAGTCAGTAGCTTCAATCATTTCTGACGATTTTCAATGGCAAAAATCATTGAATATTGTAAATGCACAAACAGTAATTTCTCCGCATTGCAAGGTGCAATTCTGAAATTTTTTACTTTTTCCTGCTCCTCTTAGCATGATAAAGAAGATTCAAAGAGAGTGAGATGCCAGCTCCTTTCATTCAGTCAGTAGCTTCAATCATTTCTGGTATATGAATAACATGATGTTTTTCAATCGCAAAAATCAATGAATATTGTAAATGCACAAACAGTAATTTCTCCGCATTGCAAGGTGCAATTCTGAAATTTTTTGCTTTTTCCTGCTCCTCTTAGCATGATAAAGAAGATTCAAAGAGAGTGAGATGCCAGCTCCTTTCATTCAGTCAGTAGCTTCAATCATTTCTGGACGTTTTTCAATGGCAAAAATCAATGAATATTGTAAATGCACAAACAGTAATTTCTCCGCATTGCAAGGTGCAATTCTGAAATTTTTTGCTTTTTCCTGCTCCTCTAAGCATGATAAAGAAGATTCAAAGAGAGTGAGATGCCAGATCCTTTCCTTCAGTCAGTAGCTTCAATCATTTCTGGTATATGAATAACATGATGTTTTTCAATGGCAAAAATCAATGAATTTTGTAAATGCACAAACAGTAATTTCTCCGCATTGCAAGGCGCAATTCTGAAATTTTTTGCTTTTTCCTGCACCTCTTAGCATGATAAAGAAGATTCAAAGAGAGTGAGATGCCAGCTCCTTTCATTCAGTCAGTAGCTTCAATCATTTCTGGACATTTTTCAATGGCAAAAATCAATGAATATTGTAAATGCACAAACAGTAATTTCTCCGCATTGCAAGGTGCAATTCTGAAATTTTTTGCTTTTTCCTGCTCCTCTTAGCATGATAAAGAAGATTCAAAGAGAGTGAGATGCCAGCTCCTTTCATTCAGTCAGTAGCTTCAATCATTTCTGGACGTTTTTCAATGGCAAAAATCAATGAATATTGTAAATGCACAAACAGTAATTTCTCCGCATTGCAAGGTGCAATTCTGAAATTTTTAGCTTTTTCCTGCTCCTCTTAGCATGATAAAGAAGATTCAAAGAGAGTGAGATGCCAGCTCCTTTCATTCAGTCAGTACCTTCAATCATTTCTGGATGTTTTTCAATGGCAAAAATCAATGAATATTGTAAATGCACAAACAGTAATTTCTCCGCATTGCAAGGTGCAATTCTGAAATTTTTTGCTTTTTCCTGCTCCTCTTAGCATGATAAAGAAGATTCAAAGAGAGTGAGATGCCAGCTCCTTTCATTCAGTCAGTAGCTTCAATCATTTCTGGACGTTTTTCAATGGCAAAAATCAATGAATATTGTAAATGCACAAACTGTAATTTCTCCGCATTGCAAGGTGCAATTCTGAAATTTTTTGCTTTTTCCTGCTCCTCTTAGCATGATAAAGAAGATTCAAAGAGAGTGAGATGCCAGCTCCTTTCATTCAGTCAGTAGCTTCAATCATTTCTGGTATATGAATAACATGATGTTTTTCAATAGCAAAAATCAATGAATATTGTAAATGCACAAACAGTAATTTCTCCGCATTGCAAGGTGCAATTCTGAAATTTTTTGCTTTTTCCTGCTCCTCTTAGCATGATAAAGAAGATTCAAAGAGAGTGAGATGCCAGCTCCTTTCATTCAGTCAGTAGCTTCAATCATTTCTGGACGTTTTTCAATGGCAAAAATCAATGAATATTGTAAATGCACAAACAGTAATTTCTCCGCATTGCAAGGTGCAATTCTGAAATTTTTTACTTTTTCCTGCTCCTCTTAGCATGATAAAGAAGATTCAAAGAGAGTGAGATGCCAGCTCCTTTCATTCAGTCAGTAGCTTCAATCATTTCTGGTATATGAATAACATGATGTTTTTCAATCGCAAAAATCAATGAATATTGTAAATGCACAAACAGTAATTTCTCCGCATTGCAAGGTGCAATTCTGAAATTTTTTGCTTTTTCCTGCTCCTCTTAGCATGATAAAGAAGATTCAAAGAGAGTGAGATGCCAGCTCCTTTCATTCAGTCAGTAGCTTCAATCATTTCTGGACGTTTTTCAATGGCAAAAATCAATGAATATTGTAAATGCACAAACAGTAATTTCTCCGCATTGCAAGGTGCAATTCTGAAATTCTTTGCTTTTTCCTGCTCCTCTAAGCATGATAAAGAAGATTCAAAGAGAGTGAGATGCCAGATCCTTTCCTTCAGTCAGTAGCTTCAATCATTTCTGGTATATGAATAACATGATGTTTTTCAATGGCAAAAATCAATGAATTTTGTAAATGCACAAACAGTAATTTCTCCGCATTGCAAGGCGCAATTCTGAAATTTTTTACTTTTTCCTGCTCCTCTTAGCATGATAAAGAAGATTCAAAGAGAGTGAGATGCCAGCTCCTTTCATTCAGTCAGTAGCTTCAATCATTTCTGGTATATGAATAACATGATGTTTTTCAATGGCAAAAATCAATGAATATTGTAAATGCACAAACAGTAATTTCTCCGCATTGCAAGGTGCAATTCTGAAATTTTTTGCTTTTTCCTGCTCCTCTTAGCATGATAAAGAAGATTCAAAGAGAGTGAGATGCCAGCTCCTTTCATTCAGTCAGTAGCTTCAATCATTTCTGGACGTTTTTCAATGGCAAAAATCAATGAATATTGTAAATGCACAAACAGTAATTTCTCCGCAATGCAAGGTGCAATTCTGAAATTTTTTGCTTTTTCCTGCTCCTCTTAGCATGATAAAGAAGATTCAAAGAGAGTGAGATGCCAGCTCCTTTCATTCAGTCAGTAGCTTTAATCATTTCTGGACGTTTTTCAATGGCAAAAATCATTGAATATTGTAAATGCACAATCAGTAATTTCTCCGCATTGCAAGGTGCAATTCTGAAATTTTTTACTTTTTCCTGCTCCTCTTAGCATGATAAAGAAGATTCAAAGAGAGTGAGATGCCAGCTCCTTTCATTCAGTCAGTAGCTTCAATCATTTCTGGTATATGAATAACATGATGTTTTTCAATCGCAAAAATCAATGAATATTGTAAATGCACAAACAGTAATTTCTCCGCATTGCAAGGTGCAATTCTGAAATTTTTTGCTTTTTCCTGCTCCTCTTAGCATGATAAAGAAGATTCAAAGAGAGTGAGATGCCAGCTACTTTCATTCAGTCAGTAGCTTCAATCATTTCTGGACGTTTTTCAATGGCAAAAACCAATGAATATTGTAAATGCACAAACAGTAATTTCTCCGCATTGCAAGGTGCAATTCTGAAACTTTTTGCTTTTTCCTGCTCCTCTTAGCATGATAAAGAAGATTCAAAGAGAGTGAGATGCCAGATCCTTTCCTTCAGTCAGTAGCTTCAATCATTTCTGGTATATGAATAACATGATGTTTTTCAATGGCAAAAATCAATGAATTTTGTAAATGCACAAACAGTTATTTCTCCGCATTGCAAGGCGCAATTCTGAAATTTTTTGCTTTTTCCTGCTCCTCTTAGCATGATAAAGAAGATTCAAAGAGAGTGAGATGCCAGCTCCTTTCATTCAGTCAGTAGCTTCAATCATTTCTGGACATTTTTCAATGGCAAAAATCAATGAATATTGTAAATGCACACAGTCATTTCTCCGCATTGCAAGGTGCAATTCTGAAATTTTTTGCTTTTTCCTGCTCCTCTTAGCATGATAAAGAAGATTCAAAGAGAGTGAGATGCCAGCTCCTTTCATTCAGTCAGTAGCTTCAATCATTTCTGGACGTTTTTCAATGGCAAAAATCAATGAATATTGTAAATGCACAAACAGTAATTTCTCCGCATTGCAAGGTGCAATTCTGAAATTTTTTGCTTTTTCCTGCTCCTCTTAGCATGATAAAGAAGATTCAAAGAGAGTGAGATGCCAGCTCCTTTCATTCAGTCAGTAGCTTCAATCATTTCTGGACGTTTTTCAATGGCAAAAATCAATGAATATTGTAAATGCACAAACTGTAATTTCTCCGCATTGCAAGGTGCAATTCTGAAATTTTTTGCTTTTTCCTGCTCCTCTTAGCATGATAAAGAAGATTCAAAGAGAGTGAGATGCCAGCTCCTTTCATTCAGTCAGTAGCTTCAATCATTTCTGGTATATGAATAACATGATGTTTTTCAATAGCAAAAATCAATGAATATTGTAAATGCACAAACAGTAATTTCTCCGCATTGCAAGGTGCAATTCTGAAATTTTTTGCTTTTTCCTGCTCCTCTTAGCATGATAAAGAAGATTCAAAGAGAGTGAGATGCCAGCTCCTTTCATTCAGTCAGTAGCTTCAATCATTTCTGGACGTTTTTCAATGGCAAAAATCAATGAATATTGTAAATGCACAAACAGTAATTTCTCCGCATTGCAAGGTGCAATTCTGAAATTTTTTACTTTTTCCTGCTCCTCTTAGCATGATAAAGAAGATTCAAAGAGAGTGAGATGCCAGCTCCTTTCATTCAGTCAGTAGCTTCAATCATTTCTGGTATATGAATAACATGATGTTTTTCAATCGCAAAAATCAATGAATATTGTAAATGCACAAACAGTAATTTCTCCGCATTGCAAGGTGCAATTCTGAAATTTTTTGCTTTTTCCTGCTCCTCTTAGCATGATAAAGAAGATTCAAAGAGAGTGAGATGCCAGCTCCTTTCATTCAGTCAGTAGCTTCAATCATTTCTGGACGTTTTTCAATGGCAAAAATCAATGAATATTGTAAATGCACAAACAGTAATTTCTCCGCATTGCAAGGTGCAATTCTGAAATTCTTTGCTTTTTCCTGCTCCTCTAAGCATGATAAAGAAGATTCAAAGAGAGTGAGATGCCAGATCCTTTCCTTCAGTCAGTAGCTTCAATCATTTCTGGTATATGAATAACATGATGTTTTTCAATGGCAAAAATCAATGAATTTTGTAAATGCACAAACAGTAATTTCTCCGCATTGCAAGGCGCAATTCTGAAATTTTTTACTTTTTCCTGCTCCTCTTAGCATGATAAAGAAGATTCAAAGAGAGTGAGATGCCAGCTCCTTTCATTCAGTCAGTAGCTTCAATCATTTCTGGTATATGAATAACATGATGTTTTTCAATGGCAAAAATCAATGAATATTGTAAATGCACAAACAGTAATTTCTCCGCATTGCAAGGTGCAATTCTGAAATTTTTTGCTTTTTCCTGCTCCTCTTAGCATGATAAAGAAGATTCAAAGAGAGTGAGATGCCAGCTCCTTTCATTCAGTCAGTAGCTTCAATCATTTCTGGACGTTTTTCAATGGCAAAAATCAATGAATATTGTAAATGCACAAACAGTAATTTCTCCGCAATGCAAGGTGCAATTCTGAAATTTTTTGCTTTTTCCTGCTCCTCTTAGCATGATAAAGAAGATTCAAAGAGAGTGAGATGCCAGCTCCTTTCATTCAGTCAGTAGCTTTAATCATTTCTGGACGTTTTTCAATGGCAAAAATCATTGAATATTGTAAATGCACAATCAGTAATTTCTCCGCATTGCAAGGTGCAATTCTGAAATTTTTTACTTTTTCCTGCTCCTCTTAGCATGATAAAGAAGATTCAAAGAGAGTGAGATGCCAGCTCCTTTCATTCAGTCAGTAGCTTCAATCATTTCTGGTATATGAATAACATGATGTTTTTCAATCGCAAAAATCAATGAATATTGTAAATGCACAAACAGTAATTTCTCCGCATTGCAAGGTGCAATTCTGAAATTTTTTGCTTTTTCCTGCTCCTCTTAGCATGATAAAGAAGATTCAAAGAGAGTGAGATGCCAGCTACTTTCATTCAGTCAGTAGCTTCAATCATTTCTGGACGTTTTTCAATGGCAAAAACCAATGAATATTGTAAATGCACAAACAGTAATTTCTCCGCATTGCAAGGTGCAATTCTGAAACTTTTTGCTTTTTCCTGCTCCTCTTAGCATGATAAAGAAGATTCAAAGAGAGTGAGATGCCAGATCCTTTCCTTCAGTCAGTAGCTTCAATCATTTCTGGTATATGAATAACATGATGTTTTTCAATGGCAAAAATCAATGAATTTTGTAAATGCACAAACAGTTATTTCTCCGCATTGCAAGGCGCAATTCTGAAATTTTTTGCTTTTTCCTGCTCCTCTTAGCATGATAAAGAAGATTCAAAGAGAGTGAGATGCCAGCTCCTTTCATTCAGTCAGTAGCTTCAATCATTTCTGGACATTTTTCAATGGCAAAAATCAATGAATATTGTAAATGCACACAGTCATTTCTCCGCATTGCAAGGTGCAATTCTGAAATTTTTTGCTTTTTCCTGCTCCTCTTAGCATGATAAAGAAGATTCAAAGAGAGTGAGATGCCAGCTCCTTTCATTCAGTCAGTAGCTTCAATCATTTCTGGACGTTTTTCAATGGCAAAAATCAATGAATATTGTAAATGCACAAACAGTAATTTCTCCGCATTGCAAGGTGCAATTCTGAAATTTTTTGCTTTTTCCTGCTCCTCTTAGCATGATAAAGAAGATTCAAAGAGAGTGAGATGCCAGCTCCTTTCATTCAGTCAGTAGCTTCAATCATTTCTGGACGTTTTTCAATGGCAAAAATCAATGAATATTGTAAATGCACAAACTGTAATTTCTCCGCATTGCAAGGTGCAATTCTGAAATTTTTTGCTTTTTCCTGCTCCTCTTAGCATGATAAAGAAGATTCAAAGAGAGTGAGATGCCAGCTCCTTTCATTCAGTCAGTAGCTTCAATCATTTCTGGTATATGAATAACATGATGTTTTTCAATAGCAAAAATCAATGAATATTGTAAATGCACAAACAGTAATTTCTCCGCATTGCAAGGTGCAATTCTGAAATTTTTTGCTTTTTCCTGCTCCTCTTAGCATGATAAAGAAGATTCAAAGAGAGTGAGATGCCAGCTCCTTTCATTCAGTCAGTAGCTTCAATCATTTCTGGACGTTTTTCAATGGCAAAAATCAATGAATATTGTAAATGCACAAACAGTAATTTCTCCGCATTGCAAGGTGCAATTCTGAAATTTTTTACTTTTTCCTGCTCCTCTTAGCATGATAAAGAAGATTCAAAGAGAGTGAGATGCCAGCTCCTTTCATTCAGTCAGTAGCTTCAATCATTTCTGGTATATGAATAACATGATGTTTTTCAATCGCAAAAATCAATGAATATTGTAAATGCACAAACAGTAATTTCTCCGCATTGCAAACTGCAATTCTGAAATTTTTTGCTTTTTCCTGCTCCTCTTAGCATGATAAAGAAGATTCAAAGAGAGTGAGATGCCAGCTCCTTTCATTCAGTCAGTAGCTTCAATCATTTCTGGACGTTTTTCAATGGCAAAAATCAATGAATATTGTAAATGCACAAACAGTAATTTCTCCGCATTGCAAGGTGCAATTCTGAAATTCTTTGCTTTTTCCTGCTCCTCTAAGCATGATAAAGAAGATTCAAAGAGAGTGAGATGCCAGATCCTTTCCTTCAGTCAGTAGCTTCAATCATTTCTGGTATATGAATAACATGATGTTTTTCAATGGCAAAAATCAATGAATTTTGTAAATGCACAAACAGTAATTTCTCCGCATTGCAAGGCGCAATTCTGAAATTTTTTACTTTTTCCTGCTCCTCTTAGCATGATAAAGAAGATTCAAAGAGAGTGAGATGCCAGCTCCTTTCATTCAGTCAGTAGCTTCAATCATTTCTGGTATATGAATAACATGATGTTTTTCAATGGCAAAAATCAATGAATATTGTAAATGCACAAACAGTAATTTCTCCGCATTGCAAGGTGCAATTCTGAAATTTTTTGCTTTTTCCTGCTCCTCTTAGCATGATAAAGAAGATTCAAAGAGAGTGAGATGCCAGCTCCTTTCATTCAGTCAGTAGCTTCAATCATTTCTGGACGTTTTTCAATGGCAAAAATCAATGAATATTGTAAATGCACAAACAGTAATTTCTCCGCAATGCAAGGTGCAATTCTGAAATTTTTTGCTTTTTCCTGCTCCTCTTAGCATGATAAAGAAGATTCAAAGAGAGTGAGATGCCAGCTCCTTTCATTCAGTCAGTAGCTTTAATCATTTCTGGACGTTTTTCAATGGCAAAAATCATTGAATATTGTAAATGCACAATCAGTAATTTCTCCGCATTGCAAGGTGCAATTCTGAAATTTTTTACTTTTTCCTGCTCCTCTTAGCATGATAAAGAAGATTCAAAGAGAGTGAGATGCCAGCTCCTTTCATTCAGTCAGTAGCTTCAATCATTTCTGGTATATGAATAACATGATGTTTTTCAATCGCAAAAATCAATGAATATTGTAAATGCACAAACAGTAATTTCTCCGCATTGCAAGGTGCAATTCTGAAATTTTTTGCTTTTTCCTGCTCCTCTTAGCATGATAAAGAAGATTCAAAGAGAGTGAGATGCCAGCTACTTTCATTCAGTCAGTAGCTTCAATCATTTCTGGACGTTTTTCAATGGCAAAAACCAATGAATATTGTAAATGCACAAACAGTAATTTCTCCGCATTGCAAGGTGCAATTCTGAAACTTTTTGCTTTTTCCTGCTCCTCTTAGCATGATAAAGAAGATTCAAAGAGAGTGAGATGCCAGATCCTTTCCTTCAGTCAGTAGCTTCAATCATTTCTGGTATATGAATAACATGATGTTTTTCAATGGCAAAAATCAATGAATTTTGTAAATGCACAAACAGTTATTTCTCCGCATTGCAAGGCGCAATTCTGAAATTTTTTGCTTTTTCCTGCTCCTCTTAGCATGATAAAGAAGATTCAAAGAGAGTGAGATGCCAGCTCCTTTCATTCAGTCAGTAGCTTCAATCATTTCTGGACATTTTTCAATGGCAAAAATCAATGAATATTGTAAATGCACACAGTCATTTCTCCGCATTGCAAGGTGCAATTCTGAAATTTTTTGCTTTTTCCTGCTCCTCTTAGCATGATAAAGAAGATTCAAAGAGAGTGAGATGCCAGCTCCTTTCATTCAGTCAGTAGCTTCAATCATTTCTGGACGTTTTTCAATGGCAAAAATCAATGAATATTGTAAATGCACAAACAGTAATTTCTCCGCATTGCAAGGTGCAATTCTGAAATTTTTTGCTTTTTCCTGCTCCTCTTAGCATGATAAAGAAGATTCAAAGAGAGTGAGATGCCAGCTCCTTTCATTCAGTCAGTAGCTTCAATCATTTCTGGACGTTTTTCAATGGCAAAAATCAATGAATATTGTAAATGCACAAACAGTAATTTCTCCGCATTGCAAGGTGCAATTCTGAAATTTTTTGCTTTTTCCTGCTCCTCTTAGCATGATAAAGAAGATTCAAAGAGAGTGAGATGCCAGATCCTTTCCTTCAGTCAGTAGCTTCAATCATTTCTGGTATATGAATAACATGATGTTTTTCAATGGCAAAAATCAATGAATTTTGTAAATGCACAAACAGTAATTTCTCCGCATTGCAAGGCGCAATTCTGAAATTTTTTGCTTTTTCCTGCTCCTCTTAGCATGATAAAGAAGATTCAAAGAGAGTGAGATGCCAGCTCCTTTCATTCAGTCAGTAGCTTCAATCATTTCTGGACATTTTTCAATGGCAAAAATCAATGAATATTGTAAATGCACAAACAGTAATTTCTCCGCATTGCAAGGTGCAATTCTGAAATTTTTTGCTTTTTCCTGCTCCTCTTAGCATGATAAAGAAGATTCAAAGAGAGTGAGATGCCAGCTCCTTTCATTCAGTCAGTAGCTTCAATCATTTCTGGACGTTTTTCAATGGCAAAAATCAATGAATATTGTAAATGCACAAACAGTAATTTCTCCGCATTGCAAGGTGCAATTCTGAAATTTTTTGCTTTTTCCTGCTCCTCTTAGCATGATAAAGAAGATTCAAAGAGAGTGAGATGCCAGCTCCTTTCATTCAGTCAGTAGCTTCAATCATTTCTGGACGTTTTTCAATGGCAAAAATCAATGAATATTGTAAATGCACAAACAGTAATTTCTCCGCATTGCAATGTGCAATTCTGAAATTTTTTGCTTTTTCCTGCTCCTCTTAGCATGATAAAGAAGATTCAAAGAGAGTGAGATGCCAGCTCCTTTCATTCAGTCAGTAGCTTCAAACATTTCTGGTACATGAATAACATGATGTTTTTCAATGGCAAAAATCAATGAATATTGTAAATGCACAAACAGTAATTTCTCCGCATTGCAAGGTGCAATTCTGAAATTTTTTGCTTTTTCCTGCTCCTCTTAGCATGATAAAGAAGATTCAAAGAGAGTGAGATGCCAGCTCCTTTCGTTCAGTCAGTAGCTTCAATCATTTCTGGACGTTTTTCAATGGCAAAAATCATTGAATATTATAAATGCACAAACAGTAATTTCTCCGCATTGCAAGGTGCAATTCTGAAATTTTTTACTTTTTCCTGCTCCTCTTAGCATGATAAAGAAGATTCAAAGAGAGTGAGATGCCAGCTCCTTTCATTCAGTCAGTAGCTTCAATCATTTCTGGTATATGAATAACATGATGTTTTTCAATGGCAAAAATCAATGAATATTGTAAATGCACAAACAGTAATTTCTCCGCATTGCAAGGTGCAATTCTGAAATTTTTTGCTTTTTCCTGCTCCTCTTAGCATGATAAAGAAGATTCAAAGAGAGTGAGATGCCAGCTCCTTTCATTCAGTCAGTAGCTTCAATCATTTCTGGACGTTTTTCAATGGCAAAAATCAATGAATATTGTAAATGCACAAACAGTAATTTCTCCGCATTGCAAGGTGCAATTCTGAAATTTTTTGCTTTTTCCTGCTCCTCTTAGCATGATAAACAAGATTCAAAGAGAGTGAGATGCCAGCTCCTTTCATTCAGTCAGTAGCTTCAATCATTTCTGGACGTTTTTCAATGGCAAAAATCATTGAATATTGTAAATGCACAAACAGTAATTTCTCCGCATTGCAAGGTGCAATTCTGAAATTTTTTACTTTTTCCTGCTCCTCTTAGCATGATAAAGAAGATTCAAAGAGAGTGAGATGCCAGCTCCTTTCATTCAGTCAGTAGCTTCAATCATTTCTGGTATATGAATAACATGATGTTTTTCAATCGCAAAAATCAATGAATATTGTAAATGCACAAACAGTAATTTCTCCGCATTGCAAGGTGCAATTCTGAAATTTTTTGCTTTTTCCTGCTCCTCTTAGCATGATAAAGAAGATTCAAAGAGAGTGAGATGCCAGCTCCTTTCATTCAGTCAGTAGCTTCAATCATTTCTGGACATTTTTCAATGGCAAAAATCAATGAATATTGTAAATGCACAAACAGTAATTTCTCCGCATTGCAAGGTGCAATTCTGAAATTTTTTGCTTTTTCCTGCTCCTCTTAGCATGATAAAGAAGATTCAAAGAGAGTGAGATGCCAGCTCCTTTCATTCAGTCAGTAGCTTCAATCATTTCTGGACGTTTTTCAATGGCAAAAATCAATGAATATTGTAAATGCACAAACAGTAATTTCTCCGCATTGCAAGGTGCAATTCTGAAATTTTTTGCTTTTTCCTGCTCCTCTTAGCATGATAAAGAAGATTCAAAGAGAGTGAGATGCCAGCTCCTTTCATTCAGTCAGTACCTTCAATTATTTCTGGACCTTTTTCAATGGCAAAAATCAATGAATATTGTAAATGCACAAACAGTAATTTCTCCGCATTGCAAGGTGCAATTCTGAAATTTTTTGCTTTTTCCTGCTCCTCTTAGCATGATAAAGAAGATTCAAAGAGAGTGAGATGCCAGCTCCTTTCATTCAGTCAGTAGCTTCAATCATTTCTGGACGTTTTTCAATGGCAAAAATCAATGAATATTGTAAATGCACAAACTGTAATTTCTCCGCATTGCAAGGTGCAATTCGGAAATTTTTTGCTTTTTCCTGCTCCTCTTAGCATGATAAAGAAGATTCAAAGAGAGTGAGATGCCAGCTCCTTTCATTCAGTCAGTAGCTTCAATCATTTCTGGTATATGAATAACATGATGTTTTTCAATAGCAAAAATCAATGAATATTGTAAATGCACAAACAGTAATTTCTCCGCATTGCAAGGTGCAATTCTGAAATTTTTTGCTTTTTCCTGCTCCTCTTAGCATGATAAAGAAGATTCAAAGAGAGTGAGATGCCAGCTCCTTTCATTCAGTCAGTAGCTTCAATCATTTCTGGACGTTTTTCAATGGCAAAAATCAATGAATATTGTAAATGCACAAACAGTAATTTCTCCGCATTGCAAGGTGCAATTCTGAAATTTTTTACTTTTTCCTGCTCCTCTTAGCATGATAAAGAAGATTCAAAGAGAGTGAGATGCCAGCTCCTTTCATTCAGTCAGTAGCTTCAATCATTTCTGGTATATGAATAACATGATGTTTTTCAATCGCAAAAATCAATGAATATTGTAAATGCACAAACAGTAATTTCTCCGCATTGCAAGGTGCAATTCTGAAATTTTTTGCTTTTTCCTGCTCCTCTTAGCATGATAAAGAAGATTCAAAGAGAGTGAGATGCCAGCTCCTTTCGTTCAGTCAGTAGCTTCAATCATTTCTGGACGTTTTTCAATGGCAAAAATCAATGAATATTGTAAATGCACAAACAGTAATTTCTCCGCATTGCAAGGTGCAATTCTGAAATTTTTTGCTTTTTCCTGCTCCTCTAAGCATGATAAAGAAGATTCAAAGAGAGTGAGATGCCATATCCTTTCCTTCAGTCAGTAGCTTCAATCATTTCTGGTATATGAATAACATGATGTTTTTCAATGGCAAAAATCAATGAATTTTGTAAATGCACAAACAGTAATTTCTCCGCATTGCAAGGCGCAATTCTGAAATTTTTTGCTTTTTCCTGCTCCTCTTAGCATGATAAAGAAGATTCAAAGAGAGTGAGATGCCAGCTCCTTTCATTCAGTCAGTAGCTTCAATCATTTCTGGACATTTTTCAATGGCAAAAATCAATGAATATTGTAAATGCACAAACAGTAATTTCTCCGCATTGCAAGGTGCAATTCTGAAATTTTTTGCTTTTTCCTGTTAATCCTAGCATGATAAAGAAGATTCAAAGAGAGTGAGATGCCAGCTCCTTTCATTCAGTCAGTAGCTTCAAACATTTCTGGTATATGAAAAACATGTTTTTCAATGGCAAAAATCAATGAATATTGTAAATGCACAAACAGTAATATCTCCACATTGCAAGGTGCAATTCTGAAATTTTTTGCTTTTTCCTGCTAATCCTAGCATGATAAAGAAGATTCAAAGAGAGTGAGATGCCAGCTCCTTTCATTCAGTCAGTAGCTTCAAACATTTCTGGTATATGAAAAACATGTTTTTCAATGGCAAAAATCAATGAATATTGTAAATGCACAAACAGTAATATCTCCACATTGCAAGGTGCAATTCTGAAATTTTTTGCTTTTTCCTGCTAATCCTAGCATGATAAAGAAGATTCAAAGAGAGTGAGATGCCAGCTCCTTTCATTCAGTCAGTAGCTTCAAACATTTCTGGACGTTTTTCAATGGCAAAAATCAATGAATATTGTAAATGCACAAACAGTAATATCTCCACATTGCAAGGTGCAATTCTGAAATTTTTTGCTTTTTCCTGTTAATCCTGGCATGATAAAGAAGATTCAAAGAGAGTGAGATGCCAGCTCCTTTCATTCAGTCAGTAGCTTCAAACATTTCTGGTATATGAAAAACATGTTTTTCAATGGCAAAAATCAATGAATATTGTAAATGCACAAACAGTAATATCTCCACATTGCAAGGTGCAATTCTGAAATTTTTTGCTTTTTCCTGTTAATCCTAGCATGATAAAGAAGATTCAAAGAGAGTGAGATGCCAGCTCCTTTCATTCAGTCAGTAGCTTCAAACATTTCTGGTATATGAAAAACGTTTTTCAATGGCAAAAATCAATGAATATTGTAAATGCACAAACAGTAATATCTCCACATTGCAAGGTGCAATTCTGAAATTTTTTGCTTTTTCCTGTTAATCCTAGCATGATAAAGAAGATTCAAAGAGAGTGAGATGCCAGCTCCTTTCATTCAGTCAGTAGCTTCAAACATTTCTGGTATATGAAAAACATGTTTTTCAATGGCAAAAATCAATGAATATTGTAAATGCACAAACAGTAATATCTCCACATTGCAAGGTGCAATTCTGAAATTTTTTGCTTTTTCCTGCTAATCCTAGCATGATAAAGAAGATTCAAAGAGAGTGAGATGCCAGCTCCTTTCATTCAGTCAGTAGCTTCAAACATTTCTGGACGTTTTTCAATGGAAAAAATCAATGAATATTGTAAATGCACAAACAGTAATATCTCCACATTGCAAGGTGCAATTCTGAATTTTTTTGCTTTTTCCTGTTAATCCTAGCATGATAAAGAAGATTCAAAGAGAGTGAGATGCCAGCTCCTTTCATTCAGTCAGTAGCTTCAAACATTTCTGGTATATGAAAAACGTTTTTCAATGGCAAAAATCAATGAATACTGTAAATGCACAAACAGTAATATCTCCACATTGCAAGGTGCAATTCTGAATTTTGCTTTTTCCTGCTAATCCTAGCATGATAAAGAAGATTCAAAGAGAGTGAGATGCCAGCTCCTTTCATTCAGTCAG
Organism: Phyllobates terribilis; assembly: GCF_046119375.1. Taxonomy (NCBI): domain Eukaryota; kingdom Metazoa; phylum Chordata; class Amphibia; order Anura; family Dendrobatidae; genus Phyllobates; species Phyllobates terribilis. The sequence goes on along the minus strand of NW_027364139.1, from coordinate 223,442 downwards.
TAGCTTCAAACATTTCTGGACGTTTTTCAATGGCAAAAATCAATGAATATTGTAAATGCACAAACAGTAATATCTCCACATTGCAAGGTGCAATTCTGAAATTTTTTGCTTTTTCCTGTTAATCCTAGCATGATAAAGAAGATTCAAAGAGAGTGAGATGCCAGCTCCTTTCATTCAGTCAGTAGCTTCAAACATTTCTGGAATATGAAAAACATGTTTTTCAATGGCAAAAATCAATGAATATTGTAAATGCACAAACAGTAATATCTCCACATTGCAAGGTGCAATTCTGAAATTTTTTGATTTTTCCCGTTAATCCTAGCATGATAAAGAAGATTCAAAGAGAGTGAGATGCCAGCTCCTTTCATTCAGTCAGTAGCTTCAAACATTTCTGGTATATGAAAAACATGTTTTTCAATGGCAAAAATCAATGAATATTGTAAATGCACAAACAGTAATATCTCCACATTGCAAGGTGCAATTCTGAAATTTTTTGCTTTTTCCTGCTAATCCTAGCATGATAAAGAAGATTCAAAGAGAGTGAGATGCCAGCTCCTTTCATTCAGTCAGTAGCTTCAAACATTTCTGGTATATGAAAAACATGTTTTTCAATGGCAAAAATCAATGAATATTGTAAATGCACAAACAGTAATATCTCCACATTGCAAGGTGCAATTCTGAAATTTTTTGCTTTTTCCTGCTAATCCTAGCATGATAAAGAAGATTCAAAGAGAGTGAGATGCCAGCTCCTTTCATTCAGTCAGTAGCTTCAAACATTTCTGGACGTTTTTCAATGGCAAAAATCAATGAATATTGTAAATGCACAAACAGTAATATCTCCACATTGGAAGGTGCAATTCTGAAATTTTTTGCTTTTTCCTGTTAATCCTGGCATGATAAAGAAGATTCAAAGAGAGTGAGATGCCAGCTCCTTTCATTCAGTCAGTAGCTTCAAACATTTCTGGTATATGAAAAACATGTTTTTCAATGGCAAAAATCAATGAATATTGTAAATGCACAAACAGTAATATCTCCACATTGCAAGGTGCAATTCTGAAATTTTTTGCTTTTTCCTGTTAATCCTAGCATGATAAAGAAGATTCAAAGAGAGTGAGATGCCAGCTCCTTTCATTCAGTCAGTAGCTTCAAACATTTCTGGTATATGAAAAACATGTTTTTCAATGGCAAAAATCAATGAATATTGTAAATGCACAAACAGTAATATCTCCACATTGCAAGGTGCAATTCTGAAATTTTTTGCTTTTTCCTGCTAATCCTAGCATGATAAAGAAGATTCAAAGAGTGAGATGCCAGCTCCTTTCATTCAGTCAGTAGCTTCAAACATTTCTGGTATATGAAAAACATGTTTTTCAATGGCAAAAATCAATGAATATTGTAAATGCACAAACAGTAATATCTCCACATTGCAAGGTGCAATTCTGAAATTTTTTGCTTTTTCCTGTTAATCCTAGCATGATAAAGAAGATTCAAAGAGAGTGAGATGCCAGCTCCTTTCATTCAGTCAGTAGCTTCAAACATTTCTGGTATATGAAAAACATGTTTTTCAATGGCAAAAATCAATGAATATTGTAAATGCACAAACAGTAATATCTCCACATTGCAAGGTGCAATTCGGAAATTTTTTGCTTTTTCCTGCTAATCCTAGCATGATAAAGAAGATTCAAAGAGAGTGAGATGCCAGCTCCTTTCATTCAGTCAGTAGTTTCAAACATTTCTGGTATATGAATAACATGATGTTTTTCAATGGCAAAAATCAATGAATATTGTAAATGCACAAACAGTAATATCTCCACATTGCAAGGTGCAATTCTGAAATTTTTTGCTTTTTCCTGCTAATCCTAGAATGATAAAGAAGATTCAAAGAGAGTGAGATGCCAGCTCCTTTCATTCAGTCAGTAGCTTCAAACATTTCTGGACGTTTTTCAATGGCAAAAATCAATGAATATTGTAAATGCACAAACAGTAATATCTCCACATTGCAAGGTGCAATTCTGAAATTTTTTGCTTTTTCCTGTTAATCCTAGCATGATAAAGAAGATTCAAAGAGAGTGAGATGCCAGCTCCTTTCATTCAGTCAGTAGCTTCAAACATTTCTGGTATATGAAAAACATGTTTTTCAATGGCAAAAATCAATGAATATTGTAAATGCACAAACAGTAATATCTCCACATTGCAAGGTGCAATTCGGAAATTTTTTGCTTTTTCCTGCTAATCCTAGCATGATAAAGAAGATTCAAAGAGAGTGAGATGCCAGCTCCTTTCATTCAGTCAGTAGCTTCAAACATTTCTGGTATATGAATAACATGATGTTTTTCAATGGCAAAAATCAATGAATATTGTAAATGCACAAACAGTAATATCTCCACATTGCAAGGTGCAATTCTGAAATTTTTTGCTTTTTCCTGCTAATCCTAGCATGATAAAGAAGATTCAAAGAGATTGAGATGCCAGCTCCTTTCATTCAGTCAGTAGCTTCAAACATTTCTGGACGTTTTTCAATGGCAAAAATCAATGAATATTGTAAATGCACAAACAGTAATATCTCCACATTGCAAGGTGCAATTCTGAAATTTTTTGCTTTTTCCTGTTAATCCTAGCATGATAAAGAAGATTCAAAGAGAGTGAGATGCCAGCTCCTTTCATTCAGTCAGTAGCTTCAATCATTTCTGGTATATGAAAAACATGTTTTTCAATGGCAAAAATCAATGAATATTGTAAATGCACAAACAGTAATATCTCCACATTGCAAGGTGCAATTCTGAAATTTTTTGCTTTTTCCTGCTAATCCTAGCATGATAAAGAAGATTCAAAGAGAGTGAGATGCCAGCTCCTTTCATTCAGTCAGTAGCTTCAAACATTTCTGGTATATGAAAAACATGTTTTTCAATGGCAAAAATCAATGAATATTGTAAATGCACAAACAGTAATATCTCCACATTGCAAGGTGCAATTCTGAAATTTTTAGCTTTTTCCTGTTAATCCTAGCATGATAAAGAAGATTCAAAGAGAGTGAGATGCCAGCTCCTTTCATTCAGTCAGTAGCTTCAAACATTTCTGGTATATGAAAAACATGTTTTTCAATGGCAAAAATCAATGAATATTGTAAATGCACAAACAGTAATATCTCCACATTGCAAGGTGCAATTCTGAAATTTTTTGCTTTTTCCTGCTAATCCTAGCATGATAAAGAAGATTCAAAGAGAGTGAGATGCCAGCTCCTTTCATTCAGTCAGTAGCTTCAAACATTTCTGGTATATGAAAAACATGTTTTTCAATGGCAAAAATCAATGAATATTGTAAATGCACAAACAGTAATATCTCCACATTGCAAGGTGCAATTCGGAAATTTTTTGCTTTTTCCTGCTAATCCTAGCATGATAAAGAAGATTCAAAGAGAGTGAGATGCCAGCTCCTTTCATTCAGTCAGTAGCTTCAAACATTTCTGGTATATGAATAACATGATGTTTTTCAATGGCAAAAATCAATGAATATTGTAAATGCACAAACAGTAATATCTCCACATTGCAAGGTGCAATTCTGAAATTTTTTGCTTTTTCCTGCTAATCCTAGCATGATAAAGAAGATTCAAAGAGAGTGAGATGCCAGCTCCTTTCATTCAGTCAGTAGCTTCAAACATTTCTGGACGTTTTTCAATGGCAAAAATCAATGAATATTGTAAATGCACAAACAGTAATATCTCCACATTGCAAGGTGCAATTCTGAAATTTTTTGCTTTTTCCTGTTAATCCTAGCATGATAAAGAAGATTCAAAGAGAGTGAGATGCCAGCTCCTTTCATTCAGTCAGTAGCTTCAAACATTTCTGGTATATGAAAAACATGTTTTTCAATGGCAAAAATCAATGAATATTGTAAATGCACAAACAGTAATATCTCCACATTGCAAGGTGCAATTCTGAAATTTTTTGCTTTTTCCTGCTAATCCTAGCATGATAAAGAAGATTCAAAGAGTGAGATGCCAGCTCCTTTCATTCAGTCAGTAGCTTCAATCATTTCTGGACGTTTTTCAATGGCAAAAATCATTGAATATTATAAATGCACAAACAGTAATTTCTCCGCATTGCAAGGTGCAATTCTGAAATTTTTTACTTTTTCCTGCTCCTCTTAGCATGATAAAGAAGATTCAAAGAGAGTGAGATGCCAGCTCCTTTCATTCAGTCAGTAGCTTCAATCATTTCTGGTATATGAATAACATGATGTTTTTCAATGGCAAAAATCAATGAATATTGTAAATGCACAAACAGTAATTTCTCCGCATTGCAAGGTGCAATTCTGAAATTTTTTGCTTTTTCCTGCTCCTCTTAGCATGATAAAGAAGATTCAAAGAGAGTGAGATGCCAGCTCCTTTCATTCAGTCAGTAGCTTCAATCATTTCTGGACGTTTTTCAATGGCAAAAATCAATGAATATTGTAAATGCACAAACAGTAATTTCTCCGCATTGCAAGGTGCAATTCTGAAATTTTTTGCTTTTTCCTGCTCCTCTTAGCATGATAAACAAGATTCAAAGAGAGTGAGATGCCAGCTCCTTTCATTCAGTCAGTAGCTTCAATCATTTCTGGACGTTTTTCAATGGCAAAAATCATTGAATATTGTAAATGCACAAACAGTAATTTCTCCGCATTGCAAGGTGCAATTCTGAAATTTTTTGCTTTTTCCTGCTCCTCTAAGCATGATAAAGAAGATTCAAAGAGAGTGAGATGCCAGATCCTTTCCTTCAGTCAGTAGCTTCAATCATTTCTGGTATATGAATAACATGATGTTTTTCAATGGCAAAAATCAATGAATTTTGTAAATGCACAAACAGTAATTTCTCCGCATTGCATGGCGCAATTCTGAAATTTTTTGCTTTTTCCTGCTCCTCTTAGCATGATAAAGAAGATTCAAAGAGAGTGAGATGCCAGCTCCTTTCATTCAGTCAGTAGCTTCAATCATTTCTGGACATTTTTCAATGGCAAAAATCAATGAATATTGTAAATGCACAAACAGTAATTTCTCCGCATTGCAAGGTGCAATTCTGAAATTTTTTGCTTTTTCCTGCTCCTCTTAGCATGATAAAGAAGATTCAAAGAGAGTGAGATGCCAGCTCCTTTCATTCAGTCAGTAGCTTCAATCATTTCTGGACGTTTTTCAATGGCAAAAATCAATGAATATTGTAAATGCACAAACAGTAATATCTCCACATTGCAAGGTGCAATTCTGAAATTTTTTGCTTTTTCCTGCTAATCCTAGCATGATAAAGAAGATTCAAAGAGTGAGATGCCAGCTCCTTTCATTCAGTCAGTAGCTTCAATCATTTCTGGACGTTTTTCAATGGCAAAAATCATTGAATATTATAAATGCACAAACAGTAATTTCTCCGCATTGCAAGGTGCAATTCTGAAATTTTTTACTTTTTCCTGCTCCTCTTAGCATGATAAAGAAGATTCAAAGAGAGTGAGATGCCAGCTCCTTTCATTCAGTCAGTAGCTTCAATCATTTCTGGTATATGAATAACATGATGTTTTTCAATGGCAAAAATCAATGAATATTGTAAATGCACAAACAGTAATTTCTCCGCATTGCAAGGTGCAATTCTGAAATTTTTTGCTTTTTCCTGCTCCTCTTAGCATGATAAAGAAGATTCAAAGAGAGTGAGATGCCAGCTCCTTTCATTCAGTCAGTAGCTTCAATCATTTCTGGACGTTTTTCAATGGCAAAAATCAATGAATATTGTAAATGCACAAACAGTAATTTCTCCGCATTGCAAGGTGCAATTCTGAAATTTTTTGCTTTTTCCTGCTCCTCTTAGCATGATAAACAAGATTCAAAGAGAGTGAGATGCCAGCTCCTTTCATTCAGTCAGTAGCTTCAATCATTTCTGGACGTTTTTCAATGGCAAAAATCATTGAATATTGTAAATGCACAAACAGTAATTTCTCCGCATTGCAAGGTGCAATTCTGAAATTTTTTACTTTTTCCTGCTCCTCTTAGCATGATAAAGAAGATTCAAAGAGAGTGAGATGCCAGCTCCTTTCATTCAGTCAGTAGCTTCAATCATTTCTGGTATATGAATAACATGATGTTTTTCAATCGCAAAAATCAATGAATATTGTAAATGCACAAACAGTAATTTCTCCGCATTGCAAGGTGCAATTCTGAAATTTTTTGCTTTTTCCTGCTCCTCTTAGCATGATAAAGAAGATTCAAAGAGAGTGAGATGCCAGCTCCTTTCATTCAGTCAGTAGCTTCAATCATTTCTGGACATTTTTCAATGGCAAAAATCAATGAATATTGTAAATGCACAAACAGTAATTTCTCCGCATTGCAAGGTGCAATTCTGAAATTTTTTGCTTTTTCCTGCTCCTCTTAGCATGATAAAGAAGATTCAAAGAGAGTGAGATGCCAGCTCCTTTCATTCAGTCAGTAGCTTCAATCATTTCTGGACGTTTTTCAATGGCAAAAATCAATGAATATTGTAAATGCACAAACAGTAATTTCTCCGCATTGCAAGGTGCAATTCTGAAATTTTTTGCTTTTTCCTGCTCCTCTTAGCATGATAAAGAAGATTCAAAGAGAGTGAGATGCCAGCTCCTTTCATTCAGTCAGTACCTTCAATTATTTCTGGACCTTTTTCAATGGCAAAAATCAATGAATATTGTAAATGCACAAACAGTAATTTCTCCGCATTGCAAGGTGCAATTCTGAAATTTTTTGCTTTTTCCTGCTCCTCTTAGCATGATAAAGAAGATTCAAAGAGAGTGAGATGCCAGCTCCTTTCATTCAGTCAGTAGCTTCAATCATTTCTGGACGTTTTTCAATGGCAAAAATCAATGAATATTGTAAATGCACAAACTGTAATTTCTCCGCATTGCAAGGTGCAATTCTGAAATTTTTTGCTTTTTCCTGCTCCTCTTAGCATGATAAAGAAGATTCAAAGAGAGTGAGATGCCAGCTCCTTTCATTCAGTCAGTAGCTTCAATCATTTCTGGTATATGAATAACATGATGTTTTTCAATAGCAAAAATCAATGAATATTGTAAATGCACAAACAGTAATTTCTCCGCATTGCAAGGTGCAATTCTGAAATTTTTTGCTTTTTCCTGCTCCTCTTAGCATGATAAAGAAGATTCAAAGAGAGTGAGATGCCAGCTCCTTTCATTCAGTCAGTAGCTTCAATCATTTCTGGACGTTTTTCAATGGCAAAAATCAATGAATATTGTAAATGCACAAACAGTAATTTCTCCGCATTGCAAGGTGCAATTCTGAAATTTTTTACTTTTTCCTGCTCCTCTTAGCATGATAAAGAAGATTCAAAGAGAGTGAGATGCCAGCTCCTTTCATTCAGTCAGTAGCTTCAATCATTTCTGGTATATGAATAACATGATGTTTTTCAATCGCAAAAATCAATGAATATTGTAAATGCACAAACAGTAATTTCTCCGCATTGCAAGGTGCAATTCTGAAATTTTTTGCTTTTTCCTGCTCCTCTTAGCATGATAAAGAAGATTCAAAGAGAGTGAGATGCCAGCTCCTTTCATTCAGTCAGTAGCTTCAATCATTTCTGGACGTTTTTCAATGGCAAAAATCAATGAATATTGTAAATGCACAAACAGTAATTTCTCCGCATTGCAAGGTGCAATTCTGAAATTTTTTGCTTTTTCCTGCTCCTCTAAGCATGATAAAGAAGATGCAAAGAGAGTGAGATGCCATATCCTTTCCTTCAGTCAGTAGCTTCAATCATTTCTGGTATATGAATAACATGATGTTTTTCAATGGCAAAAATCAATGAATTTTGTAAATGCACAAACAGTAATTTCTCCGCATTGCAAGGCGCAATTCTGAATTTTTTTGCTTTTTCCTGCTCCTCTTAGCATGATAAAGAAGATTCAAAGAGAGTGAGATGCCAGCTCCTTTCATTCAGTCAGTAGCTTCAATCATTTCTGGACATTTTTCAATGGCAAAAATCAATGAATATTGTAAATGCACAAACAGTAATTTCTCCGCATTGCAAGGTGCAATTCTGAAATTTTTTGCTTTTTCCTGCTCCTCTTAGCATGATAAAGAAGATTCAAAGAGAGTGAGATGCCAGCTCCTTTCATTCAGTCAGTAGCTTCAATCATTTCTGGACGTTTTTCAATGGCAAAAATCAATGAATATTGTAAATGCACAAACAGTAATATCTCCACATTGCAAGGTGCAATTCTGAAATTTTTTGCTTTTTCCTGTTAATCCTAGCATGATAAAGAAGATTCAAAGAGAGTGAGATGCCAGCTCCTTTCATTCAGTCAGTAGCTTCAAACATTTCTGGAATATGAAAAACATGTTTTTCAATGGCAAAAATCAATGAATATTGTAAATGCACAAACAGTAATATCTCCACATTGCAAGGTGCAATTCTGAAATTTTTTGATTTTTCCCGTTAATCCTAGCATGATAAAGAAGATTCAAAGAGAGTGAGATGCCAGCTCCTTTCATTCAGTCAGTAGCTTCAAACATTTCTGGTATATGAAAAACATGTTTTTCAATGGCAAAAATCAATGAATATTGTAAATGCACAAACAGTAATATCTCCACATTGCAAGGTGCAATTCTGAAATTTTTTGCTTTTTCCTGCTAATCCTAGCATGATAAAGAAGATTCAAAGAGAGTGAGATGCCAGCTCCTTTCATTCAGTCAGTAGCTTCAAACATTTCTGGTATATGAAAAACATGTTTTTCAATGGCAAAAATCAATGAATATTGTAAATGCACAAACAGTAATATCTCCACATTGCAAGGTGCAATTCTGAAATTTTTTGCTTTTTCCTGCTAATCCTAGCATGATAAAGAAGATTCAAAGAGAGTGAGATGCCAGCTCCTTTCATTCAGTCAGTAGCTTCAAACATTTCTGGACGTTTTTCAATGGCAAAAATCAATGAATATTGTAAATGCACAAACAGTAATATCTCCACATTGCAAGGTGCAATTCTGAAATTTTTTGCTTTTTCCTGTTAATCCTGGCATGATAAAGAAGATTCAAAGAGAGTGAGATGCCAGCTCCTTTCATTCAGTCAGTAGCTTCAAACATTTCTGGTATATGAAAAACATGTTTTTCAATGGCAAAAATCAATGAATATTGTAAATGCACAAACAGTAATATCTCCACATTGCAAGGTGCAATTCTGAAATTTTTTGCTTTTTCCTGTTAATCCTAGCATGATAAAGATTCAAAGAGAGTGAGATGCCAGCTCCTTTCATTCAGTCAGTAGCTTCAAACATTTCTGGTATATGAAAAACATGTTTTTCAATGGCAAAAATCAATGAATATTGTAAATGCACAAACAGTAATATCTCCACATTGCAAGGTGCAATTCTGAAATTTTTTGCTTTTTCCTGCTAATCCTAGCATGATAAAGAAGATTCAAAGAGAGTGAGATGCCAGCTCCTTTCATTCAGTCAGTAGCTTCAAACATTTCTGGACGTTTTTCAATGGAAAAAATCAATGAATATTGTAAATGCACAAACAGTAATATCTCCACATTGCAAGGTGCAATTCTGAATTTTTTTGCTTTTTCCTGTTAATCCTAGCATGATAAAGAAGATTCAAAGAGAGTGAGATGCCAGCTCCTTTCATTCAGTCAGTAGCTTCAAACATTTCTGGTATATGAAAAACGTTTTTCAATGGCAAAAATCAATGAATATTGTAAATGCACAAACAGTAATATCTCCACATTGCAAGGTGCAATTCTGAATTTTGCTTTTTCCTGCTAATCCTAGCATGATAAAGAAGATTCAAAGAGAGTGAGATGCCAGCTCCTTTCATTCAGTCAGTAGCTTCAAACATTTCTGGACGTTTTTCAATGGCAAAAATCAATGAATATTGTAAATGCACAAACAGTAATATCTCCACATTGCAAGGTGCAATTCTGAAATTTTTTGCTTTTTCCTGTTAATCCTAGCATGATAAAGAAGATTCAAAGAGAGTGAGATGCCAGCTCCTTTCATTCAGTCAGTAGCTTCAAACATTTCTGGAATATGAAAAACATGTTTTTCAATGGCAAAAATCAATGAATATTGTAAATGCACAAACAGTAATATCTCCACATTGCAAGGTGCAATTCTGAAATTTTTTGATTTTTCCCGTTAATCCTAGCATGATAAAGAAGATTCAAAGAGAGTGAGATGCCAGCTCCTTTCATTCAGTCAGTAGCTTCAAACATTTCTGGTATATGAAAAACATGTTTTTCAATGGCAAAAATCAATGAATATTGTAAATGCACAAACAGTAATATCTCCACATTGCAAGGTGCAATTCTGAAATTTTTTGCTTTTTCCTGCTAATCCTAGCATGATAAAGAAGATTCAAAGAGAGTGAGATGCCAGCTCCTTTCATTCAGTCAGTAGCTTCAAACATTTCTGGTATATGAAAAACATGTTTTTCAATGGCAAAAATCAATGAATATTGTAAATGCACAAACAGTAATATCTCCACATTGCAAGGTGCAATTCTGAAATTTTTTGCTTTTTCCTGCTAATCCTAGCATGATAAAGAAGATTCAAAGAGAGTGAGATGCCAGCTCCTTTCATTCAGTCAGTAGCTTCAAACATTTCTGGACGTTTTTCAATGGCAAAAATCAATGAATATTGTAAATGCACAAACAGTAATATCTCCACATTGGAAGGTGCAATTCTGAAATTTTTTGCTTTTTCCTGTTAATCCTGGCATGATAAAGAAGATTCAAAGAGAGTGAGATGCCAGCTCCTTTCATTCAGTCAGTAGCTTCAAACATTTCTGGTATATGAAAAACATGTTTTTCAATGGCAAAAATCAATGAATATTGTAAATGCACAAACAGTAATATCTCCACATTGCAAGGTGCAATTCTGAAATTTTTTGCTTTTTCCTGTTAATCCTAGCATGATAAAGAAGATTCAAAGAGAGTGAGATGCCAGCTCCTTTCATTCAGTCAGTAGCTTCAAACATTTCTGGTATATGAAAAACATGTTTTTCAATGGCAAAAATCAATGAATATTGTAAATGCACAAACAGTAATATCTCCACATTGCAAGGTGCAATTCTGAAATTTTTTGCTTTTTCCTCCTAATCCTAGCATGATAAAGAAGATTCAAAGAGTGAGATGCCAGCTCCTTTCATTCAGTCAGTAGCTTCAAACATTTCTGGTATATGAAAAACATGTTTTTCAATGGCAAAAATCAATGAATATTGTAAATGCACAAACAGTAATATCTCCACATTGCAAGGTGCAATTCTGAAATTTTTTGCTTTTTCCTGTTAATCCTAGCATGATAAAGAAGATTCAAAGAGAGTGAGATGCCAGCTCCTTTCATTCAGTCAGTAGCTTCAAACATTTCTGGTATATGAAAAACATGTTTTTCAATGGCAAAAATCAATGAATATTGTAAATGCACAAACAGTAATATCTCCACATTGCAAGGTGCAATTCGGAAATTTTTTGCTTTTTCCTGCTAATCCTAGCATGATAAAGAAGATTCAAAGAGAGTGAGATGCCAGCTCCTTTCATTCAGTCAGTAGTTTCAAACATTTCTGGTATATGAATAACATGATGTTTTTCAATGGCAAAAATCAATGAATATTGTAAATGCACAAACAGTAATATCTCCACATTGCAAGGTGCAATTCTGAAATTTTTTGCTTTTTCCTGCTAATCCTAGAATGATAAAGAAGATTCAAAGAGAGTGAGATGCCAGCTCCTTTCATTCAGTCAGTAGCTTCAAACATTTCTGGACGTTTTTCAATGGCAAAAATCAATGAATATTGTAAATGCACAAACAGTAATATCTCCACATTGCAAGGTGCAATTCTGAAATTTTTTGCTTTTTCCTGTTAATCCTAGCATGATAAAGAAGATTCAAAGAGAGTGAGATGCCAGCTCCTTTCATTCAGTCAGTAGCTTCAAACATTTCTGGTATATGAAAAACATGTTTTTCAATGGCAAAAATCAATGAATATTGTAAATGCACAAACAGTAATATCTCCACATTGCAAGGTGCAATTCGGAAATTTTTTGCTTTTTCCTGCTAATCCTAGCATGATAAAGAAGATTCAAAGAGAGTGAGATGCCAGCTCCTTTCATTCAGTCAGTAGCTTCAAACATTTCTGGTATATGAATAACATGATGTTTTTCAATGGCAAAAATCAATGAATATTGTAAATGCACAAACAGTAATATCTCCACATTGCAAGGTGCAATTCTGAAATTTTTTGCTTTTTCCTGCTAATCCTAGCATGATAAAGAAGATTCAAAGAGATTGAGATGCCAGCTCCTTTCATTCAGTCAGTAGCTTCAAACATTTCTGGACGTTTTTCAATGGCAAAAATCAATGAATATTGTAAATGCACAAACAGTAATATCTCCACATTGCAAGGTGCAATTCTGAAATTTTTTGCTTTTTCCTGTTAATCCTAGCATGATAAAGAAGATTCAAAGAGAGTGAGATGCCAGCTCCTTTCATTCAGTCAGTAGCTTCAATCATTTCTGGTATATGAAAAACATGTTTTTCAATGGCAAAAATCAATGAATATTGTAAATGCACAAACAGTAATATCTCCACATTGCAAGGTGCAATTCTGAAATTTTTTGCTTTTTCCTGCTAATCCTAGCATGATAAAGAAGATTCAAAGAGAGTGAGATGCCAGCTCCTTTCATTCAGTCAGTAGCTTCAAACATTTCTGGTATATGAAAAACATGTTTTTCAATGGCAAAAATCAATGAGTATTGTAAATGCACAAACAGTAATATCTCCACATTGCAAGGTGCAATTCTGAAATTTTTAGCTTTTTCCTGTTAATCCTAGCATGATAAAGAAGATTCAAAGAGAGTGAGATGCCAGCTCCTTTCATTCAGTCAGTAGCTTCAAACATTTCTGGTATATGAAAAACATGTTTTTCAATGGCAAAAATCAATGAATATTGTAAATGCACAAACAGTAATATCTCCACATTGCAAGGTGCAATTCTGAAATTTTTTGCTTTTTCCTGCTAATCCTAGCATGATAAAGAAGATTCAAAGAGAGTGAGATGCCAGCTCCTTTCATTCAGTCAGTAGCTTCAAACATTTCTGGTATATGAAAAACATGTTTTTCAATGGCAAAAATCAATGAATATTGTAAATGCACAAACAGTAATATCTCCACATTGCAAGGTGCAATTCGGAAATTTTTTGCTTTCTCCTGCTAATCCTAGCATGATAAAGAAGATTCAAAGAGAGTGAGATGCCAGCTCCTTTCATTCAGTCAGTAGCTTCAAACATTTCTGGTATATGAATAACATGATGTTTTTCAATGGCAAAAATCAATGAATATTGTAAATGCACAAACAGTAATATCTCCACATTGCAAGGTGCAATTCTGAAATTTTTTGCTTTTTCCTGCTAATCCTAGCATGATAAAGAAGATTCAAAGAGAGTGAGATGCCAGCTCCTTTCATTCAGTCAGTAGCTTCAAACATTTCTGGACGTTTTTCAATGGCAAAAATCAATGAATATTGTAAATGCACAAACAGTAATATCTCCACATTGCAAGGTGCAATTCTGAAATTTTTTGCTTTTTCCTGTTAATCCTAGCATGATAAAGAAGATTCAAAGAGAGTGAGATGCCAGCTCCTTTCATTCAGTCAGTAGCTTCAAACATTTCTGGTATATGAAAAACATGTTTTTCAATGGCAAAAATCAATGAATATTGTAAATGCACAAACAGTAATATCTCCACATTGCAAGGTGCAATTCTGAAATTTTTTGCTTTTTCCTGCTAATCCTAGCATGATAAAGAAGATTCAAAGAGTGAGATGCCAGCTCCTTTCATTCAGTCAGTAGCTTCAAACATTTCTGGTATATGAAAAACATGTTTTTCAATGGCAAAAATCAATGAATATTGTAAATGCACAAACAGTAATATCTCCACATTGCAAGGTGCAATTCTGAAATTTTTTGCTTTTTCCTGCTAATCCTAGCATGATAAAGAAGATTCAAAGAGAGTGAGATGCCAGCTCCTTTCATTCAGTCAGTAGCTTCAAACATTTCTGGTATATGAAAAACATGTTTTTCAATGGCAAAAATCAATGAATATTGTAAATGCACAAACAGTAATATCTCCACATTGCAAGGTGCAATTCGGAAATTTTTTGCTTTTTCCTGCTAATCCTAGCATGATAAAGAAGATTCAAAGAGAGTGAGATGCCAGCTCCTTTCATTCAGTCAGTAGCTTCAAACATTTCTGGACGTTTTTCAATGGCAAAAATCAATGAATATTGTAAATGCACAAACAGTAATATCTCCACATTGCAAGGTGCAATTCTGAAATTTTTTGCTTTTTCCTGTTAATCCTAGCATGATAAAGAAGATTCAAAGAGAGTGAGATGCCAGCTCCTTTCATTCAGTCAGTAGCTTCAAACATTTCTGGTATATGAAAAACATGTTTTTCAATGGCAAAAATCAATGAATATTGTAAATGCACAAACAGTAATATCTCCACATTGCAAGGTGCAATTCTGAAATTTTTTGCTTTTTCCTGCTAGTCCTAGCATGATAAAGAAGATTCAAAGAGAGTGAGATGCCAGCTCCTTTCATTCAGTCAGTAGCTTCAAACATTTCTGGTATATGAAAAACATGTTTTTCAATGGCAAAAATCAATGAATATTGTAAATGCACAAACAGTAATATCTCCACATTGCAAGGTGCAATTCTGAAATTTTTTGCTTTTTCCTGCTAATCCTAGCATGATAAAGAAGATTCAAAGAGAGTGAGATGCCAGCTCCTTTCATTCAGTCAGTAGCTTCAAACATTTCTGGTATATGAAAAACATGTTTTTCAATGGCAAAAATCAATGAATATTGTAAATGCACAAACAGTAATATCTCCACATTGCAAGGTGCAATTCTGAAATTTTTAGCTTTTTCCTGTTAATCCTAGCATGATAAAGAAGATTCAAAGAGAGTGAGATGCCAGCTCCTTTCATTCAGTCAGTAGCTTCAAACATTTCTGGACGTTTTTCAATGGCAAAAATCAATGAATATTTTAAATGCACAAACAGTAATATCTCCACATTGCAAGGTGCAATTCTGAAATTTTTTGCTTTTTCCTGTTAATCCTAGCATGATAAAGAAGATTCAAAGAGAGTGAGATGCCAAGCTCCTTTCATTCAGTCAGTAGCTTCAAACATTTCTGGTATATGAAAAACATGTTTTTCAATGGCAAAAATCAATGAATATTGTAAATGCACAAACAGTAATATCTCCACATTGCAAGGTGCAATTCTGAAATTTTTTGCTTTTTCCTGCTAATCCTAGCATGATAAAGAAGATTCAAAGAGAGTGAGATGCCAGCTCCTTTCATTCAGTCAGTAGCTTCAAACATTTCTGGTATAGGAAAAACATGTTTTTCAATGGCAAAAATCAATGAATATTGTAAATGCACAAACAGTAATATCTCCACATTGGAAGGTGCAATTCTGAAATTTTTAGCTTTTTCCTGTTAATCCTAGCATGATAAAGAAGATTCAAAGAGAGTGAGATGCCAGCTCCTTTCATTCAGTCAGTAGCTTCAAACATTTCTGGACGTTTTTCAATGGCAAAAATCAATGAATATTGTAAATGCACAAACAGTAATATCTCCACATTGCAAGGTGCAATTCTGAAATTTTTTGCTTTTTCCTGTTAATCCTAGCATGATAAAGAAGATTCAAAGAGAGTGAGATGCCAGCTCCTTTCATTCAGTCAGTAGCTTCAAACATTTCTGGTATATGAAAAACATGTTTTTCAATGGCAAAAATCAATGAATATTGTAAATGCACAAACAGTAATATCTCCACATTGCAAGGTGCAATTCTGAAATTTTTTGCTTTTTCCTGCTAATCCTAGCATGATAAAGAAGATTCAAAGAGAGTGAGATGCCAGCTCCTTTCATTCAGTCAGTAGCTTCAAACATTTCTGGTATATGAAAAACATGTTTTTCAATGGCAAAAATCAATGAATATTGTAAATGCACAAACAGTAATATCTCCACATTGCAAGGTGCAATTCTGAAATTTTTTGCTTTTTCCTGCTAATCCTAGCATGATAAAGAAGATTCAAAGAGAGTGAGATGCCAGCTCCTTTCATTCAGTCAGTAGCTTCAAACATTTCTGGACATTTTTCAATGGCAAAAATCAATGAATATTGTAAATGCACAAACAGTAATATCTCCACATTGCAAGGTGCAATTCTGAAATGTTTTGCTTTTTCCTGTTAATCCTAGCATGATAAAGAAGATTCAAAGAGAGTGAGATGCCAGCTCCTTTCATTCAGTCAGTAGCTTCAAACATTTCTGGTATATGAAAAACATGTTTTTCAATGGCAAAAAATCAATGAATATTGTAAATGCACAAACAGTAATATCTCCACATTGCAAGGTGCAATTCTGAAATTTTTTGCTTTTTCCTGCTAATCCTAGCATGATAAAGAAGATTCAAAGAGAGTGAGATGCCAGCTCCTTTCATTCAGTCAGTAGCTTCAAACATTTCTGGTATATGAAAAACATGTTTTTCAATGGCAAAAATCAATGAATATTGTAAATGCACAAACAGTAATATCTCCACATTGCAAGGTGCAATTCTGAAATTCTTTGCTTTTTCCTGCTAATCCTAGCATGATAAAGAAGATTCAAAGAGAGTGAGATGCCAGCTCCTTTCATTCAGTCAGTAGCTTCAAACATTTCTGGTATATGAAAAACATGTTTTTCAATGGCAAAAATCAATGAATATTGTAAATGCACAAACAGTAATATCTCCACATTGCAAGGTGCAGTTCTGAAATTTTTAGCTTTTTCCTGTTAATCCTAGCATGATAAAGAAGATTCAAAGAGAGTGAGATGCCAGCTCCTTTCATTCAGTCAGTAGCTTCAAACATTTCTGGACGTTTTTCAATGGCAAAAATCAATGAATATTGTAAATGCACAAACAGTAATATCTCCACATTGCAAGGTGCAATTCTGAAATTTTTTGCTTTTTCCTGTTAATCCTAGCATGATAAAGAAGATTCAAAGAGAGTGAGATGCCAGCTCCTTTCATTCAGTCAGTAGCTTCAAACATTTCTGGACGTTTTTCAATGGCAAAAATCAATGAATATTGTAAATGCACAAACAGTAATATCTCCACATTGCAAGGTGCAATTCTGAAATTTTTTGTTTTTTCCTGTTAATCCTAGCATGATAAAGAAGATTCAAAGAGAGTGAGATGCCAGCTCCTTTCATTCAGTCAGTAGCTTCAAACATTTCTGGTATATGAAAAACATGTTTTTCAATGGCAAAAATCAATGAATATTGTAAATGCACAAACAGTAATATCTCCACATTGCAAGGTGCAATTCTGAAATTTTTTGCTTTTTCCTGCTAATCCTAGCATGATAAAGAAGATTCAAAGAGAGTGAGATGCCAGCTCCTTTCATTCAGTCAGTAGCTTCAAACATTTCTGGTATATGAAAAACATGTTTTTCAATGGCAAAAATCAATGAATATTGTAAATGCACAAACAGTAATATCTCCACATTGCAAGGTGCAATTCTGAAATTTTTTGCTTTTTCCTGCTAATCCTAGCATGATAAAGAAGATTCAAAGAGAGTGAGATGCCAGCTCCTTTCATTCAGTCAGTAGCTTCAAACATTTCTGGACATTTTTCAATGGCAAAAATCAATGAATATTGTAAATGCACAAACAGTAATATCTCCACATTGCAAGGTGCAATTCTGAAATGTTTTGCTTTTTCCTGTTAATCCTAGCATGATAAAGAAGATTCAAAGAGAGTGAGATGCCAGCTCCTTTCATTCAGTCAGTAGCTTCAAACATTTCTGGTATATGAAAAACATGTTTTTCAATGGCAAAAATCAATGAATATTGTAAATGCACAAACAGTAATATCTCCACATTGCAAGGTGCAATTCTGAAATTTTTTGCTTTTTCCTGCTAATCCTAGCATGATAAAGAAGATTCAAAGAGAGTGAGATGCCAGCTCCTTTCATTCAGTCAGTAGCTTCAAACATTTCTGGTATATGAAAAACATGTTTTTCAATGGCAAAAATCAATGAATATTGTAAATGCACAAACAGTAATATCTCCACATTGCAAGGTGCAATTCTGAAATTCTTTGCTTTTTCCTGCTAATCCTAGCATGATAAAGAAGATTCAAAGAGAGTGAGATGCCAGCTCCTTTCATTCAGTCAGTAGCTTCAAACATTTCTGGTATATGAAAAACATGTTTTTCAATGGCAAAAATCAATGAATATTGTAAATGCACAAACAGTAATATCTCCACATTGCAAGGTGCAGTTCTGAAATTTTTAGCTTTTTCCTGTTAATCCTAGCATGATAAAGAAGATTCAAAGAGAGTGAGATGCCAGCTCCTTTCATTCAGTCAGTAGCTTCAAACATTTCTGGACGTTTTTCAATGGCAAAAATCAATGAATATTGTAAATGCACAAACAGTAATATCTCCACATTGCAAGGTGCAATTCTGAAATTTTTTGCTTTTTCCTGTTAATCCTAGCATGATAAAGAAGATTCAAAGAGAGTGAGATGCCAGCTCCTTTCATTCAGTCAGTAGCTTCAAACATTTCTGGTATATGAAAAACATGTTTTTCAATGGCAAAAATCAATGAATATTGTAAATGCACAAACAGTAATATCTCCACATTGCAAGGTGCAATTCTGAAATTTTTTGCTTTTTCCTGCTAATCCTAGCATGATAAAGAAGATTCAAAGAGAGTGAGATGCCAGCTCCTTTCATTCAGTCAGTAGCTTCAAACATTTCTGGTATATGAAAAACATGTTTTTCAATGGCAAAAATCAATGAATATTGTAAATGCACAAACAGTAATATCTCCACATTGCAAGGTGCAATTCTGAAATTTTTTGCTTTTTCCTGCTAATCCTAGCATGATAAAGAAGATTCAAAGAGAGTGAGATGCCAGCTCCTTTCATTCAGTCAGTAGCTTCAAACATTTCTGGACGTTTTTCAATGGCAAAAATCAATGAATATTGTAAATGCACAAACAGTAATATCTCCACATTGCAAGGTGCAATTCTGAAATTTTTTGCTTTTTCCTGTTAATCCTAGCATGATAAAGAAGATTCAAAGAGAGTGAGATGCCAGCTCCTTTCATTCAGTCAGTAGCTTCAAACATTTCTGGACGTTTTTCAATGGCAAAAATCAATGAATATTGTAAATGCACAAACAGTAAAATCTCCACATTGCAAGGTGCAATTCTGAAATTTTTTGCTTTTTCCTGTTAATCCTAGCATGATAAAGAAGATTCAAAGAGAGTGAGATGCCAGCTCCTTTCATTCAGTCAGTAGCTTCAAACATTTCTGGTATATGAAAAACATGTTTTTCAATGGCAAAAATCAATGAATATTGTAAATGCACAAACAGTAATATCTCCACATTGCAAGGTGCAATTCTGAAATTTTTTGCTTTTTCCTGTTAATCCTAGCATGATAAAGAAGATTCAAAGAGAGTGAGATGCCAGCTCCTTTCATTCAGTCAGTAGTTTCAAACATTTCTGGTATATGAAAAACATGTTTTTCAATGGCAAAAATCAATGAATATTGTAAATGCACAAACAGTAATATCTCCACATTGCAAGGTGCAATTCTGAAATTCTTTGCTTTTTCCTGCTAATCCTAGCATGATAAAGAAGATTCAAAGAGAGTGAGATGCCAGCTCCTTTCATTCAGTCAGTAGCTTCAAACATTTCTGGTATATGAAAAACATGTTTTTCAATGGCAAAAATCAATGAATATTGTAAATGCACAAACAGTAATATCTCCACATTGCAAGGTGCAATTCTGAAATTTTTAGCTTTTTCCTGTTAATCCTAGCATGATAAAGAAGATTCAAAGAGAGTGAGATGCCAGCTCCTTTCATTCAGTCAGTAGCTTCAAACATTTCTGGACGTTTTTCAATGGCAAAAATCAATGAATATTGTAAATGCACAAACAGTAATATCTCCACATTGCAAGGTGCAATTCTGAAATTTTTTGCTTTTTCCTGTTAATCCTAGCATGGTAAAGAAGATTCAAAGAGAGTGAGATGCCAGCTCCTTTCATTCAGTCAGTAGCTTCAAACATTTCTGGTATATGAAAAACATGTTTTTCAATGGCAAAAATCAATGAATATTGTAAATGCACAAACAGTAATATCTCCACATTGCAAGGTGCAATTCTGAAATTTTTTGCTTTTTCCTGCTAATCCTAGCATGATAAAGAAGATTCAAAGAGAGTGAGATGCCAGCTCCTTTCATTCAGTCAGTAGCTTCAAACATTTCTGGTATAGGAAAAACATGTTTTTCAATGGCAAAAATCAATGAATATTGTAAATGCACAAACAGTAATATCTCCACATTGGAAGGTGCAATTCTGAAATTTTTAGCTTTTTCCTGTTAATCCTAGCATGATAAAGAAGATTCAAAGAGAGTGAGATGCCAGCTCCTTTCATTCAGTCAGTAGCTTCAAACATTTCTGGACGTTTTTCAATGGCAAAAATCAATGAATATTGTAAATGCACAAACAGTAATATCTCCACATTGCAAGGTGCAATTCTGAAATTTTTTGCTTTTTCCTGTTAATCCTAGCATGATAAAGAAGATTCAAAGAGAGTGAGATGCCAGCTCCTTTC
Source organism: Phyllobates terribilis (assembly GCF_046119375.1). Classification (NCBI taxonomy): domain Eukaryota; kingdom Metazoa; phylum Chordata; class Amphibia; order Anura; family Dendrobatidae; genus Phyllobates; species Phyllobates terribilis. Next base: position 202,763 of record NW_027364139.1, on the reverse strand, counting down.
ATTCAGTCAGTAGCTTCAAACATTTCTGGTATATGAAAAACATGTTTTTCAATGGCAAAAATCAATGAATATTGTAAATGCACAAACAGTAATATCTCCACATTGCAAGGTGCAATTCTGAAATTTTTTGCTTTTTCCTGCTAATCCTAGCATGATAAAGAAGATTCAAAGAGAGTGAGATGCCAGCTCCTTTCATTCAGTCAGTAGCTTCAAACATTTCTGGTATATGAAAAACATGTTTTTCAATGGCAAAAATCAATGAATATTGTAAATGCACAAACAGTAATATCTCCACATTGCAAGGTGCAATTCTGAAATTTTTTGCTTTTTCCTGCTAATCCTAGCATGATAAAGAAGATTCAAAGAGAGTGAGATGCCAGCTCCTTTCATTCAGTCAGTAGCTTCAAACATTTCTGGTATAGGAAAAACATGTTTTTCAATGGCAAAAATCAATGAATATTGTAAATGCACAAACAGTAATATCTCCACATTGGAAGGTGCAATTCTGAAATTTTTAGCTTTTTCCTGTTAATCCTAGCATGATAAAGAAGATTCAAAGAGAGTGAGATGCCAGCTCCTTTCATTCAGTCAGTAGCTTCAAACATTTCTGGACGTTTTTCAATGGCAAAAATCAATGAATATTGTAAATGCACAAACAGTAATATCTCCACATTGCAAGGTGCAATTCTGAAATTTTTTGCTTTTTCCTGTTAATCCTAGCATGATAAAGAAGATTCAAAGAGAGTGAGATGCCAGCTCCTTTCATTCAGTCAGTAGCTTCAAACATTTCTGGTATATGAAAAACATGTTTTTCAATGGCAAAAATCAATGAATATTGTAAATGCACAAACAGTAATATCTCCACATTGCAAGGTGCAATTCTGAAATTTTTTGCTTTTTCCTGCTAATCCTAGCATGATAAAGAAGATTCAAAGAGAGTGAGATGCCAGCTCCTTTCATTCAGTCAGTAGCTTCAAACATTTCTGGTATATGAAAAACATGTTTTTCAATGGCAAAAATCAATGAATATTGTAAATGCACAAACAGTAATATCTCCACATTGCAAGGTGCAATTCTGAAATTTTTTGCTTTTTCCTGCTAATCCTAGCATGATAAAGAAGATTCAAAGAGAGTGAGATGCCAGCTCCTTTCATTCAGTCAGTAGCTTCAAACATTTCTGGACATTTTTCAATGGCAAAAATCAATGAATATTGTAAATGCACAAACAGTAATATCTCCACATTGCAAGGTGCAATTCTGAAATGTTTTGCTTTTTCCTGTTAATCCTAGCATGATAAAGAAGATTCAAAGAGAGTGAGATGCCAGCTCCTTTCATTCAGTCAGTAGCTTCAAACATTTCTGGTATATGAAAAACATGTTTTTCAATGGCAAAAATCAATGAATATTGTAAATGCACAAACAGTAATATCTCCACATTGCAAGGTGCAATTCTGAAATTTTTTGCTTTTTCCTGCTAATCCTAGCATGATAAAGAAGATTCAAAGAGAGTGAGATGCCAGCTCCTTTCATTCAGTCAGTAGCTTCAAACATTTCTGGTATATGAAAAACATGTTTTTCAATGGCAAAAATCAATGAATATTGTAAATGCACAAACAGTAATATCTCCACATTGCAAGGTGCAATTCTGAAATTCTTTGCTTTTTCCTGCTAATCCTAGCATGATAAAGAAGATTCAAAGAGAGTGAGATGCCAGCTCCTTTCATTCAGTCAGTAGCTTCAAACATTTCTGGTATATGAAAAACATGTTTTTCAATGGCAAAAATCAATGAATATTGTAAATGCACAAACAGTAATAACTCCACATTGCAAGGTGCAGTTCTGAAATTTTTAGCTTTTTCCTGTTAATCCTAGCATGATAAAGAAGATTCAAAGAGAGTGAGATGCCAGCTCCTTTCATTCAGTCAGTAGCTTCAAACATTTCTGGACGTTTTTCAATGGCAAAAATCAATGAATATTGTAAATGCACAAACAGTAATATCTCCACATTGCAAGGTGCAATTCTGAAATTTTTTGCTTTTTCCTGTTAATCCTAGCATGATAAAGAAGATTCAAAGAGAGTGAGATGCCAGCTCCTTTCATTCAGTCAGTAGCTTCAAACATTTCTGGTATATGAAAAACATGTTTTTCAATGGCAAAAATCAATGAATATTGTAAATGCACAAACAGTAATATCTCCACATTGCAAGGTGCAATTCTGAAATTTTTTGCTTTTTCCTGCTAATCCTAGCATGATAAAGAAGATTCAAAGAGAGTGAGATGCCAGCTCCTTTCATTCAGTCAGTAGCTTCAAACATTTCTGGTATATGAAAAACATGTTTTTCAATGGCAAAAATCAATGAATATTGTAAATGCACAAACAGTAATATCTCCACATTGCAAGGTGCAATTCTGAAATTTTTTGCTTTTTCCTGCTAATCCTAGCATGATAAAGAAGATTCAAAGAGAGTGAGATGCCAGCTCCTTTCATTCAGTCAGTAGCTTCAAACATTTCTGGACGTTTTTCAATGGCAAAAATCAATGAATATTGTAAATGCACAAACAGTAATATCTCCACATTGCAAGGTGCAATTCTGAAATTTTTTGCTTTTTCCTGTTAATCCTAGCATGATAAAGAAGATTCAAAGAGAGTGAGATGCCAGCTCCTTTCATTCAGTCAGTAGCTTCAAACATTTCTGGACGTTTTTCAATGGCAAAAATCAATGAATATTGTAAATGCACAAACAGTAATATCTCCACATTGCAAGGTGCAATTCTGAAATATTTTGCTTTTTTCTGTTAATCCTAGCATGATAAAGAAGATTCAAAGAGAGTGAGATGCCAGCTCCTTTCATTCAGTCAGTAGCTTCAAACATTTCTGGTATATGAAAAACATGTTTTTCAATGGCAAAAATCAATGAATATTGTAAATGCACAAACAGTAATATCTCCACATTGCAAGGTGCAATTCTGAAATTTTTTGCTTTTTCCTGTTAATCCTAGCATGATAAAGAAGATTCAAAGAGAGTGAGATGCCAGCTCCTTTCATTCAGTCAGTAGCTTCAAACATTTCTGGTATATGAAAAACATGTTTTTCAATGGCAAAAATCAATGAATATTGTAAATGCACAAACAGTAATATCTCCACATTGCAAGGTGCAATTCTGAAATTCTTTGCTTTTTCCTGCTAATCCTAGCATGATAAAGAAGATTCAAAGAGAGTGAGATGCCAGCTCCTTTCATTCAGTCAGTAGCTTCAAACATTTCTGGTATATGAAAAACATGTTTTTCAATGGCAAAAATCAATGAATATTGTAAATGCACAAACAGTAATATCTCCACATTGCAAGGTGCAGTTCTGAAATTTTTAGCTTTTTCCTGTTAATCCTAGCATGATAAAGAAGATTCAAAGAGAGTGAGATGCCAGCTCCTTTCATTCAGTCAGTAGCTTCAAACATTTCTGGACGTTTTTCAATGGCAAAAATCAATGAATATTGTAAATGCACAAACAGTAATATCTCCACATTGCAAGGTGCAATTCTGAAATTTTTTGCTTTTTCCTGTTAATCCTAGCATGATAAAGAAGATTCAAAGAGAGTGAGATGCCAGCTCCTTTCATTCAGTCAGTAGCTTCAAACATTTCTGGTATATGAAAAACATGTTTTTCAATGGCAAAAATCAATGAATATTGTAAATGCACAAACAGTAATATCTCCACATTGCAAGGTGCAATTCTGAAATTTTTTGCTTTTTCCTGCTAATCCTAGCATGATAAAGAAGATTCAAAGACAGTGAGATGCCAGCTCCTTTCATTCAGTCAGTAGCTTCAAACATTTCTGGTATATGAAAAACATGTTTTTCAATGGCAAAAATCAATGAATATTGTAAATGCACAAACAGTAATATCTCCACATTGCAAGGTGCAATTCTGAAATTTTTTGCTTTTTCCTGCTAATCCTAGCATGATAAAGAAGATTCAAAGAGAGTGAGATGCCAGCTCCTTTCATTCAGTCAGTAGCTTCAAACATTTCTGGTATATGAAAAACATGTTTTTCAATGGCAAAAATCAATGAATATTTTAAATGCACAAACAGTAATATCTCCACATTGCAAGGTGCAATTCTGAAATTTTTTGCTTTTTCCTGCTAATCCTAGCATGATAAAGAAGATTCAAAGAGAGTGAGATGCCAGCTCCTTTCATTCAGTCAGTAGCTTCAAACATTTCTGGACGTTTTTCAATGGCAAAAATCAATGAATATTGTAAATGCACAAACAGTAATATCTCCACATTGCAAGGTGCAATTCTGAAATTTTTTGCTTTTTCCTGTTAATCCTAGCATGATAAAGAAGATTCAAAGAGAGTGAGATGCCAGCTCCTTTCATTCAGTCAGTAGCTTCAAACATTTCTGGTATATGAAAAACATGTTTTTCAATGGCAAAAATCAATGAATATTGTAAATGCACAAACAGTAATATCTCCACATTGCAAGGTGCAATTCTGAAATTTTTTGCTTTTTCCTGTTAATCCTAGCATGATAAAGAAGATTCAAAGAGAGTGACATGCCAGCTCCTTTCATTCAGTCAGTAGCTTCAAACATTTCTGGTATATGAAAAACATGTTTTTCAATGGCAAAAATCAATGAATATTGTAAATGCACAAACAGTAATATCTCCACATTGCAAGGTGCAATTCTGAAATGTTTTGCTTTTTCCTGCTAATCCTAGCATGATAAAGAAGATTCAAAGAGAGTGAGATGCCAGCTCCTTTCATTCAGTCAGTAGCTTCAAACATTTCTGGACGTTTTTCAATGGCAAAAATCAATGAATATTGTAAATGCACAAACAGTAATATCTCCACATTGCAAGGTGCAATTCTGAAATTTTTTGCTTTTTCCTGTTAATCCTAGCATGAAAAGAAGATTCAAAGAGAGTGAGATGCCAGCTCCTTTCATTCAGTCAGTAGCTTCAAACATTTCTGGTATATGAAAAACATGTTTTTCAATGGCAAAAATCAATGAATATTGTAAATGCACAAACAGTAATATCTCCACATTGCAAGGTGCAATTCTGAAATTTTTTGCTTTTTCCTGCTAATCCTAGCATGATAAAGAAGATTCAAAGAGAGTGAGATGCCAGCTCCTTTCATTCAGTCAGTAGCTTCAAACATTTCTGGTATATGAAAAACACATGTTTTTCAATGGCAAAAATCAATGAATATTGTAAATGCACAAACAGTAATATCTCCACATTGCAAGGTGCAATTCGGAAATTTTTTGTTTTTTCCTGGCATGATAAAGAAGATTCAAAGAGAGTGAGATGCCAGCTCCTTTCATTCAGTCAGTAGCTTCAAACATTTCTGGTATATGAAAAACATGTTTTTCAATGGCAAAAATCAATGAATATTGTAAATGCACAAACAGTAATATCTCCACATTGCAAGGTGCAATTCTGAAATTTTTAGCTTTTTCCTGTTAATCCTAGCATGATAAAGAAGATTCAAAGAGAGTGAGATGCCAGCTCCTTTCATTCAGTCAGTAGCTTCAAACATTTCTGGTATATGAAAAACGTTTTTCAATGGCAAAAATCAATGAATATTGTAAATGCACAAACAGTAATATCTCCACATTGCAAGGTGCAATTCTGAAATTTTTTGCTTTTTCCTGCTAATCCTAGCATGATAAAGAAGATTCAAAGAGAGTGAGATGCCAGCTCCTTTCATTCAGTCAGTAGCTTCAAACATTTCTGGTATATGAAAAACATGTTTTTCAATGGCAAAAATCAATGAATATTGTAAATGCACAAACAGTAATATCTCCACATTGCAAGGTGCAATTCTGAAATTTTTTGCTTTTTCCTGCTAATCCTAGCATGATAAAGAAGATTCAAAGAGAGTGAGATGCCAGCTCCTTTCATTCAGTCAGTAGCTTCAAACATTTCTGGATGTTTTTCAATGGCAAAAATCAATGAATATTGTAAATGCACAAACAGTAATATCTCCACATTGCAAGGTGCAATTCTGAAATTTTTTGCTTTTTCCTGTTAATCCTAGCATGATAAAGAAGATTCAAAGAGAGTGAGATGCCAGCTCCTTTCATTCAGTCAGTAGCTTCAAACATTTCTGGTATATGAAAAACGTTTTTCAATGGCAAAAATCAATGAATATTGTAAATGCACAAACAGTAATATCTCCACATTGCAAGGTGCAATTCTGAAATTTTTTGCTTTTTCCTGCTAATCCTAGCATGATAAAGAAGATTCAAAGAGAGTGAGATGCCAGCTCCTTTCATTCAGTCAGTAGCTTCAAACATTTCTGGTATATGAAAAACATGTTTTTCAATGGCAAAAATCAATGAATATTGTAAATGCACAAACAGTAATATCTCCACATTGCAAGGTGCAATTCTGAAATTTTTTGCTTTTTCCTGCTAATCCTAGCATGATAAAGAAGATTCAAAGAGAGTGAGATGCCAGCTCCTTTCATTCAGTCAGTAGCTTCAAACATTTCTGGACGTTTTTCAATGGCAAAAATCAATGAATATTGTAAATGCACAAACAGTAATATCTCCACATTGCAAGGTGCAATTCTGAAATTTTTTGCTTTTTCCTGTTAATCCTAGCATGATAAAGAAGATTCAAAGAGAGTGAGATGCCAGCTCCTTTCATTCAGTCAGTAGCTTCAAACATTTCTGGTATATGAAAAACATGTTTTTCAATGGCAAAAATCAATGAATATTGTAAATGCACAAACAGTAATATCTCCACATTGCAAGGTGCAATTCTGAAATGTTTTGCTTTTTCCTGCTAATCCTAGCATGATAAAGAAGATTCAAAGAGAGTGAGATGCCAGCTCCTTTCATTCAGTCAGTAGCTTCAAACATTTCTGGACGTTTTTCAATGGCAAAAATCAATGAATATTGTAAATGCACAAACAGTAATATCTCCACATTGCAAGGTGCAATTCTGAAATTTTTTGCTTTTTCCTGTTAATCCTAGCATGAAAAGAAGATTCAAAGAGAGTGAGATGCCAGCTCCTTTCATTCAGTCAGTAGCTTCAAACATTTCTGGTATATGAAAAACATGTTTTTCAATGGCAAAAATCAATGAATATTGTAAATGCACAAACAGTAATATCTCCACATTGCAAGGTGCAATTCTGAAATTTTTTGCTTTTTCCTGCTAATCCTAGCATGATAAAGAAGATTCAAAGAGAGTGAGATGCCAGCTCCTTTCATTCAGTCAGTAGCTTCAAACATTTCTGGTATATGAAAAACACATGTTTTTCAATGGCAAAAATCAATGAATATTGTAAATGCACAAACAGTAATATCTCCACATTGCAAGGTGCAATTCTGAAATTTTTTGTTTTTTCCTGGCATGATAAAGAAGATTCAAAGAGAGTGAGATGCCAGCTCCTTTCATTCAGTCAGTAGCTTCAAACATTTCTGGTATATGAAAAACATGTTTTTCAATGGCAAAAATCAATGAATATTGTAAATGCACAAACAGTAATATCTCCACATTGCAAGGTGCAATTCTGAAATTTTTAGCTTTTTCCTGTTAATCCTAGCATGATAAAGAAGATTCAAAGAGAGTGAGATGCCAGCTCCTTTCATTCAGTCAGTAGCTTCAAACATTTCTGGTATATGAAAAACGTTTTTCAATGGCAAAAATCAATGAATATTGTAAATGCACAAACAGTAATATCTCCACATTGCAAGGTGCAATTCTGAAATTTTTTGCTTTTTCCTGCTAATCCTAGCATGATAAAGAAGATTCAAAGAGAGTGAGATGCCAGCTCCTTTCATTCAGTCAGTAGCTTCAAACATTTCTGGTATATGAAAAACATGTTTTTCAATGGCAAAAATCAATGAATATTGTAAATGCACAAACAGTAATATCTCCACATTGCAAGGTGCAATTCTGAAATTTTTTGCTTTTTCCTGCTAATCCTAGCATGATAAAGAAGATTCAAAGAGAGTGAGATGCCAGCTCCTTTCATTCAGTCAGTAGCTTCAAACATTTCTGGATGTTTTTCAATGGCAAAAATCAATGAATATTGTAAATGCACAAACAGTAATATCTCCACATTGCAAGGTGCAATTCTGAAATTTTTTGCTTTTTCCTGTTAATCCTAGCATGATAAAGAAGATTCAAAGAGAGTGAGATGCCAGCTCCTTTCATTCAGTCAGTAGCTTCAAACATTTCTGGTATATGAAAAACGTTTTTCAATGGCAAAAATCAATGAATATTGTAAATGCACAAACAGTAATATCTCCACATTGCAAGGTGCAATTCTGAAATTTTTTGCTTTTTCCTGCTAATCCTAGCATGATAAAGAAGATTCAAAGAGAGTGAGATGCCAGCTCCTTTCATTCAGTCAGTAGCTTCAAACATTTCTGGTATATGAAAAACATGTTTTTCAATGGCAAAAATCAATGAATATTGTAAATGCACAAACAGTAATATCTCCACATTGCAAGGTGCAATTCTGAAATTTTTTGCTTTTTCCTGCTAATCCTAGCATGATAAAGAAGATTCAAAGAGAGTGAGATGCCAGCTCCTTTCATTCAGTCAGTAGCTTCAAACATTTCTGGACGTTTTTCAATGGCAAAAATCAATGAATATTGTAAATGCACAAACAGTAATATCTCCACATTGCAAGGTGCAATTCTGAAATTTTTTGCTTTTTCCTGTTAATCCTAGCATGATAAAGAAGATTCAAAGAGAGTGAGATGCCAGCTCCTTTCATTCAGTCAGTAGCTTCAAACATTTCTGGTATATGAAAAACATGTTTTTCAATGGCAAAAATCAATGAATATTGTAAATGCACAAACAGTAATATCTCCACATTGCAAGGTGCAATTCTGAAATTTTTTGCTTTTTCCTGCTAATCCTAGCATGATAAAGAAGATTCAAAGAGAGTGAGATGCCAGCTCCTTTCATTCAGTCAGTAGCTTCAAACATTTCTGGTATAGGAAAAACATGTTTTTCAATGGCAAAAATCAATGAATATTGTAAATGCACAAACAGTAATATCTCCACATTGGAAGGTGCAATTCTGAAATTTTTAGCTTTTTCCTGTTAATCCTAGCATGATAAAGAAGATTCAAAGAGAGTGAGATGCCAGCTCCTTTCATTCAGTCAGTAGCTTCAAACATTTCTGGACGTTTTTCAATGGCAAAAATCAATGAATATTGTAAATGCACAAACAGTAATATCTCCACATTGCAAGGTGCAATTCTGAAATTTTTTGCTTTTTCCTGTTAATCCTAGCATGATAAAGAAGATTCAAAGAGAGTGAGATGCCAGCTCCTTTCATTCAGTCAGTAGCTTCAAACATTTCTGGTATATGAAAAACATGTTTTTCAATGGCAAAAATCAATGAATATTGTAAATGCACAAACAGTAATATCTCCACATTGCAAGGTGCAGTTCTGAAATTTTTAGCTTTTTCCTGTTAATCCTAGCATGATACAGAAGATTCAAAGAGAGTGAGATGCCAGCTCCTTTCATTCAGTCAGTAGCTTCAAACATTTCTGGACGTTTTTCAATGGCAAAAATCAATGAATATTGTAAATGCACAAACAGTAATATCTCCACATTGCAAGGTGCAATTCTGAAATTTTTTGCTTTTTCCTGTTAATCCTAGCATGATAAAGAAGATTCAAAGAGAGTGAGATGCCAGCTCCTTTCATTCAGTCAGTAGCTTCAAACATTTCTGGTATATGAAAAACATGTTTTTCAATGGCAAAAATCAATGAATATTGTAAATGCACAAGCAGTAATATCTCCACATTGCAAGGTGCAATTCTGAAATTTTTTGCTTTTTCCTGCTAATCCTAGCATGATAAAGAAGATTCAAAGAGAGTGAGATGCCAGCTCCTTTCATTCAGTCAGTAGCTTCAAACATTTCTGGTATATGAAAAACATGTTTTTCAATGGCAAAAATCAATGAATATTGTAAATGCACAAACAGTAATATCTCCACATTGCAAGGTGCAATTCTGAAATTTTTTGCTTTTTCCTGCTAATCCTAGCATGATAAAGAAGATTCAAAGAGAGTGAGATGCCAGCTCCTTTCATTCAGTCAGTAGCTTCAAACATTTCTGGACGTTTTTCAATGGCAAAAATCAATGAATATTGTAAATGCACAAACAGTAATATCTCCACATTGCAAGGTGCAATTCTGAAATTTTTTGCTTTTTCCTGTTAATCCTAGCATGATAAAGAAGATTCAAAGAGAGTGAGATGCCAGCTCCTTTCATTCAGTCAGTAGCTTCAAACATTTCTGGTATATGAAAAACATGTTTTTCAATGGCAAAAATCAATGAATATTGTAAATGCACAAACAGTAATATCTCCACATTGCAAGGTGCAATTCTGAAATTTTTTGCTTTTTCCTGTTAATCCTAGCATGATAAAGAAGATTCAAAGAGAGTGAGATGCCAGCTCCTTTCATTCAGTCAGTAGCTTCAAACATTTCTGGTATATGAAAAACATGTTTTTCAATGGCAAAAATCAATGAATATTGTAAATGCACAAACAGTAATATCTCCACATTGCAAGGTGCAATTCTGAAATTCTTTGCTTTTTCCTGCTAATCCTAGCATGATAAAGAAGATTCAAAGAGAGTGAGATGCCAGCTCCTTTCATTCAGTCAGTAGCTTCAAACATTTCTGGTATATGAAAAACATGTTTTTCAATGGCAAAAATCAATGAATATTGTAAATGCACAAACAGTAATATCTCCACATTGCAAGGTGCAGTTCTGAAATTTTTAGCTTTTTCCTGTTAATCCTAGCATGATAAAGAAGATTCAAAGAGAGTGAGATGCCAGCTCCTTTCATTCAGTCAGTAGCTTCAAACATTTCTGGACGTTTTTCAATGGCAAAAATCAATGAATATTGTAAATGCACAAACAGTAATATCTCCACATTGCAAGGTGCAATTCTGAAATTTTTTGCTTTTTCCTGTTAATCCTAGCATGATAAAGAAGATTCAAAGAGAGTGAGATGCCAGCTCCTTTCATTCAGTCAGTAGCTTCAAACATTTCTGGTATATGAAAAACATGTTTTTCAATGGCAAAAATCAATGAATATTGTAAATGCACAAACAGTAATATCTCCACATTGCAAGGTGCAATTCTGAAATTTTTTGCTTTTTCCTGCTAATCCTAGCATGATAAAGAAGATTCAAAGACAGTGAGATGCCAGCTCCTTTCATTCAGTCAGTAGCTTCAAACATTTCTGGTATATGAAAAACATGTTTTTCAATGGCAAAAATCAATGAATATTGTAAATGCACAAACAGTAATATCTCCACATTGCAAGGTGCAATTCTGAAATTTTTTGCTTTTTCCTGCTAATCCTAGCATGATAAAGAAGATTCAAAGAGAGTGAGATGCCAGCTCCTTTCATTCAGTCAGTAGCTTCAAACATTTCTGGTATATGAAAAACATGTTTTTCAATGGCAAAAATCAATGAATATTTTAAATGCACAAACAGTAATATCTCCACATTGCAAGGTGCAATTCTGAAATTTTTTGCTTTTTCCTGCTAATCCTAGCATGATAATGAAGATTCAAAGAGAGTGAGATGCCAGCTCCTTTCATTCAGTCAGTAGCTTCAAACATTTCTGGACGTTTTTCAATGGCAAAAATCAATGAATATTGTAAATGCACAAACAGTAATATCTCCACATTGCAAGGTGCAATTCTGAAATTTTTTGCTTTTTCCTGTTAATCCTAGCATGATAAAGAAGATTCAAAGAGAGTGAGATGCCAGCTCCTTTCATTCAGTCAGTAGCTTCAAACATTTCTGGTATATGAAAAACATGTTTTTCAATGGCAAAAATCAATGAATATTGTAAATGCACAAACAGTAATATCTCCACATTGCAAGGTGCAATTCTGAAATTTTTTGCTTTTTCCTGTTAATCCTAGCATGATAAAGAAGATTCAAAGAGAGTGACATGCCAGCTCCTTTCATTCAGTCAGTAGCTTCAAACATTTCTGGTATATGAAAAACATGTTTTTCAATGGCAAAAATCAATGAATATTGTAAATGCACAAACAGTAATATCTCCACATTGCAAGGTGCAATTCTGAAATTTTTTGCTTTTTCCTGCTAATCCTAGCATGATAAAGAAGATTCAAAGAGAGTGAGATGCCAGCTCCTTTCATTCAGTCAGTAGCTTCAAACATTTCTGGACGTTTTTCAATGGCAAAAATCAATGAATATTGTAAATGCACAAACAGTAATATCTCCACATTGCAAGGTGCAATTCTGAAATTTTTTGCTTTTTCCTGTTAATCCTAGCATGAAAAGAAGATTCAAAGAGAGTGAGATGCCAGCTCCTTTCATTCAGTCAGTAGCTTCAAACATTTCTGGTATATGAAAAACATGTTTTTCAATGGCAAAAATCAATGAATATTGTAAATGCACAAACAGTAATATCTCCACATTGCAAGGTGCAATTCTGAAATTTTTTGCTTTTTCCTGCTAATCCTAGCATGATAAAGAAGATTCAAAGAGAGTGAGATGCCAGCTCCTTTCATTCAGTCAGTAGCTTCAAACATTTCTGGTATATGAAAAACACATGTTTTTCAATGGCAAAAATCAATGAATATTGTAAATGCACAAACAGTAATATCTCCACATTGCAAGGTGCAATTCTGAAATTTTTTGTTTTTTCCTGGCATGATAAAGAAGATTCAAAGAGAGTGAGATGCCAGCTCCTTTCATTCAGTCAGTAGCTTCAAACATTTCTGGTATATGAAAAACATGTTTTTCAATGGCAAAAATCAATGAATATTGTAAATGCACAAACAGTAATATCTCCACATTGCAAGGTGCAATTCTGAAATTTTTAGCTTTTTCCTGTTAATCCTAGCATGATAAAGAAGATTCAAAGAGAGTGAGATGCCAGCTCCTTTCATTCAGTCAGTAGCTTCAAACATTTCTGGTATATGAAAAACGTTTTTCAATGGCAAAAATCAATGAATATTGTAAATGCACAAACAGTAATATCTCCACATTGCAAGGTGCAATTCTGAAATTTTTTGCTTTTTCCTGCTAATCCTAGCATGATAAAGAAGATTCAAAGAGAGTGAGATGCCAGCTCCTTTCATTCAGTCAGTAGCTTCAAACATTTCTGGTATATGAAAAACATGTTTTTCAATGGCAAAAATCAATGAATATTGTAAATGCACAAACAGTAATATCTCCACATTGCAAGGTGCAATTCTGAAATTTTTTGCTTTTTCCTGCTAATCCTAGCATGATAAAGAAGATTCAAAGAGAGTGAGATGCCAGCTCCTTTCATTCAGTCAGTAGCTTCAAACATTTCTGGATGTTTTTCAATGGCAAAAATCAATGAATATTGTAAATGCACAAACAGTAATATCTCCACATTGCAAGGTGCAATTCTGAAATTTTTTGCTTTTTCCTGTTAATCCTAGCATGATAAAGAAGATTCAAAGAGAGTGAGATGCCAGCTCCTTTCATTCAGTCAGTAGCTTCAAACATTTCTGGTATATGAAAAACGTTTTTCAATGGCAAAAATCAATGAATATTGTAAATGCACAAACAGTAATATCTCCACATTGCAAGGTGCAATTCTGAAATTTTTTGCTTTTTCCTGCTAATCCTAGCATGATAAAGAAGATTCAAAGAGAGTGAGATGCCAGCTCCTTTCATTCAGTCAGTAGCTTCAAACATTTCTGGTATATGAAAAACATGTTTTTCAATGGCAAAAATCAATGAATATTGTAAATGCACAAACAGTAATATCTCCACATTGCAAGGTGCAATTCTGAAATTTTTTGCTTTTTCCTGCTAATCCTAGCATGATAAAGAAGATTCAAAGAGAGTGAGATGCCAGCTCCTTTCATTCAGTCAGTAGCTTCAAACATTTCTGGACGTTTTTCAATGGCAAAAATCAATGAATATTGTAAATGCACAAACAGTAATATCTCCACATTGCAAGGTGCAATTCTGAAATTTTTTGCTTTTTCCTGTTAATCCTAGCATGATAAAGAAGATTCAAAGAGAGTGAGATGCCAGCTCCTTTCATTCAGTCAGTAGCTTCAAACATTTCTGGTATATGAAAAACATGTTTTTCAATGGCAAAAATCAATGAATATTGTAAATGCACAAACAGTAATATCTCCACATTGCAAGGTGCAATTCTGAAATTTTTTGCTTTTTCCTGTTAATCCTAGCATGATAAAGAAGATTCAAAGAGAGTGACATGCCAGCTCCTTTCATTCAGTCAGTAGCTTCAAACATTTCTGGTATATGAAAAACATGTTTTTCAATGGCAAAAATCAATGAATATTGTAAATGCACAAACAGTAATATCTCCACATTGCAAGGTGCAATTCTGAAATTTTTTGCTTTTTCCTGCTAATCCTAGCATGATAAAGAAGATTCAAAGAGAGTGAGATGCCAGCTCCTTTCATTCAGTCAGTAGCTTCAAACATTTCTGGACGTTTTTCAATGGCAAAAATCAATGAATATTGTAAATGCACAAACAGTAATATCTCCACATTGCAAGGTGCAATTCTGAAATTTTTTGCTTTTTCCTGTTAATCCTAGCATGATAAAGAAGATTCAAAGAGAGTGAGATGCCAGCTCCTTTCATTCAGTCAGTAGCTTCAAACATTTCTGGTATATGAAAAACATGTTTTTCAATGGCAAAAATCAATGAATATTGTAAATGCACAAACAGTAATATCTCCACATTGCAAGGTGCAATTCTGAAATTTTTTGCTTTTTCCTGCTAATCCTAGCATGATAAAGAAGATTCAAAGAGAGTGAGATGCCAGCTCCTTTCATTCAGTCAGTAGCTTCAAACATTTCTGGTATATGAAAAACACATGTTTTTCAATGGCAAAAATCAATGAATATTGTAAATGCACAAACAGTAATATCTCCACATTGCAAGGTGCAATTCTGAAATTTTTTGCTTTTTCCTGCTAATCCTAGCATGATAAAGAAGATTCAAAGAGAGTGAGATGCCAGCTCCTTTCATTCAGTCAGTAGCTTCAAACATTTCTGGTATATGAAAAACATGTTTTTCAATGGCAAAAATCAATGAATATTGTAAATGCACAAACAGTAATATCTCCACATTGCAAGGTGCAATTCTAAAATTTTTAGCTTTTTCCTGTTAATCCTAGCATGATAAAGAAGATTCAAAGAGAGTGAGATGCCAGCTCCTTTCATTCAGTCAGTAGCTTCAAACATTTCTGGACGTTTTTCAATGGCAAAAATCAATGAATATTGTAAATGCACAAACAGTAATATCTCCACATTGCAAGGTGCAATTCTGAAATTTTTTGCTTTTTCCTGTTAATCCTAGCATGATAAAGAAGATTCAAAGAGAGTGAGATGCCAGCTCCTTTCATTCAGTCAGTAGCTTCAAACATTTCTGGTATATGAAAAACGTTTTTCAATGGCAAAAATCAATGAATATTGTAAATGCACAAACAGTAATATCTCCACATTGCAAGGTGCAATTCTGAAATTTTTTGCTTTTTCCTGCTAATCCTAGCATGATAAAGAAGATTCAAAGAGAGTGAGATGCCAGCTCCTTTCATTTAGTCAGTAGCTTCAAACATTTCTGGTATATGAAAAACATGTTTTTCAATGGCAAAAATCAATGAATATTGTAAATGCACAAACAGTAATATCTCCACATTGCAAGGTGCAATTCTGAAATTTTTTGCTTTTTCCTGCTAATCCTAGCATGATAAAGAAGATTCAAAGAGAGTGAGATGCCAGCTCCTTTCATTCAGTCAGTAGCTTCAAACATTTCTGGACGTTTTTCAATGGCAAAAATCAATGAATATTGTAAATGCACAAACAGTAATATCTCCACATTGCAAGGTGCAATTCTGAAATTTTTTGCTTTTTCCTGTTAATCCTAGCATGATAAAGAAGATTCAAAGAGAGTGAGATGCCAGCTCCTTTCATTCAGTCAGTAGCTTCAAACATTTCTGGTATATGAAAAACATGTTTTTCAATGGCAAAAATCAATGAATATTGTAAATGCACAAACAGTAATATCTCCACATTGCAAGGTGAAATTCTGAAATTTTTTGCTTTTTCCTGTTAATCCTAGAATGATAAAGAAGATTCAAAGAGAGTGAGATGCCAGCTCCTTTCATTCAGTCAGTAGCTTCAAACATTTCTGGTATATGAAAAACATGTTTTTCAATGGCAAAAATCAATGAATATTGTAAATGCACAAACAGTAATATCTCCACATTGCAAGGTGCAATTCTGAAATTTTTTGCTTTTTCCTGCTAATCCTAGCATGATAAAGAAGATTCAAAGAGAGTGAGATGCCAGCTCCTTTCATTCAGTCAGTAGCTTCAATCATTTCTGGACATTTTTCAATGGCAAAAATCAATGAATATTGTAAATGCACAAACAGTAATTTCTCCGCATTGCAAGGTGCAATTCTGAAATTTTTTGCTTTTTCCTGCTCCTCTTAGCATGATAAAGAAGATTCAAAGAGAGTGAGATGACAGCTCCTTTCATTCAGTCAGTAGCTTCAAACATTTCTGGACGTTTTTCAATGGCAAAAATCAATGAATATTGTAAATGCACAAACAGTAATATCTCCACATTGCAAGGTGCAATTCTGAAATTTTTTGCTTTTTCCTGTTAATCCTAGCATGATAAAGAAGATTCAAAGAGAGTGAGATGCCAGCTCCTTTCATTCAGTCAGTAGCTTCAAACATTTCTGGTATATGAAAAACATGTTTTTCAATGGCAAAAATCAATGAATATTGTAAATGCACAAACAGTAATATCTCCACATTGCAAGGTGCAATTCTGAAATTTTTTGCTTTTTCCTGCTAATCCTAGCATGATAAAGAAGATTCAAAGAGAGTGAGATGCCAGCTCCTTTCATTCAGCCAGTAGCTTCAAACATTTCTGGACGTTTTTCAATGGCAAAAATCAATGAATATTGTAAATGCACAAACAGTAATATCTCCACATTGCAAGGTGCAATTCTGAAATTTTTTGCTTTTTCCTGTTAATCCTAGCATGATAAAGAAGATTCAAAGAGAGTGAGATGCCAGCTCCTTTCATTCAGTCAGTAGCTTCAAACATTTCTGGTAAATGAAAAACATGTTTTTCAATGGCAAAAATCAATGAATATTGTAAATGCACAAACAGTAATATCTCCACATTGCAAGGTGCAATTCTGAAATTTTTTGCTTTTTCCTGTTAATCCTAGCATGATAAAGAAGATTCAAAGAGAGTGACATGCCAGCTCCTTTCATTCAGTCAGTAGCTTCAAACATTTCTGGTATATGAAAAACATGTTTTTCAATGGCAAAAATCAATGAATATTGTAAATGCACAAACAGTAATATCTCCACATTGCAAGGTGCAATTCTGAAATTTTTTGCTTTTTCCTGCTAATCCTAGCATGATAAAGAAGATTCAAAGAGAGTGAGATGCCAGCTCCTTTCATTCAGTCAGTAGCTTCAAACATTTCTGGACGTTTTTCAATGGCAAAAATCAATGAATATTGTAAATGCACAAACAGTAATATCTCCACATTGCAAGGTGCAATTCTGAAATTTTTTGCTTTTTCCTGTTAATCCTAGCATGAAAAGAAGATTCAAAGAGAGTGAGATGCCAGCTCCTTTCATTCAGTCAGTAGCTTCAAACATTTCTGGTATATGAAAAACATGTTTTTCAATGGCAAAAATCAATGAATATTGTAAATGCACAAACAGTAATATCTCCACATTGCAAGGTGCAATTCTGAAATTTTTTGCTTTTTCCTGCTAATCCTAGCATGATAAAGAAGATTCAAAGAGAGTGAGATGCCAGCTCCTTTCATTCAGTCAGTAGCTTCAAACATTTCTGGTATATGAAAAACACATGTTTTTCAATGGCAAAAATCAATGAATATTGTAAATGCACAAACAGTAATATCTCCACATTGCAAGGTGCAATTCTGAAATTTTTTGTTTTTTCCTGGCATGATAAAGAAGATTCAAAGAGAGTGAGATGCCAGCTCCTTTCATTCAGTCAGTAGCTTCAAACATTTCTGGTATATGAAAAACATGTTTTTCAATGGCAAAAATCAATGAATATTGTAAATGCACAAACAGTAATATCTCCACATTGCAAGGTGCAATTCTGAAATTTTTTGCTTTTTCCTGTTAATCCTAGCATGATAAAGAAGATTCAAAGAGAGTGAGATGCCAGCTCCTTTCATTCAGTCAGTAGCTTCAAACATTTCTGGTATATGAAAAACATGTTTTTCAATGGCAAAAATCAATGAATATTGTAAATGCACAAACAGTAATATCTCCACATTGCAAGGTGAAATTCTGAAATTTTTTGCTTTTTCCTGTTAATCCTAGAATGATAAAGAAGATTCAAAGAGAGTGAGATGCCAGCTCCTTTCATTCAGTCAGTAGCTTCAAACATTTCTGGTATATGAAAAACATGTTTTTCAATGGCAAAAATCAATGAATATTGTAAATGCACAAACAGTAATATCTCCACATTGCAAGGTGCAATTCTGAAATTTTTTGCTTTTTCCTGCTAATCCTAGCATGATAAAGAAGATTCAAAGAGAGTGAGATGCCAGCTCCTTTCATTCAGTCAGTAGCTTCAATCATTTCTGGACATTTTTCAATGGCAAAAATCAATGAATATTGTAAATGCACAAACAGTAATTTCTCCGCATTGCAAGGTGCAATTCTGAAATTTTTTGCTTTTTCCTGCTCCTCTTAGCATGATAAAGAAGATTCAAAGAGAGTGAGATGACAGCTCCTTTCATTCAGTCAGTAGCTTCAAACATTTCTGGACGTTTTTCAATGGCAAAAATCAATGAATATTGTAAATGCACAAACAGTAATATCTCCACATTGCAAGGTGCAATTCTGAAATTTTTTGCTTTTTCCTGTTAATCCTAGCATGATAAAGAAGATTCAAAGAGAGTGAGATGCCAGCTCCTTTCATTCAGTCAGTAGCTTCAAACATTTCTGGTATATGAAAAACATGTTTTTCAATGGCAAAAATCAATGAATATTGTAAATGCACAAACAGTAATATCTCCACATTGCAAGGTGCAATTCTGAAATTTTTTGCTTTTTCCTGCTAATCCTAGCATGATAAAGAAGATTCAAAGAGAGTGAGATGCCAGCTCCTTTCATTCAGCCAGTAGCTTCAAACATTTCTGGACGTTTTTCAATGGCAAAAATCAATGAATATTGTAAATGCACAAACAGTAATATCTCCACATTGCAAGGTGCAATTCTGAAATTTTTTGCTTTTTCCTGTTAATCCTAGCATGATAAAGAAGATTCAAAGAGAGTGAGATGCCAGCTCCTTTCATTCAGTCAGTAGCTTCAAACATTTCTGGTATATGAAAAACATGTTTTTCAATGGCAAAAATCAATGAATATTGTAAATGCACAAACAGTAATATCTCCACATTGCAAGGTGCAATTCTGAAATTTTTTGCTTTTTCCTGTTAATCCTAGCATGATAAAGAAGATTCAAAGAGAGTGACATGCCAGCTCCTTTCATTCAGTCAGTAGCTTCAAACATTTCTGGTATATGAAAAACATGTTTTTCAATGGCAAAAATCAATGAATATTGTAAATGCACAAACAGTAATATCTCCACATTGCAAGGTGCAATTCTGAAATTTTTTGCTTTTTCCTGCTAATCCTAGCATGATAAAGAAGATTCAAAGAGAGTGAGATGCCAGCTCCTTTCATTCAGTCAGTAGCTTCAAACATTTCTGGACGTTTTTCAATGGCAAAAATCAATGAATATTGTAAATGCACAAACAGTAATATCTCCACATTGCAAGGTGCAATTCTGAAATTTTTTGCTTTTTCCTGTTAATCCTAGCATGAAAAGAAGATTCAAAGAGAGTGAGATGCCAGCTCCTTTCATTCAGTCAGTAGCTTCAAACATTTCTGGTATATGAAAAACATGTTTTTCAATGGCAAAAATCAATGAATATTGTAAATGCACAAACAGTAATATCTCCACATTGCAAGGTGCAATTCTGAAATTTTTTGCTTTTTCCTGCTAATCCTAGCATGATAAAGAAGATTCAAAGAGAGTGAGATGCCAGCTCCTTTCATTCAGTCAGTAGCTTCAAACATTTCTGGTATATGAAAAACACATGTTTTTCAATGGCAAAAATCAATGAATATTGTAAATGCACAAACAGTAATATCTCCACATTGCAAGGTGCAATTCTGAAATTTTTTGTTTTTTCCTGGCATGATAAAGAAGATTCAAAGAGAGTGAGATGCCAGCTCCTTTCATTCAGTCAGTAGCTTCAAACATTTCTGGTATATGAAAAACATGTTTTTCAATGGCAAAAATCAATGAATATTGTAAATGCACAAACAGTAATATCTCCACATTGCAAGGTGCAATTCTGAAATTTTTAGCTTTTTCCTGTTAATCCTAGCATGATAAAGAAGATTCAAAGAGAGTGAGATGCCAGCTCCTTTCATTCAGTCAGTAGCTTCAAACATTTCTGGTATATGAAAAACGTTTTTCAATGGCAAAAATCAATGAATATTGTAAATGCACAAACAGTAATATCTCCACATTGCAAGGTGCAATTCTGAAATTTTTTGCTTTTTCCTGCTAATCCTAGCATGATAAAGAAGATTCAAAGAGAGTGAGATGCCAGCTCCTTTCATTCAGTCAGTAGCTTCAAACATTTCTGGTATATGAAAAACATGTTTTTCAATGGCAAAAATCAATGAATATTGTAAATGCACAAACAGTAATATCTCCACATTGCAAGGTGCAATTCTGAAATTTTTTGCTTTTTCCTGCTAATCCTAGCATGATAAAGAAGATTCAAAGAGAGTGAGATGCCAGCTCCTTTCATTCAGTCAGTAGCTTCAAACATTTCTGGATGTTTTTCAATGGCAAAAATCAATGAATATTGTAAATGCACAAACAGTAATATCTCCACATTGCAAGGTGCAATTCTGAAATTTTTTGCTTTTTCCTGTTAATCCTAGCATGATAAAGAAGATTCAAAGAGAGTGAGATGCCAGCTCCTTTCATTCAGTCAGTAGCTTCAAACATTTCTGGTATATGAAAAACGTTTTTCAATGGCAAAAATCAATGAATATTGTAAATGCACAAACAGTAATATCTCCACATTGCAAGGTGCAATTCTGAAATTTTTTGCTTTTTCCTGCTAATCCTAGCATGATAAAGAAGATTCAAAGAGAGTGAGATGCCAGCTCCTTTCATTCAGTCAGTAGCTTCAAACATTTCTGGTATATGAAAAACATGTTTTTCAATGGCAAAAATCAATGAATATTGTAAATGCACAAACAGTAATATCTCCACATTGCAAGGTGCAATTCTGAAATTTTTTGCTTTTTCCTGCTAATCCTAGCATGATAAAGAAGATTCAAAGAGAGTGAGATGCCAGCTCCTTTCATTCAGTCAGTAGCTTCAAACATTTCTGGACGTTTTTCAATGGCAAAAATCAATGAATATTGTAAATGCACAAACAGTAATATCTCCACATTGCAAGGTGCAATTCTGAAATTTTTTGCTTTTTCCTGTTAATCCTAGCATGATAAAGAAGATTCAAAGAGAGTGAGATGCCAGCTCCTTTCATTCAGTCAGTAGCTTCAAACATTTCTGGTATATGAAAAACATGTTTTTCAATGGCAAAAATCAATGAATATTGTAAATGCACAAACAGTAATATCTCCACATTGCAAGGTGCAATTCTGAAATTTTTTGCTTTTTCCTGTTAATCCTAGCATGATAAAGAAGATTCAAAGAGAGTGACATGCCAGCTCCTTTCATTCAGTCAGTAGCTTCAAACATTTCTGGTATATGAAAAACATGTTTTTCAATGGCAAAAATCAATGAATATTGTAAATGCACAAACAGTAATATCTCCACATTGCAAGGTGCAATTCTGAAATTTTTTGCTTTTTCCTGCTAATCCTAGCATGATAAAGAAGATTCAAAGAGAGTGAGATGCCAGCTCCTTTCATTCAGTCAGTAGCTTCAAACATTTCTGGACGTTTTTCAATGGCAAAAATCAATGAATATTGTAAATGCACAAACAGTAATATCTCCACATTGCAAGGTGCAATTCTGAAATTTTTTGCTTTTTCCTGTTAATCCTAGCATGATAAAGAAGATTCAAAGAGAGTGAGATGCCAGCTCCTTTCATTCAGTCAGTAGCTTCAAACATTTCTGGTATATGAAAAACATGTTTTTCAATGGCAAAAATCAATGAATATTGTAAATGCACAAACAGTAATATCTCCACATTGCAAGGTGCAATTCTGAAATTTTTTGCTTTTTCCTGCTAATCCTAGCATGATAAAGAAGATTCAAAGAGAGTGAGATGCCAGCTCCTTTCATTCAGTCAGTAGCTTCAAACATTTCTGGTATATGAAAAACACATGTTTTTCAATGGCAAAAATCAATGAATATTGTAAATGCACAAACAGTAATATCTCCACATTGCAAGGTGCAATTCTGAAATTTTTTGCTTTTTCCTGCTAATCCTAGCATGATAAAGAAGATTCAAAGAGAGTGAGATGCCAGCTCCTTTCATTCAGTCAGTAGCTTCAAACATTTCTGGTATATGAAAAACATGTTTTTCAATGGCAAAAATCAATGAATATTGTAAATGCACAAACAGTAATATCTCCACATTGCAAGGTGCAATTCTAAAATTTTTAGCTTTTTCCTGTTAATCCTAGCATGATAAAGAAGATTCAAAGAGAGTGAGATGCCAGCTCCTTTCATTCAGTCAGTAGCTTCAAACATTTCTGGACGTTTTTCAATGGCAAAAATCAATGAATATTGTAAATGCACAAACAGTAATATCTCCACATTGCAAGGTGCAATTCTGAAATTTTTTGCTTTTTCCTGTTAATCCTAGCATGATAAAGAAGATTCAAAGAGAGTGAGATGCCAGCTCCTTTCATTCAGTCAGTAGCTTCAAACATTTCTGGTATATGAAAAACGTTTTTCAATGGCAAAAATCAATGAATATTGTAAATGCACAAACAGTAATATCTCCACATTGCAAGGTGCAATTCTGAAATTTTTTGCTTTTTCCTGCTAATCCTAGCATGATAAAGAAGATTCAAAGAGAGTGAGATGCCAGCTCCTTTCATTTAGTCAGTAGCTTCAAACATTTCTGGTATATGAAAAACATGTTTTTCAATGGCAAAAATCAATGAATATTGTAAATGCACAAACAGTAATATCTCCACATTGCAAGGTGCAATTCTGAAATTTTTTGCTTTTTCCTGCTAATCCTAGCATGATAAAGAAGTTTCAAAGAGAGTGAGATGCCAGCTCCTTTCATTCAGTCAGTAGCTTCAAACATTTCTGGACGTTTTTCAATGGCAAAAATCAATGAATATTGTAAATGCACAAACAGTAATATCTCCACATTGCAAGGTGCAATTCTGAAATTTTTTGCTTTTTCCTGTTAATCCTAGCATGATAAAGAAGATTCAAAGAGAGTGAGATGCCAGCTCCTTTCATTCAGTCAGTAGCTTCAAACATTTCTGGTATATGAAAAACATGTTTTTCAATGGCAAAAATCAATGAATATTGTAAATGCACAAACAGTAATATCTCCACATTGCAAGGTGAAATTCTGAAATTTTTTGCTTTTTCCTGTTAATCCTAGAATGATAAAGAAGATTCAAAGAGAGTGAGATGCCAGCTCCTTTCATTCAGTCAGTAGCTTCAAACATTTCTGGTATATGAAAAACATGTTTTTCAATGGCAAAAATCAATGAATATTGTAAATGCACAAACAGTAATATCTCCACATTGCAAGGTGCAATTCTGAAATTTTTTGCTTTTTCCTGCTAATCCTAGCATGATAAAGAAGATTCAAAGAGAGTGAGATGCCAGCTCCTTTCATTCAGTCAGTAGCTTCAATCATTTCTGGACATTTTTCAATGGCAAAAATCAATGAATATTGTAAATGCACAAACAGTAATTTCTCCGCATTGCAAGGTGCAATTCTGAAATTTTTTGCTTTTTCCTGCTCCTCTTAGCATGATAAAGAAGATTCAAAGAGAGTGAGATGACAGCTCCTTTCATTCAGTCAGTAGCTTCAAACATTTCTGGACGTTTTTCAATGGCAAAAATCAATGAATATTGTAAATGCACAAACAGTAATATCTCCACATTGCAAGGTGCAATTCTGAAATTTTTTGCTTTTTCCTGTTAATCCTAGCATGATAAAGAAGATTCAAAGAGAGTGAGATGCCAGCTCCTTTCATTCAGTCAGTAGCTTCAAACATTTCTGGTATATGAAAAACATGTTTTTCAATGGCAAAAATCAATGAATATTGTAAATGCACAAACAGTAATATCTCCACATTGCAAGGTGCAATTCTGAAATTTTTTGCTTTTTCCTGCTAATCCTAGCATGATAAAGAAGATTCAAAGAGAGTGAGATGCCAGCTCCTTTCATTCAGCCAGTAGCTTCAAACATTTCTGGACGTTTTTCAATGGCAAAAATCAATGAATATTGTAAATGCACAAACAGTAATATCTCCACATTGCAAGGTGCAATTCTGAAATTTTTTGCTTTTTCCTGTTAATCCTAGCATGATAAAGAAGATTCAAAGAGAGTGAGATGCCAGCTCCTTTCATTCAGTCAGTAGCTTCAAACATTTCTGGTATATGAAAAACATGTTTTTCAATGGCAAAAATCAATGAATATTGTAAATGCACAAACAGTAATATCTCCACATTGCAAGGTGCAATTCTGAAATTTTTTGCTTTTTCCTGTTAATCCTAGCATGATAAAGAAGATTCAAAGAGAGTGACATGCCAGCTCCTTTCATTCAGTCAGTAGCTTCAAACATTTCTGGTATATGAAAAACATGTTTTTCAATGGCAAAAATCAATGAATATTGTAAATGCACAAACAGTAATATCTCCACATTGCAAGGTGCAATTCTGAAATTTTTTGCTTTTTCCTGCTAATCCTAGCATGATAAAGAAGATTCAAAGAGAGTGAGATGCCAGCTCCTTTCATTCAGTCAGTAGCTTCAAACATTTCTGGACGTTTTTCAATGGCAAAAATCAATGAATATTGTAAATGCACAAACAGTAATATCTCCACATTGCAAGGTGCAATTCTGAAATTTTTTGCTTTTTCCTGTTAATCCTAGCATGATAAAGAAGATTCAAAGAGAGTGAGATGCCAGCTCCTTTCATTCAGTCAGTAGCTTCAAACATTTCTGGTATATGAAAAACATGTTTTTCAATGGCAAAAATCAATGAATATTGTAAATGCACAAACAGTAATATCTCCACATTGCAAGGTGCAATTCTGAAATTTTTTGCTTTTTCCTGCTAATCCTAGCATGATAAAGAAGATTCAAAGAGAGTGAGATGCCAGCTCCTTTCATTCAGTCAGTAGCTTCAAACATTTCTGGTATATGAAAAACACATGTTTTTCAATGGCAAAAATCAATGAATATTGTAAATGCACAAACAGTAATATCTCCACATTGCAAGGTGCAATTCTGAAATTTTTTGCTTTTTCCTGCTAATCCTAGCATGATAAAGAAGATTCAAAGAGAGTGAGATGCCAGCTCCTTTCATTCAGTCAGTAGCTTCAAACATTTCTGGTATATGAAAAACATGTTTTTCAATGGCAAAAATCAATGAATATTGTAAATGCACAAACAGTAATATCTCCACATTGCAAGGTGCAATTCTAAAATTTTTAGCTTTTTCCTGTTAATCCTAGCATGATAAAGAAGATTCAAAGAGAGTGAGATGCCAGCTCCTTTCATTCAGTCAGTAGCTTCAAACATTTCTGGACGTTTTTCAATGGCAAAAATCAATGAATATTGTAAATGCACAAACAGTAATATCTCCACATTGCAAGGTGCAATTCTGAAATTTTTTGCTTTTTCCTGTTAATCCTAGCATGATAAAGAAGATTCAAAGAGAGTGAGATGCCAGCTCCTTTCATTCAGTCAGTAGCTTCAAACATTTCTGGTATATGAAAAACGTTTTTCAATGGCAAAAATCAATGAATATTGTAAATGCACAAACAGTAATATCTCCACATTGCAAGGTGCAATTCTGAAATTTTTTGCTTTTTCCTGCTAATCCTAGCATGATAAAGAAGATTCAAAGAGAGTGAGATGCCAGCTCCTTTCATTTAGTCAGTAGCTTCAAACATTTCTGGTATATGAAAAACATGTTTTTCAATGGCAAAAATCAATGAATATTGTAAATGCACAAACAGTAATATCTCCACATTGCAAGGTGCAATTCTGAAATTTTTTGCTTTTTCCTGCTAATCCTAGCATGATAAAGAAGATTCAAAGAGAGTGAGATGCCAGCTCCTTTCATTCAGTCAGTAGCTTCAAACATTTCTGGACGTTTTTCAATGGCAAAAATCAATGAATATTGTAAATGCACAAACAGTAATATCTCCACATTGCAAGGTGCAATTCTGAAATTTTTTGCTTTTTCCTTTTAATCCTAGCATGATAAAGAAGATTCAAAGAGAGTGAGATGCCAGCTCCTTTCATTCAGTCAGTAGCTTCAAACATTTCTGGTATATGAAAAACATGTTTTTCAATGGCAAAAATCAATGAATATTGTAAATGCACAAACAGTAATATCTCCACATTGCAAGGTGAAATTCTGAAATTTTTTGCTTTTTCCTGTTAATCCTAGCATGATAAAGAAGATTCAAAGAGAGTGAGATGCCAGCTCCTTTCATTCAGTCAGTAGCTTCAAACATTTCTGGACGTTTTTCAATGGCAAAAATCAATGAATATTGTAAATGCACAAACAGTAATATTTCCACATTGCAAGGTGCAATTCTGAAATTTTTTGCTTTTTCCTGTTAATCCTAGCATGATAAAGAAGATTCAAAGAGAGTGAGATGCCAGCTCCTTTCATTCAGTCAGTAGCTTCAAACATTTCTGGTATATGAAAAACGTTTTTCAATGGCAAAAATCAATGAATATTGTAAATGCACAAACAGTAATATCTCCACATTGCAAGGTGCAATTCTGAAATTTTTTGCTTTTTCCTGCTAATCCTAGCATGATAAAGAAGATTCAAAGAGAGTGAGATGCCAGCTCCTTTCATTTAGTCAGTAGCTTCAAACATTTCTGGTATATGAAAAACATGTTTTTCAATGGCAAAAATCAATGAATATTGTAAATGCACAAACAGTAATATCTCCACATTGCAAGGTGCAATTCTGAAATTTTTTGCTTTTTCCTGCTAATCCTAGCATGATAAAGAAGATTCAAAGAGAGTGAGATGCCAGCTCCTTTCATTCAGTCAGTAGCTTCAAACATTTCTGGACGTTTTTCAATGGCAAAAATCAATGAATATTGTAAATGCACAAACAGTAATATCTCCACATTGCAAGGTGCAATTCTGAAATTTTTTGCTTTTTCCTGTTAATCCTAGCATGATAAAGAAGATTCAAAGAGAGTGAGATGCCAGCTCCTTTCATTCAGTCAGTAGCTTCAAACATTTCTGGTATATGAAAAACATGTTTTTCAATGGCAAAAATCAATGAATATTGTAAATGCACAAACAGTAATATCTCCACATTGCAAGGTGAAATTCTGAAATTTTTTGCTTTTTCCTGTTAATCCTAGCATGATAAAGAAGATTCAAAGAGAGTGAGATGCCAGCTCCTTTCATTCAGTCAGTAGCTTCAAACATTTCTGGTATATGAAAAACATGTTTTTCAATGGCAAAAATCAATGAATATTGTAAATGCACAAACAGTAATATCTCCACATTGCAAGGTGCAATTCTGAATTTTTTTGCTTTTTCCTGCTAATCCTAGCATGATAAAGAAGATTCAAAGAGAGTGAGATGCCAGCTCCTTTCATTCAGTCAGTAGCTTCAATCATTTCTGGACATTTTTCAATGGCAAAAATCAATGAATATTGTAAATGCACAAACAGTAATTTCTCCGCATTGCAAGGTGCAATTCTGAAATTTTTTGCTTTTTCCTGCTCCTCTTAGCATGATAAAGAAGATTCAAAGAGAGTGAGATGACAGCTCCTTTCATTCAGTCAGTAGCTTCAAACATTTCTGGACGTTTTTCAATGGCAAAAATCAATGAATATTGTAAATGCACAAACAGTAATATCTCCACATTGCAAGGTGCAATTCTGAAATTTTTTGCTTTTTCCTGCTAATCCTAGCATGATAAAGAAGATTCAAAGAGAGTGAGATGCCAGCTCCTTTCATTCAGTCAGTAGCTTCAAACATTTCTGGTATAGGAAAAACATGTTTTTCAATGGCAAAAATCAATGAATATTGTAAATGCACAAACAGTAATATCTCCACATTGGAAGGTGCAATTCTGAAATTTTTAGCTTTTTCCTGTTAATCCTAGCATGATAAAGAAGATTCAAAGAGAGTGAGATGCCAGCTCCTTTCATTCAGTCAGTAGCTTCAAACATTTCTGGACGTTTTTCAATGGCAAAAATCAATGAATATTGTAAATGCACAAACAGTAATATCTCCACATTGCAAGGTGCAATTCTGAAATTTTTTGCTTTTTCCTGTTAATCCTAGCATGATAAAGAAGATTCAAAGAGAGTGAGATGCCAGCTCCTTTCATTCAGTCAGTAGCTTCAAACATTTCTGGTATATGAAAAACATGTTTTTCAATGGCAAAAATCAATGAATATTGTAAATGCACAAACAGTAATATCTCCACATTGCAAGGTGCAGTTCTGAAATTTTTAGCTTTTTCCTGTTAATCCTAGCATGATACAGAAGATTCAAAGAGAGTGAGATGCCAGCTCCTTTCATTCAGTCAGTAGCTTCAAACATTTCTGGACGTTTTTCAATGGCAAAAATCAATGAATATTGTAAATGCACAAACAGTAATATCTCCACATTGCAAGGTGCAATTCTGAAATTTTTTGCTTTTTCCTGTTAATCCTAGCATGATAAAGAAGATTCAAAGAGAGTGAGATGCCAGCTCCTTTCATTCAGTCAGTAGCTTCAAACATTTCTGGTATATGAAAAACATGTTTTTCAATGGCAAAAATCAATGAATATTGTAAATGCACAAACAGTAATATCTCCACATTGCAAGGTGCAATTCTGAAATTTTTTGCTTTTTCCTGCTAATCCTAGCATGATAAAGAAGATTCAAAGAGAGTGAGATGCCAGCTCCTTTCATTCAGTCAGTAGCTTCAAACATTTCTGGTATATGAAAAACATGTTTTTCAATGGCAAAAATCAATGAATATTGTAAATGCACAAACAGTAATATCTCCACATTGCAAGGTGCAATTCTGAAATTTTTTGCTTTTTCCTGCTAATCCTAGCATGATAAAGAAGATTCAAAGAGAGTGAGATGCCAGCTCCTTTCATTCAGTCAGTAGCTTCAAACATTTCTGGACGTTTTTCAATGGCAAAAATCAATGAATATTGTAAATGCACAAACAGTAATATCTCCACATTGCAAGGTGCAATTCTGAAATTTTTTGCTTTTTCCTGTTAATCCTAGCATGATAAAGAAGATTCAAAGAGAGTGAGATGCCAGCTCCTTTCATTCAGTCAGTAGCTTCAAACATTTCTGGTATATGAAAAACATGTTTTTCAATGGCAAAAATCAATGAATATTGTAAATGCACAAACAGTAATATCTCCACATTGCAAGGTGCAATTCTGAAATTTTTTGCTTTTTCCTGTTAATCCTAGCATGATAAAGAAGATTCAAAGAGAGTGAGATGCCAGCTCCTTTCATTCAGTCAGTAGCTTCAAACATTTCTGGTATATGAAAAACATGTTTTTCAATGGCAAAAATCAATGAATATTGTAAATGCACAAACAGTAATATCTCCACATTGCAAGGTGCAATTCTGAAATTCTTTGCTTTTTCCTGCTAATCCTAGCATGATAAAGAAGATTCAAAGAGAGTGAGATGCCAGCTCCTTTCATTCAGTCAGTAGCTTCAAACATTTCTGGTATATGAAAAACATGTTTTTCA
Source organism: Phyllobates terribilis (assembly GCF_046119375.1). NCBI lineage: Eukaryota > Metazoa > Chordata > Amphibia > Anura > Dendrobatidae > Phyllobates > Phyllobates terribilis. The sequence continues at coordinate 172,718 of NW_027364139.1, read as the reverse complement.
ATGGCAAAAATCAATGAATATTGTAAATGCACAAACAGTAATATCTCCACATTGCAAGGTGCAGTTCTGAAATTTTTAGCTTTTTCCTGTTAATCCTAGCATGATAAAGAAGATTCAAAGAGAGTGAGATGCCAGCTCCTTTCATTCAGTCAGTAGCTTCAAACATTTCTGGACGTTTTTCAATGGCAAAAATCAATGAATATTGTAAATGCACAAACAGTAATATCTCCACATTGCAAGGTGCAATTCTGAAATTTTTTGCTTTTTCCTGTTAATCCTAGCATGATAAAGAAGATTCAAAGAGAGTGAGATGCCAGCTCCTTTCATTCAGTCAGTAGCTTCAAACATTTCTGGTATATGAAAAACATGTTTTTCAATGGCAAAAATCAATGAATATTGTAAATGCACAAACAGTAATATCTCCACATTGCAAGGTGCAATTCTGAAATTTTTTGCTTTTTCCTGCTAATCCTAGCATGATAAAGAAGATTCAAAGACAGTGAGATGCCAGCTCCTTTCATTCAGTCAGTAGCTTCAAACATTTCTGGTATATGAAAAACATGTTTTTCAATGGCAAAAATCAATGAATATTGTAAATGCACAAACAGTAATATCTCCACATTGCAAGGTGCAATTCTGAAATTTTTTGCTTTTTCCTGCTAATCCTAGCATGATAAAGAAGATTCAAAGAGAGTGAGATGCCAGCTCCTTTCATTCAGTCAGTAGCTTCAAACATTTCTGGTATATGAAAAACATGTTTTTCAATCGCAAAAATCAATGAATATTTTAAATGCACAAACAGTAATATCTCCACATTGCAAGGTGCAATTCTGAAATTTTTTGCTTTTTCCTGCTAATCCTAGCATGATAATGAAGATTCAAAGAGAGTGAGATGCCAGCTCCTTTCATTCAGTCAGTAGCTTCAAACATTTCTGGACGTTTTTCAATGGCAAAAATCAATGAATATTGTAAATGCACAAACAGTAATATCTCCACATTGCAAGGTGCAATTCTGAAATTTTTTGCTTTTTCCTGTTAATCCTAGCATGATAAAGAAGATTCAAAGAGAGTGAGATGCCAGCTCCTTTCATTCAGTCAGTAGCTTCAAACATTTCTGGTATATGAAAAACATGTTTTTCAATGGCAAAAATCAATGAATATTGTAAATGCACAAACAGTAATATCTCCACATTGCAAGGTGCAATTCTGAAATTTTTTGCTTTTTCCTGTTAATCCTAGCATGATAAAGAAGATTCAAAGAGAGTGACATGCCAGCTCCTTTCATTCAGTCAGTAGCTTCAAACATTTCTGGTATATGAAAAACATGTTTTTCAATGGCAAAAATCAATGAATATTGTAAATGCACAAACAGTAATATCTCCACATTGCAAGGTGCAATTCTGAAATTTTTTGCTTTTTCCTGCTAATCCTAGCATGATAAAGAAGATTCAAAGAGAGTGAGATGCCAGCTCCTTTCATTCAGTCAGTAGCTTCAAACATTTCTGGACGTTTTTCAATGGCAAAAATCAATGAATATTGTAAATGCACAAACAGTAATATCTCCACATTGCAAGGTGCAATTCTGAAATTTTTTGCTTTTTCCTGTTAATCCTAGCATGAAAAGAAGATTCAAAGAGAGTGAGATGCCAGCTCCTTTCATTCAGTCAGTAGCTTCAAACATTTCTGGTATATGAAAAACATGTTTTTCAATGGCAAAAATCAATGAATATTGTAAATGCACAAACAGTAATATCTCCACATTGCAAGGTGCAATTCTGAAATTTTTTGCTTTTTCCTGCTAATCCTAGCATGATAAAGAAGATTCAAAGAGAGTGAGATGCCAGCTCCTTTCATTCAGTCAGTAGCTTCAAACATTTCTGGTATATGAAAAACACATGTTTTTCAATGGCAAAAATCAATGAATATTGTAAATGCACAAACAGTAATATCTCCACATTGCAAGGTGCAATTCTGAAATTTTTTGTTTTTTCCTGGCATGATAAAGAAGATTCAAAGAGAGTGAGATGCCAGCTCCTTTCATTCAGTCAGTAGCTTCAAACATTTCTGGTATATGAAAAACATGTTTTTCAATGGCAAAAATCAATGAATATTGTAAATGCACAAACAGTAATATCTCCACATTGCAAGGTGCAATTCTGAAATTTTTAGCTTTTTCCTGTTAATCCTAGCATGATAAAGAAGATTCAAAGAGAGTGAGATGCCAGCTCCTTTCATTCAGTCAGTAGCTTCAAACATTTCTGGTATATGAAAAACGTTTTTCAATGGCAAAAATCAATGAATATTGTAAATGCACAAACAGTAATATCTCCACATTGCAAGGTGCAATTCTGAAATTTTTTGCTTTTTCCTGCTAATCCTAGCATGATAAAGAAGATTCAAAGAGAGTGAGATGCCAGCTCCTTTCATTCAGTCAGTAGCTTCAAACATTTCTGGTATATGAAAAACATGTTTTTCAATGGCAAAAATCAATGAATATTGTAAATGCACAAACAGTAATATCTCCACATTGCAAGGTGCAATTCTGAAATTTTTTGCTTTTTCCTGCTAATCCTAGCATGATAAAGAAGATTCAAAGAGAGTGAGATGCCAGCTCCTTTCATTCAGTCAGTAGCTTCAAACATTTCTGGATGTTTTTCAATGGCAAAAATCAATGAATATTGTAAATGCACAAACAGTAATATCTCCACATTGCAAGGTGCAATTCTGAAATTTTTTGCTTTTTCCTGTTAATCCTAGCATGATAAAGAAGATTCAAAGAGAGTGAGATGCCAGCTCCTTTCATTCAGTCAGTAGCTTCAAACATTTCTGGTATATGAAAAACGTTTTTCAATGGCAAAAATCAATGAATATTGTAAATGCACAAACAGTAATATCTCCACATTGCAAGGTGCAATTCTGAAATTTTTTGCTTTTTCCTGCTAATCCTAGCATGATAAAGAAGATTCAAAGAGAGTGAGATGCCAGCTCCTTTCATTCAGTCAGTAGCTTCAAACATTTCTGGTATATGAAAAACATGTTTTTCAATGGCAAAAATCAATGAATATTGTAAATGCACAAACAGTAATATCTCCACATTGCAAGGTGCAATTCTGAAATTTTTTGCTTTTTCCTGCTAATCCTAGCATGATAAAGAAGATTCAAAGAGAGTGAGATGCCAGCTCCTTTCATTCAGTCAGTAGCTTCAAACATTTCTGGACGTTTTTCAATGGCAAAAATCAATGAATATTGTAAATGCACAAACAGTAATATCTCCACATTGCAAGGTGCAATTCTGAAATTTTTTGCTTTTTCCTGTTAATCCTAGCATGATAAAGAAGATTCAAAGAGAGTGAGATGCCAGCTCCTTTCATTCAGTCAGTAGCTTCAAACATTTCTGGTATATGAAAAACATGTTTTTCAATGGCAAAAATCAATGAATATTGTAAATGCACAAACAGTAATATCTCCACATTGCAAGGTGCAATTCTGAAATTTTTTGCTTTTTCCTGCTAATCCTAGCATGATAAAGAAGATTCAAAGAGAGTGAGATGCCAGCTCCTTTCATTCAGTCAGTAGCTTCAAACATTTCTGGTATATGAAAAACACATGTTTTTCAATGGCAAAAATCAATGAATATTGTAAATGCACAAACAGTAATATCTCCACATTGCAAGGTGCAATTCTGAAATTTTTTGCTTTTTCCTGCTAATCCTAGCATGATAAAGAAGATTCAAAGAGAGTGAGATGCCAGCTCCTTTCATTCAGTCAGTAGCTTCAAACATTTCTGGTATATGAAAAACATGTTTTTCAATGGCAAAAATCAATGAATATTGTAAATGCACAAACAGTAATATCTCCACATTGCAAGGTGCAATTCTAAAATTTTTAGCTTTTTCCTGTTAATCCTAGCATGATAAAGAAGATTCAAAGAGAGTGAGATGCCAGCTCCTTTCATTCAGTCAGTAGCTTCAAACATTTCTGGACGTTTTTCAATGGCAAAAATCAATGAATATTGTAAATGCACAAACAGTAATATCTCCACATTGCAAGGTGCAATTCTGAAATTTTTTGCTTTTTCCTGTTAATCCTAGCATGATAAAGAAGATTCAAAGAGAGTGAGATGCCAGCTCCTTTCATTCAGTCAGTAGCTTCAAACATTTCTGGTATATGAAAAACGTTTTTCAATGGCAAAAATCAATGAATATTGTAAATGCACAAACAGTAATATCTCCACATTGCAAGGTGCAATTCTGAAATTTTTTGCTTTTTCCTGCTAATCCTAGCATGATAAAGAAGATTCAAAGAGAGTGAGATGCCAGCTCCTTTCATTTAGTCAGTAGCTTCAAACATTTCTGGTATATGAAAAACATGTTTTTCAATGGCAAAAATCAATGAATATTGTAAATGCACAAACAGTAATATCTCCACATTGCAAGGTGCAATTCTGAAATTTTTTGCTTTTTCCTGCTAATCCTAGCATGATAAAGAAGATTCAAAGAGAGTGAGATGCCAGCTCCTTTCATTCAGTCAGTAGCTTCAAACATTTCTGGACGTTTTTCAATGGCAAAAATCAATGAATATTGTAAATGCACAAACAGTAATATCTCCACATTGCAAGGTGCAATTCTGAAATTTTTTGCTTTTTCCTGTTAATCCTAGCATGATAAAGAAGATTCAAAGAGAGTGAGATGCCAGCTCCTTTCATTCAGTCAGTAGCTTCAAACATTTCTGGTATATGAAAAACATGTTTTTCAATGGCAAAAATCAATGAATATTGTAAATGCACAAACAGTAATATCTCCACATTGCAAGGTGAAATTCTGAAATTTTTTGCTTTTTCCTGTTAATCCTAGAATGATAAAGAAGATTCAAAGAGAGTGAGATGCCAGCTCCTTTCATTCAGTCAGTAGCTTCAAACATTTCTGGTATATGAAAAACATGTTTTTCAATGGCAAAAATCAATGAATATTGTAAATGCACAAACAGTAATATCTCCACATTGCAAGGTGCAATTCTGAAATTTTTTGCTTTTTCCTGCTAATCCTAGCATGATAAAGAAGATTCAAAGAGAGTGAGATGCCAGCTCCTTTCATTCAGTCAGTAGCTTCAATCATTTCTGGACATTTTTCAATGGCAAAAATCAATGAATATTGTAAATGCACAAACAGTAATTTCTCCGCATTGCAAGGTGCAATTCTGAAATTTTTTGCTTTTTCCTGCTCCTCTTAGCATGATAAAGAAGATTCAAAGAGAGTGAGATGACAGCTCCTTTCATTCAGTCAGTAGCTTCAAACATTTCTGGACGTTTTTCAATGGCAAAAATCAATGAATATTGTAAATGCACAAACAGTAATATCTCCACATTGCAAGGTGCAATTCTGAAATTTTTTGCTTTTTCCTGTTAATCCTAGCATGATAAAGAAGATTCAAAGAGAGTGAGATGCCAGCTCCTTTCATTCAGTCAGTAGCTTCAAACATTTCTGGTATATGAAAAACATGTTTTTCAATGGCAAAAATCAATGAATATTGTAAATGCACAAACAGTAATATCTCCACATTGCAAGGTGCAATTCTGAAATTTTTTGCTTTTTCCTGCTAATCCTAGCATGATAAAGAAGATTCAAAGAGAGTGAGATGCCAGCTCCTTTCATTCAGTCAGTAGCTTCAAACATTTCTGGTATATGAAAAACATGTTTTTCAATGGCAAAAATCAATGAATATTGTAAATGCACAAACAGTAATATCTCCACATTGCAAGGTGCAATTCTGAAATTTTTTGCTTTTTCCTGCTAATCCTAGCATGATAAAGAAGATTCAAAGAGAGTGAGATGCCAGCTCCTTTCATTCAGTCAGTAGCTTCAAACATTTCTGGATGTTTTTCAATGGCAAAAATCAATGAATATTGTAAATGCACAAACAGTAATATCTCCACATTGCAAGGTGCAATTCTGAAATTTTTTGCTTTTTCCTGTTAATCCTAGCATGATAAAGAAGATTCAAAGAGAGTGAGATGCCAGCTCCTTTCATTCAGTCAGTAGCTTCAAACATTTCTGGACGTTTTTCAATGGCAAAAATCAATGAATATTGTAAATGCACAAACAGTAATATCTCCACATTGCAAGGTGCAATTCTGAAATTTTTTGCTTTTTCCTGTTAATCCTAGCATGATAAAGAAGATTCAAAGAGAGTGAGATGCCAGCTCCTTTCATTCAGTCAGTAGCTTCAAACATTTCTGGTATATGAAAAACATGTTTTTCAATGGCAAAAATCAATGAATATTGTAAATGCACAAACAGTAATATCTCCACATTGCAAGGTGCAATTCTGAAATTTTTTGCTTTTTCCTGTTAATCCTAGCATGATAAAGAAGATTCAAAGAGAGTGAGATGCCAGCTCCTTTCATTCAGTCAGTAGCTTCAAACATTTCTGGTATATGAAAAACATGTTTTTCAATGGCAAAAATCAATGAATATTTTAAATGCACAAACAGTAATATCTCCACATTGCAAGGTGCAATTCTGAAATTTTTTGCTTTTTCCTGCTAATCCTAGCATGATAAAGAAGATTCAAAGAGAGTGAGATGCCAGCTCCTTTCATTCAGTCAGTAGCTTCAAACATTTCTGGACGTTTTTCAATGGCAAAAATCAATGAATATTGTAAATGCACAAACAGTAATATCTCCACATTGCAAGGTGCAATTCTGAAATTTTTTGCTTTTTCCTGTTAATCCTAGCATGATAAAGAAGATTCAAAGAGAGTGAGATGCCAGCTCCTTTCATTCAGTCAGTAGCTTCAAACATTTCTGGTATATGAAAAACATGTTTTTCAATGGCAAAAATCAATGAATATTGTAAATGCACAAACAGTAATATCTCCACATTGCAAGGTGCAATTCTGAAATTTTTTGCTTTTTCCTGTTAATCCTAGCATGATAAAGAAGATTCAAAGAGAGTGACATGCCAGCTCCTTTCATTCAGTCAGTAGCTTCAAACATTTCTGGTATATGAAAAACATGTTTTTCAATGGCAAAAATCAATGAATATTGTAAATGCACAAACAGTAATATCTCCACATTGCAAGGTGCAATTCTGAAATTTTTTGCTTTTTCCTGCTAATCCTAGCATGATAAAGAAGATTCAAAGAGAGTGAGATGCCAGCTCCTTTCATTCAGTCAGTAGCTTCAAACATTTCTGGACGTTTTTCAATGGCAAAAATCAATGAATATTGTAAATGCACAAACAGTAATATCTCCACATTGCAAGGTGCAATTCTGAAATTTTTTGCTTTTTCCTGTTAATCCTAGCATGATAAAGAAGATTCAAAGAGAGTGAGATGCCAGCTCCTTTCATTCAGTCAGTAGCTTCAAACATTTCTGGTATATGAAAAACATGTTTTTCAATGGCAAAAATCAATGAATATTGTAAATGCACAAACAGTAATATCTCCACATTGCAAGGTGCAATTCTGAAATTTTTTGCTTTTTCCTGCTAATCCTAGCATGATAAAGAAGATTCAAAGAGAGTGAGATGCCAGCTCCTTTCATTCAGTCAGTAGCTTCAAACATTTCTGGTATATGAAAAACATGTTTTTCAATGGCAAAAATCAATGAATATTGTAAATGCACAAACAGTAATATCTCCACATTGCAAGGTGCAATTCTGAAATTTTTTGCTTTTTCCTGCTAATCCTAGCATGATAAAGAAGATTCAAAGAGAGTGAGATGCCAGCTCCTTTCATTCAGTCAGTAGCTTCAAACATTTCTGGTATATGAAAAACATGTTTTTCAATGGCAAAAATCAATGAATATTGTAAATGCACAAACAGTAATATCTCCACATTGCAAGGTGCAATTCTGAAATTTTTAGCTTTTTCCTGTTAATCCTAGCATGATAAAGAAGATTCAAAGAGAGTGAGATGCCAGCTCCTTTCATTCAGTCAGTAGCTTCAAACATTTCTGGACGTTTTTCAATGGCAAAAATCAATGAATATTGTAAATGCACAAACAGTAATATCTCCACATTGCAAGGTGCAATTCTGAAATTTTTTGCTTTTTCCTGTTAATCCTAGCATGATAAAGAAGATTCAAAGAGAGTGAGATGCCAGCTCCTTTCATTCAGTCAGTAGCTTCAAACATTTCTGGTATATGAAAAACGTTTTTCAATGGCAAAAATCAATGAATATTGTAAATGCACAAACAGTAATATCTCCACATTGCAAGGTGCAATTCTGAAATTTTTTGCTTTTTCCTGCTAATCCTAGCATGATAAAGAAGATTCAAAGAGAGTGAGATGCCAGCTCCTTTCATTCAGTCAGTAGCTTCAAACATTTCTGGTATATGAAAAACATGTTTTTCAATGGCAAAAATCAATGAATATTGTAAATGCACAAACAGTAATATCTCCACATTGCAAGGTGCAATTCTGAAATTTTTTGCTTTTTCCTGCTAATCCTAGCATGATAAAGAAGATTCAAAGAGAGTGAGATGCCAGCTCCTTTCATTCAGTCAGTAGCTTCAAACATTTCTGGACGTTTTTCAATGGCAAAAATCAATGAATATTGTAAATGCACAAACAGTAATATCTCCACATTGCAAGGTGCAATTCTGAAATTTTTTGCTTTTTCCTGTTAATCCTAGCATGATAAAGAAGATTCAAAGAGAGTGAGATGCCAGCTCCTTTCATTCAGTCAGTAGCTTCAAACATTTCTGGTATATGAAAAACATGTTTTTCAATGGCAAAAATCAATGAATATTGTAAATGCACAAACAGTAATATCTCCACATTGCAAGGTGAAATTCTGAAATTTTTTGCTTTTTCCTGTTAATCCTAGCATGATAAAGAAGATTCAAAGAGAGTGAGATGCCAGCTCCTTTCATTCAGTCAGTAGCTTCAAACATTTCTGGTATATGAAAAACATGTTTTTCAATGGCAAAAATCAATGAATATTGTAAATGCACAAACAGTAATATCTCCACATTGCAAGGTGCAATTCTGAAATTTTTTGCTTTTTCCTGCTAATCCTAGCATGATAAAGAAGATTCAAAGAGAGTGAGATGCCAGCTCCTTTCATTCAGTCAGTAGCTTCAATCATTTCTGGACATTTTTCAATGGCAAAAATCAATGAATATTGTAAATGCACAAACAGTAATATCTCCACATTGCAAGGTGCAATTCTGAAATTTTTTGCTTTTTCCTGTTAATCCTAGCATGATAAAGAAGATTCAAAGAGAGTGAGATGCCAGCTCCTTTCATTCAGTCAGTAGCTTCAAACATTTCTGGTATATGAAAAACATGTTTTTCAATGGCAAAAATCAATGAATATTGTAAATGCACAAACAGTAATATCTCCACATTGCAAGGTGAAATTCTGAAATTTTTTGCTTTTTCCTGTTAATCCTAGCATGATAAAGAAGATTCAAAGAGAGTGAGATGCCAGCTCCTTTCATTCAGTCAGTAGCTTCAAACATTTCTGGTATATGAAAAACATGTTTTTCAATGGCAAAAATCAATGAATATTGTAAATGCACAAACAGTAATATCTCCACATTGCAAGGTGCAATTCTGAAATTTTTTGCTTTTTCCTGCTAATCCTAGCATGATAAAGAAGATTCAAAGAGAGTGAGATGCCAGCTCCTTTCATTCAGTCAGTAGCTTCAATCATTTCTGGACATTTTTCAATGGCAAAAATCAATGAATATTGTAAATGCACAAACAGTAATTTCTCCGCATTGCAAGGTGCAATTCTGAAATTTTTTGCTTTTTCCTGCTCCTCTTAGCATGATAAAGAAGATTCAAAGAGAGTGAGATGACAGCTCCTTTCATTCAGTCAGTAGCTTCAATCATTTCTGGACGTTTTTCAATGGCAAAAATCAATGAATATTGTAAATGCACAAACAGTAATTTCTCCGCATTGCAAGGTGCAATTCTGAAATTTTTTGCTTTTTCCTGCTCCTCTTAGCATGATAAAGAAGATTCAAAGAGAGTGACGTGCCAGCTCCTTTCATTCAGTCAGGAGCTTCAAACATTTCTGGTATATGAATAACATGTTTTTCAATGGCAAAAATCAATGAATATTGTAAATGCACAAACAGTAATTTCTCCGCATTGCAAGGTGCAATTCTGAAATTTTTTGCTTTTTCCTGCTCCTCTTAGCATGATAAAGAAGATTCAAAGAGAGTGAGATGCCAGCTCCTTTCATTCAGTCAGTAGCTTCAATCATTTCTGGACGTTTTTCAATGGCAAAAATCAATGAATATTGTAAATGCACAAACAGTAATTTCTCCGCATTGCAAGGTGCAATTCTGAAATTTTTTGCTTTTTCCTGCTCCTCTTAGCATGATAAACAAGATTCAAAGAGAGTGAGATGCCAGCTCCTTTCATTCAGTCAGTAGCTTCAATCATTTCTGGACGTTTTTCAATGGCAAAAATCATTGAATATTGTAAATGCACAAACAGTAATTTCTCCGCATTGCAAGGTGCAATTCTGAAATTTTTTACTTTTTCCTGCTCCTCTTAGCATGATAAAGAAGATTCAAAGAGAGTGAGATGCCAGCTCCTTTCATTCAGTCAGTAGCTTCAATCATTTCTGGTATATGAATAACATGATGTTTTTCATTCGCAAAAATCAATGAATATTGTAAATGCACAAACAGTAATTTCTCCGCATTGCAAGGTGCAATTCTGAAATTTTTTGCTTTTTCCTGCTCCTCTTAGCATGATAAAGAAGATTCAAAGAGAGTGAGATGCCAGCTCCTTTCATTCAGTCAGTAGCTTCAATCATTTCTGGATGTTTTTCAATGGCAAAAATCAATGAATATTGTAAATGCACAAACAGTAATTTCTCCGCATTGCAAGGTGCAATTCTGAAATTTTTTGCTTTTTCCTGCTCCTCTTAGCATGATAAAGAAGATTCAAAGAGAGTGAGATGCCAGCTCCTTTCCTTCAGTCAGTAGCTTCAATCATTTCTGGTATATGAATAACATGATGTTTTTCAATGGCAAAAATCAATGAATTTTGTAAATGCACAAACAGTAATTTCTCCGCATTGCAAGGCGCAATTCTGAAATTTTTTGCTTTTTCCTGCTCCTCTTAGCATGATAAAGAAGATTCAAAGAGAGTGAGATGCCAGCTCCTTTCATTCAGTCAGTAGCTTCAATCATTTCTGGACATTTTTCAATGGCAAAAATCAATGAATATTGTAAATGCACAAACAGTAATTTCTCCGCATTGCAAGGTGCAATTCTGAAATTTTTTGCTTTTTCCTGCTCCTCTTAGCATGATAAAGAAGATTGAAAGAGAGTGAGATGCCAGCTCCTTTCATTCAGTCAGTAGCTTCAATCATTTCTGGACGTTTTTCAATGGCAAAAATCAATGAATATTGTAAATGCACAAACAGTAATTTCTCCGCATTGCAAGGTGCAATTCTGAAATTTTTTGCTTTTTCCTGCTCCTCTTAGCATGATAAAGAAGATTCAAAGAGAGTGAGATGCCAGCTCCTTTCATTCAGTCAGTACCTTCAATCATTTCTGGACGTTTTTCAATGGCAAAAATCAATGAATATTGTAAATGCACAAACAGTAATTTCTCCGCATTGCAAGGTGCAATTCTGAAATTTTTTGCTTTTTCCTGCTCCTCCTAGCATGATAAAGAAGATTCAAAGAGAGTGAGATGCCAGCTCCTTTCATTCAGTCAGTAGCTTCAATCATTTCTGGACGTTTTTCAATGGCAAAAATCAATGAATATTGTAAATGCACAAACTGTAATTTCTCCGCATTGCAAGGTGCAATTCTGAAATTTTTTGCTTTTTCCTGCTCCTCTTAGCATGATAAAGAAGATTCAAAGAGAGTGAGATGCCAGCTCCTTTCATTCAGTCAGTAGCTTCAATCATTTCTGGTATATGAATAACATGATGTTTTTCAATAGCAAAAATCAATGAATATTGTAAATGCACAAACAGTAATTTCTCCGCATTGCAAGGTGCAATTCTGAAATTTTTTGCTTTTTCCTGCTCCTCTTAGCATGATAAAGAAGATTCAAAGAGAGTGAGATGCCAGCTCCTTTCATTCAGTCAGTAGCTTCAATCATTTCTGGACGTTTTTCAATGGCAAAAATCAATGAATATTGTAAATGCACAAACAGTAATTTCTCCACATTGCAAGGTGCAATTCTGAAATTTTTTGCTTTTTCCTGCTCCTCTTAGCATGATAAACAAGATTCAAAGAGAGTGAGATGCCAGCTCCTTTCATTCAGTCAGTAGCTTCAATCATTTCTGGACGTTTTTCAATGGCAAAAATCATTGAATATTGTAAATGCACAAACAGTAATTTCTCCGCATTGCAAGGTGCAATTCTGAAATTTTTTACTTTTTCCTGCTCCTCTTAGCATGATAAAGAAGATTCAAAGAGAGTGAGATGCCAGCTCCTTTCATTCAGTCAGTAGCTTCAATCATTTCTGGACGTTTTTCAATGGCAAAAATCAATGAATATTGTAAATGCACAAACAGTAATTTCTCCGCATTGCAAGGTGCAATTCTGAAATTTTTTGCTTTTTCCTGCTCCTCTTAGCATGATAAAGAAGATTCAAAGAGAGTGAGATGCCAGCTCCTTTCCTTCAGTCAGTAGCTTCAATCATTTCTGGTATATGAATAACATGATGTTTTTCAATGGCAAAAATCAATGAATTTTGTAAATGCACAAACAGGAATTTCTCCGCATTGCAAGGCGCAATTCTGAAATTTTTTGCTTTTTCCTGCTCCTCTTAGCATGATAAAGAAGATTCAAAGAGAGTGAGATGCCAGCTCCTTTCATTCAGTCAGTAGCTTCAATCATTTCTGGACATTTTTCAATGGCAAAAATCAATGAATATTGTAAATGCACAAACAGTAATTTCTCCGCATTGCAAGGTGCAATTCTGAAATTTTTTGCTTTTTCCTGCTCCTCTTAGCATGATAAAGAAGATTCAAAGAGAGTGAGATGCCAGCTCCTTTCATTCAGTCAGTAGCTTCAATCATTTCTGGACGTTTTTCAATGGCAAAAATCAATGAATATTGTAAATGCACAAACAGTAATTTCTCCGCATTGCAAGGTGCAATTCTGAAATTTTTTGCTTTTTCCTGCTCCTCTTAGCATGATAAAGAAGATTCAAAGAGAGTGAGGTGCCAGCTCCTTTCATTCAGTCAGGAGCTTCAAACATTTCTGGTATATGAATAACATGTTTTTCAATGGCAAAAATCAATGAATATTGTAAATGCACAAACAGTAATTTCTCCGCATTGCAAGGTGCAATTCTGAAATTTTTTGCTTTTTCCTGCTCCTCTTAGAATGATAAAGAAGATTCAAAGAGAGTGAGATGCCAGCTCCTTTCATTCAGTCAGTAGCTTCAATCATTTCTGGACGTTTTTCAATGGCAAAAATCAATGAATATTGTAAATGCACAAACTGTAATTTCTCCGCATTGCAAGGTGCAATTCTGAAATTTTTTGCTTTTTCCTGCTCCTCTTAGCATGATAAAGAAGATTCAAAGAGAGTGAGATGCCAGCTCCTTTCATTCAGTCAGTAGCTTCAATCATTTCTGGACGTTTTTCAATGGCAAAAATCAACGAATATTGTAAATGCACAAACAGTAATTTCTCCGCATTGCAAGGTGCAATTCTGAAATTTTTTGCTTTTTCCTGCTCCTCTTAGCATGATAAAGAAGATTCAAAGAGAGTGAGATGCCAGCTCCTTTCATTCAGTCAGTAGCTTCAATCATTTCTGGACGTTTTTCAATGGCAAAAATCAATGAATATTGTAAATGCACAAACTGTAATTTCTCCGCATTGCAAGGTGCAATTCTGAAATTTTTTGCTTTTTCCTGCTCCTCTTAGCATGATAAAGAAGATTCAAAGAGAGTGAGATGCCAGCTCCTTTCATTCAGTCAGTAGCTTCAATCATTTCTGGACGTTTTTCAATGGCAAAAATCAATGAATATTGTAAATGCACAAACAGTAATTTCTCCGCATTGCAAGGTGCAATTCTGAAATTTTTTGCTTTTTCCTGCTCCTCTTAGCATGATAAAGAAGATTCAAAGAGAGTGAGATGCCAGCTCCTTTCATTCAGTCAGTACCTTCAATCATTTCTGGACGTTTTTCAATGGCAAAAATCAATGAATATTGTAAATGCACAAACAGTAATTTCTCCGCATTGCAAGGTGCAATTCTGAAATTTTTTGCTTTTTCCTGCTCCTCTTAGCATGATAAAGAAGATTCAAAGAGAGTGAGATGCCAGCTCCTTTCATTCAGTCAGTAGCTTCAAACATTTCTGGTATATGAATAACATGATGTTTTTCAATGGCAAAAATCAATGAATATTGTAAATGCACAAACAGTAATTTCTCCGCATTGCAAGGTGCAAGTCTGAAATTTTTTGCTTTTTCCTGCTCCTCTTAGCATGATAAAGAAGATTCAAAGAGAGTGAGATGCCAGCTCCTTTCATTCAGTCAGTAGCTTCAAACATTTCTGGTATATGAATAACATGATGTTTTTCAATGGCAAAAATCAATGAATATTGTAAATGCACAAACAGTAATTTCTCCGCATTGCAAGGTGCAAGTCTGAAATTTTTTGCTTTATCCTGCTCCTCTTAGCATGATAAAGAAGATTCAAAGAGAGTGAGATGCCAGCTCCTTTCATTCAGTCAGTAGCTTCAATCATTTCTGGTATATGAATAACATGATGTTTTTCAATGGCAAAAATCAATGAATATTGTAAATGCACAAAGAGTAATTTCTCCGCATTGCAAGGTGCAATTCTGAAATTTTTTGCTTTTTCCTGCTCCTCTTAGCATGATAAAGAAGATTCAAAGAGAGTGAGATGCCAGCTCCTTTCATTCAGTCAGTAGCTTCAAACATTTCTGGTATATGAATAACATGATGTTTTTCAATGGCAAAAATAAATGAATATTGTAAATGCACAAACAGTAATTTCTCCACATTGCAAGGTGCAATTCTGAAATTTTTTGCTTTTTCCTGCTCCTCTTAGCATGATAAAGAAGATTCAAAGAGAGTGAGATGCCAGCTCCTTTCATTCAGTCAGTAGCTTCAATCATTTCTGGACGTTTTTCAATGGCAAAAATCAATGAATATTGTAAATGCACAAACAGTAATTTCTCCGCATTGCAAGGTGCAATTCTGAAAATTTTTGCTTTTTCCTGCTCCTCTTAGCATGATAAAGAAGTTTCAAAGAGAGTGAGATGCCAGCTCCTTTCATTCAGTCAGTAGCTTCAATAATTTCTGGACGTTTTTCAATGGCAAAAATCAATGAATATTGTAAATGCACAAACAGTAATTTCTCCGCATTGCAAGGTGCAATTCTGAAATTTTTTGCTTTTTCCTGCTCCTCTTAGCATGATAAACAAGATTCAAAGAGAGTGAGATGCCAGCTCCTTTCATTCAGTCAGTAGCTTCAATCATTTCTGGACATTTTTCAATGGCAAAAATCAATGAATATTGTAAATGCACAAACAGTAATTTATCCGCATTGCAAGGTGCAATTCTGAAATTTTTTGCTTTTTCCTGCTCCTCTTAGCATGATAAAGAAGATTCAAAGAGAGTGAGATGCCAGCTCCTTTCATTCAGTCAGTAGCTTCAAACATTTCTGGTATATGAATAACATGATGTTTTTCAATGGCAAAAATCAATGAATATTGTAAATGCACAAACAGTAATTTCTCCGCATTGCAAGGTGCAATTCTGAAATTTTTTGCTTTTTCCTGCTCCTCTTAGCATGATAAAGAAGATTCAAAGAGAGTGAGATGCCAGCTCCTTTCATTCAGTCAGTAGCTTCAAACATTTCTGGTATATGAATAACATGATGTTTTTCAATGGCAAAAATCAATGAATATTGTAAATGCACAAACAGTAATTTCTCCGCATTGCAAGGTGCAATTCTGAAATTTTTTGCTTTTTCCTGCTCCTCTTAGCATGATAAAGAAGATTCAAAGAGAGTGAGATGCCAGCTCCTTTCATTCAGTCAGTAGCTTCAATCATTTCTGGACGTTTTTCAATGGCAAAAATCAATGAATATTGTAAATGCACAAACAGTAATTTCTCCGCATTGCAAGGTGCAATTCTGAAAATTTTTGCTTTTTCCTGCTCCTCTTAGCATGATAAAGAAGT
Organism: Phyllobates terribilis; assembly: GCF_046119375.1. Taxonomy (NCBI): domain Eukaryota; kingdom Metazoa; phylum Chordata; class Amphibia; order Anura; family Dendrobatidae; genus Phyllobates; species Phyllobates terribilis. The sequence goes on along the minus strand of NW_027364139.1, from coordinate 156,567 downwards.
TTCAAAGAGAGTGAGATGCCAGCTCCTTTCATTCAGTCAGTAGCTTCAATAATTTCTGGACGTTTTTCAATGGCAAAAATCAATGAATATTGTAAATGCCCAAACAGTAATTTCTCCGCATTGCAAGGTGCAATTCTGAAATTTTTTGCTTTTTCCTGCTCCTCTTAGCATGATAAACAAGATTCAAAGAGAGTGAGATGCCAGCTCCTTTCATTCAGTCAGTAGCTTCAATCATTTCTGGACATTTTTCAATGGCAAAAATCAATGAATATTGTAAATGCACAAACAGTAATTTATCCGCATTGCAAGGTGCAATTCTGAAATTTTTTGCTTTTTCCTGCTCCTCTTAGCATGATAAAGAAGATTCAAAGAGAGTGAGATGCCAGCTCCTTTCATTCAGTCAGTAGCTTCAAACATTTCTGGTATATGAATAACATGATGTTTTTCAATGGCAAAAATCAATGAATATTGTAAATGCACAAACAGTAATTTCTCCGCATTGCAAGGTGCAATTCTGAAATTTTTTGCTTTTTCCTGCTCCTCTTAGCATGATAAAGAAGATTCAAAAAGAGTGAGATGCCAGCTCCTTTCATTCAGTCAGTAGCTTCAATCATTTCTGGACGTTTTTCAATGGCAAAAATCAATGAATATTGTAAATGCACAAACAGTAATTTCTCCGCATTGCAAGGTGCAATTCTGAAATTTTTTGCTTTTTCCTGCTCCTCTTAGCATGATAAAGAAGATTCAAAGAGAGTGAGGTGCCAGCTCCTTTCATTCAGTCAGGAGCTTCAATCATTTCTGGTATATGAATAACATGTTTTTCAATGGCAAAAATCAATGAATATTGTAAATGCACAAACAGTAATTTCTCCGCATTGCAAGGTGCAATTCTGAAATTTTTTGCTTTTTCCTGCTCCTCTTAGCATGATAAAGAAGATTCAAAGAGAGTGAGATGCCAGCTCCTTTCATTCAGTCAGTAGCTTCAATCATTTCTGGACGTTTTTCAATGGCAAAAATCAATGAATATTGTAAATGCACAAACAGTAATTTCTCCGCATTGCAAGGTGCAATTCTGAAATTTTTTGCTTTTTCCTGCTCCTCTTAGCATGATAAACAAGATTCAAAGAGAGTGAGATGCCAGCTCCTTTCATTCAGTCAGTAGCTTCAATCATTTCTGGACGTTTTTCAATGGCAAAAATCATTGAATATTGTAAATGCACAAACAGTAATTTCTCCGCATTGCAAGGTGCAATTCTGAAATTTTTTACTTTTTCCTGCTCCTCTTAGCATGATAAAGAAGATTCAAAGAGAGTGAGATGCCAGCTCCTTTCATTCAGTCAGTAGCTTCAATCATTTCTGGTATATGAATAACATGATGTTTTTCATTCGCAAAAATCAATGAATATTGTAAATGCACAAACAGTAATTTCTCCGCATTGCAAGGTGCAATTCTGAAATTTTTTGCTTTTTCCTGCTCCTCTTAGCATGATAAAGAAGATTCAAAGAGAGTGAGATGCCAGCTCCTTTCATTCAGTCAGTAGCTTCAATCATTTCTGGATGTTTTTCAATGGCAAAAATCAATGAATATTGTAAATGCACAAACAGTAATTTCTCCGCATTGCAAGGTGCAATTCTGAAATTTTTTGCTTTTTCCTGCTCCTCTTAGCATGATAAAGAAGATTCAAAGAGAGTGAGATGCCAGCTCCTTTCCTTCAGTCAGTAGCTTCAATCATTTCTGGTATATGAATAACATGATGTTTTTCAATGGCAAAAATCAATGAATTTTGTAAATGCACAAACAGTAATTTCTCCGCATTGCAAGGCGCAATTCTGAAATTTTTTGCTTTTTCCTGCTCCTCTTAGCATGATAAAGAAGATTCAAAGAGAGTGAGATGCCAGCTCCTTTCATTCAGTCAGTAGCTTCAATCATTTCTGGACATTTTTCAATGGCAAAAATCAATGAATATTGTAAATGCACAAACAGTAATTTCTCCGCATTGCAAGGTGCAATTCTGAAATTTTTTGCTTTTTCCTGCTCCTCTTAGCATGATAAAGAAGATTGAAAGAGAGTGAGATGCCAGCTCCTTTCATTCAGTCAGTAGCTTCAATCATTTCTGGACGTTTTTCAATGGCAAAAATCAATGAATATTGTAAATGCACAAACAGTAATTTCTCCGCATTGCAAGGTGCAATTCTGAAATTTTTTGCTTTTTCCTGCTCCTCTTAGCATGATAAAGAAGATTCAAAGAGAGTGAGATGCCAGCTCCTTTCATTCAGTCAGTACCTTCAATCATTTCTGGACGTTTTTCAATGGCAAAAATCAATGAATATTGTAAATGCACAAACAGTAATTTCTCCGCATTGCAAGGTGCAATTCTGAAATTTTTTGCTTTTTCCTGCTCCTCCTAGCATGATAAAGAAGATTCAAAGAGAGTGAGATGCCAGCTCCTTTCATTCAGTCAGTAGCTTCAATCATTTCTGGTATATGAATAACATGATGTTTTTCAATAGCAAAAATCAATGAATATTGTAAATGCACAAACAGTAATTTCTCCGCATTGCAAGGTGCAATTCTGAAATTTTTTGCTTTTTCCTGCTCCTCTTAGCATGATAAAGAAGATTCAAAGAGAGTGAGATGCCAGCTCCTTTCATTCAGTCAGTAGCTTCAATCATTTCTGGACGTTTTTCAATGGCAAAAATCAATGAATATTGTAAATGCACAAACAGTAATTTCTCCACATTGCAAGGTGCAATTCTGAAATTTTTTGCTTTTTCCTGCTCCTCTTAGCATGATAAACAAGATTCAAAGAGAGTGAGATGCCAGCTCCTTTCATTCAGTCAGTAGCTTCAATCATTTCTGGACGTTTTTCAATGGCAAAAATCATTGAATATTGTAAATGCACAAACAGTAATTTCTCCGCATTGCAAGGTGCAATTCTGAAATTTTTTACTTTTTCCTGCTCCTCTTAGCATGATAAAGAAGATTCAAAGAGAGTGAGATGCCAGCTCCTTTCATTCAGTCAGTAGCTTCAATCATTTCTGGACGTTTTTCAATGGCAAAAATCAATGAATATTGTAAATGCACAAACAGTAATTTCTCCGCATTGCAAGGTGCAATTCTGAAATTTTTTGCTTTTTCCTGCTCCTCTTAGCATGATAAAGAAGATTCAAAGAGAGTGAGATGCCAGCTCCTTTCCTTCAGTCAGTAGCTTCAATCATTTCTGGTATATGAATAACATGATGTTTTTCAATGGCAAAAATCAATGAATTTTGTAAATGCACAAACAGGAATTTCTCCGCATTGCAAGGCGCAATTCTGAAATTTTTTGCTTTTTCCTGCTCCTCTTAGCATGATAAAGAAGATTCAAAGAGAGTGAGATGCCAGCTCCTTTCATTCAGTCAGTAGCTTCAATCATTTCTGGACATTTTTCAATGGCAAAAATCAATGAATATTGTAAATGCACAAACAGTAATTTCTCCGCATTGCAAGGTGCAATTCTGAAATTTTTTGCTTTTTCCTGCTCCTCTTAGCATGATAAAGAAGATTCAAAGAGAGTGAGATGCCAGCTCCTTTCATTCAGTCAGTAGCTTCAATCATTTCTGGACGTTTTTCAATGGCAAAAATCAATGAATATTGTAAATGCACAAACAGTAATTTCTCCGCATTGCAAGGTGCAATTCTGAAATTTTTTGCTTTTTCCTGCTCCTCTTAGCATGATAAAGAAGATTCAAAGAGAGTGAGGTGCCAGCTCCTTTCATTCAGTCAGGAGCTTCAAACATTTCTGGTATATGAATAACATGTTTTTCAATGGCAAAAATCAATGAATATTGTAAATGCACAAACAGTAATTTCTCCGCATTGCAAGGTGCAATTCTGAAATTTTTTGCTTTTTCCTGCTCCTCTTAGCATGATAAAGAAGATTCAAAGAGAGTGAGATGCCAGCTCCTTTCATTCAGTCAGTAGCTTCAATCATTTCTGGACGTTTTTCAATGGCAAAAATCAATGAATATTGTAAATGCACAAACTGTAATTTCTCCGCATTGCAAGGTGCAATTCTGAAATTTTTTGCTTTTTCCTGCTCCTCTTAGCATGATAAAGAAGATTCAAAGAGAGTGAGATGCCAGCTCCTTTCATTCAGTCAGTAGCTTCAATCATTTCTGGACGTTTTTCAATGGCAAAAATCAACGAATATTGTAAATGCACAAACAGTAATTTCTCCGCATTGCAAGGTGCAATTCTGAAATTTTTTGCTTTTTCCTGCTCCTCTTAGCATGATAAAGAAGATTCAAAGAGAGTGAGATGCCAGCTCCTTTCATTCAGTCAGTAGCTTCAATCATTTCTGGACGTTTTTCAATGGCAAAAATCAATGAATATTGTAAATGCACAAACTGTAATTTCTCCGCATTGCAAGGTGCAATTCTGAAATTTTTTGCTTTTTCCTGCTCCTCTTAGCATGATAAAGAAGATTCAAAGAGAGTGAGATGCCAGCTCCTTTCATTCAGTCAGTAGCTTCAATCATTTCTGGACGTTTTTCAATGGCAAAAATCAATGAATATTGTAAATGCACAAACAGTAATTTCTCCGCATTGCAAGGTGCAATTCTGAAATTTTTTGCTTTTTCCTGCTCCTCTTAGCATGATAAAGAAGATTCAAAGAGAGTGAGATGCCAGCTCCTTTCATTCAGTCAGTACCTTCAATCATTTCTGGACGTTTTTCAATGGCAAAAATCAATGAATATTGTAAATGCACAAACAGTAATTTCTCCGCATTGCAAGGTGCAATTCTGAAATTTTTTGCTTTTTCCTGCTCCTCTTAGCATGATAAAGAAGATTCAAAGAGAGTGAGATGCCAGCTCCTTTCATTCAGTCAGTAGCTTCAAACATTTCTGGTATATGAATAACATGATGTTTTTCAATGGCAAAAATCAATGAATATTGTAAATGCACAAACAGTAATTTCTCCGCATTGCAAGGTGCAAGTCTGAAATTTTTTGCTTTTTCCTGCTCCTCTTAGCATGATAAAGAAGATTCAAAGAGAGTGAGATGCCAGCTCCTTTCATTCAGTCAGTAGCTTCAAACATTTCTGGTATATGAATAACATGATGTTTTTCAATGGCAAAAATCAATGAATATTGTAAATGCACAAACAGTAATTTCTCCGCATTGCAAGGTGCAAGTCTGAAATTTTTTGCTTTATCCTGCTCCTCTTAGCATGATAAAGAAGATTCAAAGAGAGTGAGATGCCAGCTCCTTTCATTCAGTCAGTAGCTTCAATCATTTCTGGTATATGAATAACATGATGTTTTTCAATGGCAAAAATCAATGAATATTGTAAATGCACAAAGAGTAATTTCTCCGCATTGCAAGGTGCAATTCTGAAATTTTTTGCTTTTTCCTGCTCCTCTTAGCATGATAAAGAAGATTCAAAGAGAGTGAGATGCCAGCTCCTTTCATTCAGTCAGTAGCTTCAAACATTTCTGGTATATGAATAACATGATGTTTTTCAATGGCAAAAATAAATGAATATTGTAAATGCACAAACAGTAATTTCTCCACATTGCAAGGTGCAATTCTGAAATTTTTTGCTTTTTCCTGCTCCTCTTAGCATGATAAAGAAGATTCAAAGAGAGTGAGATGCCAGCTCCTTTCATTCAGTCAGTAGCTTCAATCATTTCTGGACGTTTTTCAATGGCAAAAATCAATGAATATTGTAAATGCACAAACAGTAATTTCTCCGCATTGCAAGGTGCAATTCTGAAAATTTTTGCTTTTTCCTGCTCCTCTTAGCATGATAAAGAAGTTTCAAAGAGAGTGAGATGCCAGCTCCTTTCATTCAGTCAGTAGCTTCAATAATTTCTGGACGTTTTTCAATGGCAAAAATCAATGAATATTGTAAATGCACAAACAGTAATTTCTCCGCATTGCAAGGTGCAATTCTGAAATTTTTTGCTTTTTCCTGCTCCTCTTAGCATGATAAACAAGATTCAAAGAGAGTGAGATGCCAGCTCCTTTCATTCAGTCAGTAGCTTCAATCATTTCTGGACATTTTTCAATGGCAAAAATCAATGAATATTGTAAATGCACAAACAGTAATTTATCCGCATTGCAAGGTGCAATTCTGAAATTTTTTGCTTTTTCCTGCTCCTCTTAGCATGATAAAGAAGATTCAAAGAGAGTGAGATGCCAGCTCCTTTCATTCAGTCAGTAGCTTCAAACATTTCTGGTATATGAATAACATGATGTTTTTCAATGGCAAAAATCAATGAATATTGTAAATGCACAAACAGTAATTTCTCCGCATTGCAAGGTGCAATTCTGAAATTTTTTGCTTTTTCCTGCTCCTCTTAGCATGATAAAGAAGATTCAAAGAGAGTGAGATGCCAGCTCCTTTCATTCAGTCAGTAGCTTCAAACATTTCTGGTATATGAATAACATGATGTTTTTCAATGGCAAAAATCAATGAATATTGTAAATGCACAAACAGTAATTTCTCCGCATTGCAAGGTGCAATTCTGAAATTTTTTGCTTTTTCCTGCTCCTCTTAGCATGATAAAGAAGATTCAAAGAGAGTGAGATGCCAGCTCCTTTCATTCAGTCAGTAGCTTCAATCATTTCTGGACGTTTTTCAATGGCAAAAATCAATGAATATTGTAAATGCACAAACAGTAATTTCTCCGCATTGCAAGGTGCAATTCTGAAAATTTTTGCTTTTTCCTGCTCCTCTTAGCATGATAAAGAAGTTTCAAAGAGAGTGAGATGCCAGCTCCTTTCATTCAGTCAGTAGCTTCAATAATTTCTGGACGTTTTTCAATGGCAAAAATCAATGAATATTGTAAATGCACAAACAGTAATTTCTCCGCATTGCAAGGTGCAATTCTGAAATTTTTTGCTTTTTCCTGCTCCTCTTAGCATGATAAACAAGATTCAAAGAGAGTGAGATGCCAGCTCCTTTCATTCAGTCAGTAGCTTCAATCATTTCTGGACATTTTTCAATGGCAAAAATCAATGAATATTGTAAATGCACAAACAGTAATTTATCCGCATTGCAAGGTGCAATTCTGAAATTTTTTGCTTTTTCCTGCTCCTCTTAGCATGATAAAGAAGATTCAAAGAGAGTGAGATGCCAGCTCCTTTCATTCAGTCAGTAGCTTCAAACATTTCTGGTATATGAATAACATGATGTTTTTCAATGGCAAAAATCAATGAATATTGTAAATGCACAAACAGTAATTTCTCCGCATTGCAAGGTGCAATTCTGAAATTTTTTGCTTTTTCCTGCTCCTCTTAGCATGATAAAGAAGATTCAAAGAGAGTGAGATGCCAGCTCCTTTCATTCAGTCAGTAGCTTCAATCATTTCTGGACGTTTTTCAATGGCAAAAATCAATGAATATTGTAAATGCACAAACAGTAATTTCTCCGCATTGCAAGGTGCAATTCTGAATTTTTTTGCTTTTTCCTGCTCCTCTTAGCATTATGAAGAAGATTCAAAGAGAGTGAGATGCCAGCTCCTTTCATTCAGTCAGTAGCTTCAAACATTTCTGGTATATGAATAACATGATGTTTTTCAATGGCAAAAATCAATGAATATTTTAAATGCACAAACAGTAATTTCTCCGCATTGCAAGGTGCAATTCTGAAATTTTTTGCTTTTTCCTGCTCCTCTTAGCATGATAAACAAGATTCAAAGAGAGTGAGATAACAGCTCCTTTCATTCAGTCAGTAGCTTCAATCATTTCTGGACGTTTTTCAATGGCAAAAATCAATGAATATTGTAAATGCACAAACAGTAATTTCTCCGCATTGCAAGGTGCAATTCTGAAATTTTTTGCTTTTTCCTGCTCCTCTTAACATGATAAAGAAGATTCAAAGAGAGTGAGATGCCAGCTCCTTTCATTCAGTCAGTAGCTTCAATCATTTCTGGACGTTTTTCAATTGCAAAAATCAATGAATATTGTAAATGCACAAACAGTAATTTCTCCGCATTGCAAGGTGCAATTCTGAAATTTTTTGCTTTTTCCTGCTCCTCTTAGCATGATAAAGAAGATTCAAAGAGAGTGAGTTGCCAGCTTCTTTCATTCAGTCAGTAGCTTCAAACATTTCTGGGATATGAATAACATGATGTTTTTCAATGGCAAAAATCAATGAATATTGTAAATGCACAAACAGTAATTTCTCCGCATTGCAAGGTGCAATTCTGAAATTTTTTGCTTTTTCCTGCTCCTCTTAGCATGATAAAGAAGATTCAAAGAGAGTGAGATGCCAGCTCCTTTCATTCAGTCAGTAGCTTCAATCATTTCTGGACGTTTTTCAATGGCAAAAATCAATGAATATTGTAAATGCACAAACAGTAATTTCTCCGCATTGCAAGGTGCAATTCTGAAATTTTTTGCTTTTTCCTGCTCCTCTTAGCATGATAAAGAAGATTCAAAGAGAGTGAGATGCCAGCTCCTTTCATTCAGTCAGTAGCTTCAATCATTTCTGGACGTTTTTCAATGGCAAAAATCAATGAATATTGTAAATGCACAAACAGTAATTTCTCCGCATTGCAAGGTGCAATTCTGAAATTTTTTGCTTTTTCCTGCTCCTCTTAGCATGATAAAGAAGATTCAAAGAGAGTGAGATGCCAGCTCCTTTCATTCAGTCAGTAGCTTCAATCATTTCTGGTATATGAATAACATGATGTTTTTCAATGGCAAAAATCAATGAATATTGTAAATGCACAAACAGTAATTTCTCCGCATTGCAAGTTGCAATTCTGAAATTTTTTGCTTTTTCCTGCTCCTCTTAGCATGATAAAGAAGATTCAAAGAGAGTGAGATGCCAGCTCCTTTCATTCAGTCAGTAGCTTCAATCATTTCTGGACGTTTTTCAATGGCAAAAATCAATGACTATTGTAAATGCACAAACAGTAATTTCTCCGCATTGCAAGGTGCAATTCTGAAATTTTTTGCTTTTTCCTGCTCCTCTTAGCATGATAAAGAAGATTCAAAGAGAGTGAGATGCCAGCTCCTTTCATTCAGTCAGTAGCTTCAATCATTTCTGGACGTTTTTCAATGGCAAAAATCAATGAATATTGTAAATGCACAAACAGTAATTTCTCCGCATTGCAAGGTGCAATTCTGAAATTTTTTGCTTTTTCCTGCTCCTCTTAGCATGATAAAGCAGATTCAAAGAGAGTGAGATGCCAGCTCCTTTCATTCAGTCAGTAGCTTCAATCATTTCTGGTATATGAATAACATGATGTTTTTCAATGGCAAAAATCAATGAATATTGTAAATGCTTGTAATTTCTCCGCATTGCAGGGTGCAATTCTGAAATTTTTTGCTTTTTCCTGCTCCTCTTAGCATGATAAAGAAGATTCAAAGAGAGTGAGATGCCAGCTCCTTTCATTCAGTCAGTAGCTTCAATCATTTCTGGACGTTTTTCAATGGCAAAAATCAATGAATATTGTAAATGCACAAACAGTAATTTCTCCGCATTGCAAGGTGCAATTCTGAAATTTTTTGCTTTTTCCTGCTCCTCTTAGCATGATAAAGAAGATTCAAAGAGAGTGAGATGCCAGCTCCTTTCATTCAGTCAGTAGCTTCAAACATTTCTGGTATAAACATTTCTGGACGTTTTTCAATGGCAAAAATCAATGAATATTGTAAATGCACAAACAGTAATATCTCCACATTGCAAGGTGCAATTCTGAAATTTTTTGCTTTTTCCTGCTAATCCTAGCATGATAAAGAAGATTCAAATAGAGTGAGATGCCAGCTCCTTTCATTCAGTCAGTAGCTTCAAACATTTCTGGACGTTTTTCAATGGCAAAAATCAATGAATATTGTAAATGCACAAACAGTAATATCTCCACATTGCAAGGTGCAATTCTGAAATTTTTTGCTTTTTCCTGCTAATCCTAGCATGATAAAGAAGATTCAAAGAGAGTGAGATGCCAGCTCCTTTCATTCAGTCAGTAGCTTCAAACATTTCTGGTATATGAATAACATGATGTTTTTCAATGGCAAAAATCAATGAATATTGTAAATGCACAAACAGTAATTTCTCCGCATTGCAAGTTGCAATTCTGAAATTTTTTGCTTTTTCCTGCTCCTCTTAGCATGATAAAGAAGATTCAAAGAGAGTGAGATGCCAGCTCCTTTCATTCAGTCAGTAGCTTCAATCATTTCTGGACGTTTTTCAATGGCAAAAATCAATGAATATTGTAAATGCACAAACAGTAATTTCTCCGCATTGCAAGGTGCAATTCTGAAATTTTTTGCTTTTTCCTGCTCCTCTTAGCATGATAAAGAAGATTCAAAGAGAGTGAGATGCCAGCTCCTTTCATTCAGTCAGTAGCTTCAATCATTTCTGGACGTTTTTCAATGGCAAAAATCAATGAATATTGTAAATGCACAAACAGTAATTTCTCCGCATTGCAAGTTGCAATTCTGAAATTTTTTGCTTTTTCCTGCTCCTCTTACCATGATAAAGAAGATTCAAAGAGAGTGAGATGCCAGCTCCTTTCATTCAGTCAGTAGCTTCAATCATTTCTGGACGTTTTTCAATGGCAAAAATCAATGAATATTGTAAATGCACAAACAGTAATTTCTCCGCATTGCAAGGTGCAATTCTGAAATTTTTTGCTTTTTCCTGCTCCTCTTAGCATGATAAAGAAGATTCAAAAAGAGTGAGATGCCAGCTCCTTTCATTCAGTCAGTAGCTTCAATCATTTCTGGACGTTTTTCATTGGCAAAAATCAATGAATATTGTAAATGCACAAACAGTAATTTCTCCGCATTGCAAGGTGCAATTCTGAAATTTTTTGCTTTTTCCTGCTCCTCTTAGCATGATAAAGAAGATTCAAAGAGAGTGAGATGCCAGCTCCTTTCATTCAGTCAGTAGCTTCAATCATTTCTGGTATATGAATAACATGATGTTTTTCAATGGCAAAAATCAATGAATATTGTAAATGCACAAACAGTAATTTCTCCGCATTGCAAGGTGCAATTCTGAAATTTTTTGCTTTTTCCTGCTCCTCTTAGCATGATAAAGAAGATTCAAAGAGAGTGAGATGCCAGCTCCTTTCATTCAGTCAGTAGCTTCAATCATTTCTGGACGTTTTTCAATGGCAAAAATCAATGAATATTGTAAATGCACAAACAGTAATTTCTCCGCATTGCAAGGTGCAATTCTGAAATTTTTTGCTTTTTCCTGCTCCTCTTAGCATCATAAAGAAGATTCAAAGAGAGTGAGATGCCAGCTCCTGTCATTCAGTCAGTAGCTTCAATAATTTCTGGACGTTTTTCAATGGCAAAAATCAATGAATATTGTAAATGCACAAACAGTAATTTCTCCGCATTGCAAGGTGCAATTCTGAAATTTTTTGCTTTTTCCTGCTCCTCTTAGCATGATAAAGAAGATTCAAAGAGAGTGAGATGCCAGCTCCTTTCATTCAGTCAGTAGCTTCAATTATTTCTGGTATATGAATAACATGATGTTTTTCAATGTCAAAAATCAATGAATATTGTAAATGCACAAACAGTAATTTCTCCGCATTGCAAGGTGCAATTCTGAAATTTTTTGAATTTTCCTGCTCCTCTTAGCATGGTAAAGAAGATTCAAAGAGAGTGAGATGCCAACTCCTTTCATTCAGTCAGTAGCTTCAATCATTTCTGGACGTTTTTCAATGGCAAAAATCAATGAATATTGTAAATGCACAAACAGTAATTTCTCCGCATTGCAAGGTGCAATTCTGAAATTTTTTGCTTTTTCCTGCTCCTCTTAGCATGATAAAGAAGATTCAAAGAGAGTGAGATGCCAGCTCCTTTCATTCAGTCAGTAGCTTCAATCATTTCTGGACGTTTTTCAATGGCAAAAATCAATGAATATTGTAAATGCACAAACAGTAATTTCTCCGCATTGCAAGGTGCAATTCTGAAATTTTTTGCTTTTTCCTGCTCCTCTTAGCATGATAAAGAAGATTCAAAGAGAGTGAGATGCCAGCTCCTTTCATTCAGTCAGTAGCTTCAATCATTTCTGGGTATGAATAACATGATGTTTTTCAATGGCAAAAATCAATGAATATTGTAAATGCACAAACAGTAATTTCTCCGCATTGCAAGGTGCAATTCTGAAATTTTTTGCTTTTTCCTGCTCCTCTTAGCATGATAAAGAAGATTCAAAGAGAGTGAGATGCCAGCTCCTTTCATTCAGTCAGTAGCTTCAATCATTTCTGGACGTTTTTCAATGGCAAAAATCAATGAATATTGTAAATGCACAAACAGTAATTTCTCCGCATTGCAAGGTGCAATTCTGAAATTTTTTGCTTTTTCCTGCTCCTCTTAGCATGATAAAGAAGATTCAAAGAGAGTTAGATGCCAGCTCCTTTCATTCAGTCAGTAGTTTCAATCATTTCTGGACGTTTTTCAATGGCAAAAATCAATGAATATTGTAAATGCACAAACAGTAATTTCTCCGCATTGCAAGGTGCAATTCTGAATTTTTTTGCTTTTTCCTGCTCCTCTTAGCATGATAAAGAAGATTCAAAGAGAGTGAGATGCCAGCTCCTTTCATTCAGTCAGTAGCTTCAAACATTTCTGGTATAAACATTTCTGGACGTTTTTCAATGGCAAAAATCAATGAATATTGTAAATGCACAAACAGTAATATCTCCACATTGCAAGGTGCAATTCTGAAATTTTTTGCTTTTTCCTGCTAATCCTAGCATGATAAAGAAGATTCAAATAGAGTGAGATGCCAGCTCCTTTCATTCAGTCAGTAGCTTCAAACATTTCTGGACGTTTTTCAATGGCAAAAATCAAACAGTAATATCTCCACATTGCAAGGTGCAATTCTGAAATTTTTTGCTTTTTCCTGCTAATCCTAGCATGATAAAGAAGATTCAAAGAGAGTGAGATGCCAGCTCCTTTCATTCAGTCAGTAGCTTCAATCATTTCTGGACGTTTTTCAATGGCAAAAATCAATGAATATTGTAAATGCACAAACAGTAATTTCTCCGCATTTCAAGGTGCAATTCTGAAATTTTTTGCTTTTTCCTGCTCCTCTTAGCATGATAAAGCAGATTCAAAGAGAGTGAGATGCCAGCTCCTTTCATTCAGTCAGTAGCTTCAATCATTTCTGGTATATGAATAACATGATGTTTTTCAATGGCAAAAATCAATGAATATTGTAAATGCTTGTAATTTCTCCGCATTGCAAGGTGCAATTCTGAAATTTTTTGCTTTTTCCTGCTCCTCTTAGCATGATAAAGAAGATTCAAAGAGAGTGAGATGCCAGCTCCTTTCATTCAGTCAGTAGCTTCAATCATTTCTGGGCGTTTTTCAATGGCAAAAATCAATGAATATTGTAAATGCACAAACAGTAATTTCTCCGCATTGCAATGTGCAATTCTGAAATTTTTTGCTTTTTCCTGCTCCTCTTAGCATGATAAAGAAGATTCAAAGAGAGTGAGATGCCAGCTCCTTTCATTCAGTCAGTAGCTTCAAACATTTCTGGTATAAACATTTCTGGACGTTTTTCAATGGCAAAAATCAATGAATATTGTAAATGCACAAACAGTAATATCTCCACATTGCAAGGTGCAATTCTGAAATTTTTTGCTTTTTCCTGCTAATCTTAGCATGATAAAGAAGATTCAAATAGAGTGAGATGCCAGCTCCTTTCATTCAGTCAGTAGCTTCAAACATTTCTGGACGTTTTTCAATGGCAAAAATCAATGAATATTGTAAATGCACAAACAGTAATATCTCCACATTGCAAGGTGCAATTCTGAAATTTTTTGCTTTTTCCTGCTAATCCTAGCATGGTAAAGAAGATTCAAAGAGAGTGAGATGCCAGCTCCTTTCATTCAGTCAGTAGCTTCAAACATTTCTGGACGTTTTTCAATGGCATAAATCAATGAATATTGTAAATGCACAAACAGTAATTTCTCCGCATTGCAAGGTGCAATTCTGAAATTTTTTGCTTTTTCCTGCTCCTCTTAGCATCATAAAGAAGATTCAAAGAGAGTGAGATGCCAGCTCCTGTCATTCAGTCAGTAGCTTCAATAATTTCTGGACGTTTTTCAATGGCAAAAATCAATGAATATTGTAAATGCACAAACAGTAATTTCTCCGCATTGCAAGGTGCAATTCTGAAATTTTTTGCTTTTTCCTGCTCCTCTTAGCATGATAAAGAAGATTCAAAGAGAGTGAGATGCCAGCTCCTTTCATTCAGTCAGTAGCTTCAATTATTTCTGGTATATGAATAACATGATGTTTTTCAATGTCAAAAATCAATGAATATTGTAAATGCACAAACAGTAATTTCTCCGCATTGCAAGGTGCAATTCTGAAATTTTTTGAATTTTCCTGCTCCTCTTAGCATGGTAAAGAAGATTCAAAGAGAGTGAGATGCCAACTCCTTTCATTCAGTCAGTAGCTTCAATCATTTCTGGACGTTTTTCAATGGCAAAAATCAATGAATATTGTAAATGCACAAACAGTAATTTCTCCGCATTGCAAGGTGCAATTCTGAAATTTTTTGCTTTTTCCTGCTCCTCTTAGCATGATAAAGAAGATTCAAAGAGAGTGAGATGCCAGCTCCTTTCATTCAGTCAGTAGCTTCAATCATTTCTGGACGTTTTTCAATGGCAAAAATCAATGAATATTGTAAATGCACAAACAGTAATTTCTCCGCATTGCAAGGTGCAATTCTGAAATTTTTTGCTTTTTCCTGCTCCTCTTAGCATGATAAAGAAGATTCAAAGAGAGTGAGATGCCAGCTCCTTTCATTCAGTCAGTAGCTTCAATCATTTCTGGGTATGAATAACATGATGTTTTTCAATGGCAAAAATCAATGAATATTGTAAATGCACAAACAGTAATTTCTCCGCATTGCAAGGTGCAATTCTGAAATTTTTTGCTTTTTCCTGCTCCTCTTAGCATGATAAAGAAGATTCAAAGAGAGTGAGATGCCAGCTCCTTTCATTCAGTCAGTAGCTTCAATCATTTCTGGACGTTTTTCAATGGCAAAAATCAATGAATATTGTAAATGCACAAACAGTAATTTCTCCGCATTGCAAGGTGCAATTCTGAAATTTTTTGCTTTTTCCTGCTCCTCTTAGCATGATAAAGAAGATTCAAAGAGAGTTAGATGCCAGCTCCTTTCATTCAGTCAGTAGTTTCAATCATTTCTGGACGTTTTTCAATGGCAAAAATCAATGAATATTGTAAATGCACAAACAGTAATTTCTCCGCATTGCAAGGTGCAATTCTGAATTTTTTTGCTTTTTCCTGCTCCTCTTAGCATGATAAAGAAGATTCAAAGAGAGTGAGATGCCAGCTCCTTTCATTCAGTCAGTAGCTTCAAACATTTCTGGTATAAACATTTCTGGACGTTTTTCAATGGCAAAAATCAATGAATATTGTAAATGCACAAACAGTAATATCTCCACATTGCAAGGTGCAATTCTGAAATTTTTTGCTTTTTCCTGCTAATCCTAGCATGATAAAGAAGATTCAAATAGAGTGAGATGCCAGCTCCTTTCATTCAGTCAGTAGCTTCAAACATTTCTGGACGTTTTTCAATGGCAAAAATCAAACAGTAATATCTCCACATTGCAAGGTGCAATTCTGAAATTTTTTGCTTTTTCCTGCTAATCCTAGCATGATAAAGAAGATTCAAAGAGAGTGAGATGCCAGCTCCTTTCATTCAGTCAGTAGCTTCAATCATTTCTGGACGTTTTTCAATGGCAAAAATCAATGAATATTGTAAATGCACAAACAGTAATTTCTCCGCATTGCAAGGTGCAATTCTGAAATTTTTTGCTTTTTCCTGCTCCTCTTAGCATGATAAAGCAGATTCAAAGAGAGTGAGATGCCAGCTCCTTTCATTCAGTCAGTAGCTTCAATCATTTCTGGTATATGAATAACATGATGTTTTTCAATGGCAAAAATCAATGAATATTGTAAATGCTTGTAATTTCTCCGCATTGCAAGGTGCAATTCTGAAATTTTTTGCTTTTTCCTGCTCCTCTTAGCATGATAAAGAAGATTCAAAGAGAGTGAGATGCCAGCTCCTTTCATTCAGTCAGTAGCTTCAATCATTTCTGGGCGTTTTTCAATGGCAAAAATCAATGAATATTGTAAATGCACAAACAGTAATTTCTCCGCATTGCAAGGTGCAATTCTGAAATTTTTTGCTTTTTCCTGCTCCTCTTAGCATGATAAAGAAGATTCAAAGAGAGTGAGATGCCAGCTCCTTTCATTCAGTCAGTAGCTTCAAACATTTCTGGTATAAACATTTCTGGACGTTTTTCAATGGCAAAAATCAATGAATATTGTAAATGCACAAACAGTAATATCTCCACATTGCAAGGTGCAATTCTGAAATTTTTTGCTTTTTCCTGCTAATCCTAGCATGATAAAGAAGATTCAAATAGAGTGAGATGCCAGCTCCTTTCATTCAGTCAGTAGCTTCAAACATTTCTGGACGTTTTTCAATGGCAAAAATCAATGAATATTGTAAATGCACAAACAGTAATATCTCCACATTGCAAGGTGCAATTCTGAAATTTTTTGCTTTTTCCTGCTAATCCTAGCATGGTAAAGAAGATTCAAAGAGAGTGAGATGCCAGCTCCTTTCATTCAGTCAGTAGCTTCAAACATTTCTGGACGTTTTTCAATGGCATAAATCAATGAATATTGTAAATGCACAAACAGTAATATCTCCACATTGCAAGGTGCAATTCTGAAATTTTTTGCTTTTTCCTGCTACTCCTAGCATGATAAAGAAGATTCAAAGAGAGTGAGATGCCTGCTCCTTTCATTCAGTCAGTAGCTTCAAACATTTCTGGACGTTTTTCAATGGCAAAAATCAATGAATATTGTAAATGCACAAACAGTAATATCTCCACATTGCAAGGTGCAATTCTGAAATTTTTTGCTTTTTCCTGCTAATCCTAGCATGATAAAGAAGATTCAAAGAGAGTAAGATGCCAGCTCCTTTCATTCAGTCAGTAGCTTCAAACATTTCTGGACGTTTTTCAATGGCAAAAATCAATGAATATTGTAAATGCACAAACAGTAATTTCTCCGCATTGCAAGGTGCAATTCTGAAATTTTTTGCTTTTTCCTGCTCCTCTTAGCATGATAAAGAAGATTCAAAGAGAGTGAGATGCCAGCTCCTTTCATTCAGTCAGTAGCTTCAATCATTTCTGGACGTTTTTCAATGGCAAAAATCAATGAATATTGTAAATGCACAAACAGTAATTTCTCCGCATTGTAAGGTGCAATTCTGAAATTTTTTGCTTTTTCCTGCTCCTCTTAGCATGATAAAGAAGATTCAAAGATAGTGAGATGCCAGCTTCTTTCATTCAGTCAGTAGCTTCAAACATTTCTGGTATATGAATAACATGATGTTTTTCAATGGCAAAAATCAATGAATATTGTAAATGCACAAACAGTAATTTCTCCGCATTGCAAGTTGCAATTCTGAAATTTTTTGCTTTTTCCTGCTCCTCTTAGCATGATAAAGAAGATTCAAAGAGAGTGAGATGCCAGCTCCTTTCATTCAGTCAGTAGCTTCAATCATTTCTGGACGTTTTTCAATGGCAAAAATCAATGAATATTGTAAATGCACAAACAGTAATTTCTCCGCATTGCAAGGTGCAATTCTGAAATTTTTTGCTTTTTCCTGCTCCTCTTAGCATGATAAAGAAGATTCAAAGAGAGTGAGATGCCAGCTCCTTTCATTCAGTCAGTAGCTTCAATCATTTCTGGACGTTTTTCAATGGCAAAAATCAATGAATATTGTAAATGCACAAACAGTAATTTCTCCGCATTGCAAGTTGCAATTCTGAAATTTTTTGCTTTTTCCTGCTCCTCTTACCATGATAAAGAAGATTCAAAGAGAGTGAGATGCCAGCTCCTTTCATTCAGTCAGTAGCTTCAATCATTTCTGGACGTTTTTCAATGGCAAAAATCAATGAATATTGTAAATGCACAAACAGTAATTTCTCCGCATTGCAAGGTGCAATTCTGAAATTTTTTGCTTTTTCCTGCTCCTCTTAGCATGATAAAGAAGATTCAAAGAGAGTGAGATGCCAGCTCCTTTAATTCAGTCAGTAGCTTCAATCATTTCTGGTATATGAATAACATGATGTTTTTCAATGGCAAAAATCAATGAATATTGTAAATGCACAAACAGTAATTTCTCCGCATTGCAAGGTGCAATTCTGAAATTTTTTGCTTTTTCCTGCTCCTCTTAGCATGATAAAGAAGATTCAAAGAGAGTGAGATGCCAGCTCCTTTCATTCAGTCAGTAGCTTCAATCATTTCTGGACGTTTTTCAATGGCAAAAATCAATGAATATTGTAAATGCACAAACAGTAATTTCTCCGCATTGCAAGGTGCAATTCTGAAATTTTTTGCTTTTTCCTGCTCCTCTTAGCATCATAAAGAAGATTCAAAGAGAGTGAGATGCCAGCTCCTTTCATTCAGTCAGTAGCTTCAATAATTTCTGGACGTTTTTCAATGGCAAAAATCAATGAATATTGTAAATGCACAAACAGTAATTTCTCCGCATTGCAAGGTGCAATTCTGAAATTTTTTGCTTTTTCCTGCTCCTCTTAGCATGACAAAGAAGATTCAAAGAGAGTGAGATGCCAGCTCCTTTCATTCAGTCAGTAGCTTCAATTATTTCTGGTATATGAATAACATGATGTTTTTCAATGTCAAAAATCAATGAATATTGTAAATGCACAAACAGTAATTTCTCCGCATTGCAAGGTGCAATTCTGAAATTTTTTGCTTTTTCCTGCTCCTCTTAGCATGGTAAAGAAGATTCAAAGAGAGTGAGATGCCAACTCCTTTCATTCAGTCAGTAGCTTCAATCATTTCTGGACGTTTTTCAATGGCAAAAATCAATGAATATTGTAAATGCACAAACAGTAATTTCTCCGCATTGCAAGGTGCAATTCTGAAATTTTTTGCTTTTTCCTGCTCCTCTTAGCATGATAAAGAAGATTCAAAGAGAGTGAGATGCCAGCTCCTTTCATTCAGTCAGTAGCTTCAATCATTTCTGGACGTTTTTCAATGGCAAAAATCAATGAATATTGTAAATGCACAAACAGTAATTTCTCCGCATTGCAAGGTGCAATTCTGAAATTTTTTGCTTTTTCCTGCTCCTCTTAGCATGATAAAGAAGATTCAAAGAGAGTGAGATGCCAGCTCCTTTCATTCAGTCAGTAGTTTCAATCATTTCTGGACGTTTTTCAATGGCAAAAATCAAAGAATATTGTAAATGCACAAACAGTAATTTCTCCGCATTGCAAGGTGCAATTCTGAATTTTTTTGCTTTTTCCTGCTCCTCTTAGCATGATAAAGAAGATTCAAAGAGAGTGAGATGCCAGCTCCTTTCATTCAGTCAGTAGCTTCAAACATTTCTGGTATAAACATTTCTGGACGTTTTTCAATGGCAAAAATCAATGAATATTGTAAATGCACAAACAGTAATATCTCCACATTGCAAGGTGTAATTCTGAAATTTTTTGCTTTTTCCTGCTAATCCTAGCATGATAAAGAAGATTCAAATAGAGTGAGATGCCAGCTCCTTTCATTCAGTCAATAGCTTCAAACATTTCTGGACGTTTTTCAATGGCAAAAATCAAACAGTAATATCTCCACATTGCAAGGTGCAATTCTGAAATTTTTTGCTTTTTCCTGCTAATCCTAGCATGATAAAGAAGATTCAAAGAGAGTGAAATGCCAGCTCCTTTCATTCAGTCAGTAGCTTCAAACATTTCTGGTATATGAATAACATGATGTTTTTCAATGGCAAAAATCAATGAATATTGTAAAGGCACAAACAGTAATATCTCCACATTGCAAGGTGCAATTCTGAAATTTTTTGCTTTTTCCTGCTAATCCTAGCATGATAAAGAAGATTCAAAGAGAGTGAGATGCCAGCTCATTTCATTCAGTCAGTAGCTTCAAATATTTCTGGACGTTTTTCAATGGAAAAAATCAATGAATATTGTAAATGCACAAACAGTAATATCTCCACATTGCAAGGTGCAATTCTGAAATTTTTTGCTTTTTCCTGCTACTCCTAGCATGATAAAGAAGATTCAAAGAGAGTGATATGCCAGCTCCTTTCATTCAGTCAGTAGCTTCAAACATTTCTGGACGTTTTTCAATGGCAAAAATCAATGAATATTGTAAATGCACAAACAGTAATATCTCCACATTGCAAGGTGCAATTCTGAAATTTTTTGCTTTTTCCTGCTAATCCTAGCATGATAAAGAAGATTCAAAGAGAGTGATATGCCAGCTCCTTTCATTCAGTCAGTAGCTTCAAACATTTCTGGACGTTTTTCAATGGCAAAAATCAATGAATATTGTAAATGCACAAACAGTAATATCTCCACATTGCAAGGTGCAATTCTGAAATTTTTTGCTTTTTCCTGCTAATCCTAGCATGATAAAGAAGATTCAAAGAGAGTGAGATGCCAGCTCCTTTCATTCAGTCAGTAGCTTCAATCATTTCTGGTATATGAATAACATGATGTTTTTCAATGGCAAAAATCAATGAATATTGTAAATGCACAAACAGTAATTTCTCCGCATTGCAAGGTGCAATTCTGAATTTTTTTGCTTTTTCCTGCTCCTCTTAGCATGATAAAGAAGATTCAAAGAGAGTGAGATGCCAGCTCCTTTCATTCAGTCAGTAGCTTCAAACATTTCTGGTATAAACATTTCTGGACGTTTTTCAATGGCAAAAATCAATGAATATTGTAAATGCACAAACAGTAATATCTCCACATTGCAAGGTGCAATTCTGAAATTTTTTGCTTTTTCCTGCTAATCCTATCATGATAAAGAAGATTCAAAGAGAGTGAGATGCCAGCTCCTTTCATTCAGTCAGTAGCTTCAAACATTTCTGGACGTGTTTCAATGGCAAAAATCAATGAGTATTGTAAATGCACAAACAGTAATTTCTCCGCATTGCAAGGTGCAATTCTGAATTTTTTTGCTTTTTCCTGCTCCTCTTAGCATAATAAAGAAGATTCAAAGAGAGTGAGATGCCAGCTCCTTTCATTCAGTCAGTAGCTTCAAACATTTCTGATATAAACATTTCTGGACGTTTTTCAATGGCAAAAATCAATGAATATTGTAAATGCACAAACAGTAATATCTCCACATTGCAAGGTGCAATTCTGAAATTTTTTGCTTTTTCCTGCTAATCCTAGCATGATAAAGAAGATTCAAATAGAGTGAGATGCCAGCTCCTTTCATTCAGTCAGTAGCTTCAAACATTTCTGGACGTTTTTCAATGGCAAAAATCAATGAATATTGTAAATGCACAAACAGTAATATCTCCACATTGCAAGGTGCAATTCTGAAATTTTTTGCTTTTTCCTGCTAATCCTAGCATGATAAAGAAGATTCAAAGAGAGTGAGATGCCAGCTCCTTTCATTCAGTCAGTAGCTTCAAACATTTCTGGTATATGAATAACATGATGTTTTTCAATGGCAAAAATCAATGAATATTGTAAATGCACAAACAGTAATATCTCCACATTGCAAGGTGCAATTCTGAAATTTTTTGCTTTTTCCTGCTAATCCTAGCATGATAAAGAAGATTCAAAGAGAGTGAGATGCCAGCTCCTTTCATTCAGTCAGTAGCTTCAAACATTTCTGGACGTTTTTCAATGGAAAAAATCAATGAATATTGTAAATGCACAAACTGTAATATCTCCACATTGCAAGGTGCAATTCTGAAATTTTTTGCTTTTTCCTGCTACTCCTAGCATGATAAAGAAGATTCAAAGAGAGTGAGATGCCAGCTCCTTTCATTCAGTCAGTAGCTTCAAACATTTCTGGACGTTTTTCAATGGCAAAAATCAATGAATATTGTAAATGCACAAACAGTAATATCTCCACATTGCAAGGTGCAATTCTGAAATTTTTTGCTTTTTCCTGCTAATTCTAGCATGATAAAGAAGATTCAAAGAGAGTGAGATGCCAGCTCCTTTCATTCAGTCAGTAGCTTCAAACATTTCTGGACGTTTTTCAATGGCAAAAATCAATGAATATTGTAAATGCACAAACAGTAATATCTCCACATTTCAAGGTGCAATTCTGAAATTTTTTGCTTTTTCCTGCTAATCCTAGCATGATAAAGAAGATTCAAAGAGAGTGAGATGCCAGCTCCTTTCATTCAGTCAGTAGCTTCAATCATTTCTGGTATATGAATAACATGATGTTTTTCAATGGCAAAAATCAATGAATATTGTAAATGCACAAACAGTAATTTCTCCGCATTGCAAGGTGCAATTCTGAAATTTTTTGCTTTTTCCTGCTCCTCTTAGCATGATAAATAAGATTCAAAGAGAGTGAGATGCCAGCTCCTTTCATTCAGTCAGTAGCTTCAAACATTTCTGGTATAAACATTTCTGGACGTTTTTCAATGGCAAAAATCAATGAATATTGTAAATGCACAAAGAGTAATATCTCCACATTGCAAGGTGCAATTCTGAAATTTTTTGCTTTTTCCTGCTAACCCTAGCATGATAAAGAAGATTCAAAGAGAGTGAGATGCCAGCTCCTTTCATTCAGTCAGTAGCTTCAAACATTTCTGGACGTTTTTCAATGGCAAAAATCAATGAATATTGTAAATGCACAAACAGTAATATCTCCACATTGCAAGGTGCAATTCTGAAATTTTTTGCTTTTTCCTGCTAATCCTATCATGATAAAGAAGATTCAAAGAGAGTGAGATGCCAGCTCCTTTCATTCAGTCAGTAGCTTCAAACATTTCTGGACGTGTTTCAATGGCAAAAATCAATAAATATTGTAAATGCACAAACAGTAATTTCTCCGCATTGCAAGATGCAATTCTGAAATTTTTTGCTTTTTCCTGCTCCTCTTAGCATGATAAAGAAGATTCAAAGAGAGTGAGATGCCAGCTCCTTTCATTCAGTCAGTAGCTTCAATCATTTCTGGACGTTTTTCAATGGCAAAAATCAATGAATATTGTAAATGCACAAGCAGTAATTTCTCCGCATTGCAAGGTGCAATTCTGAAATTTTTTGCTTTTTCCTGCTCCTCTTAGCATGATAAAGAAGATTCAAAGAGAGTGAGATGCCAGCTCCTTTCATTCAGTCAGTGGCTTCAATCATTTCTGGATGTTTTTCAATGGCAAAAATCAATGAATATTGTAAATGCACAAACAGTAATTTCTCCGCATTGCAAGATGCAATTCTGAAATTTTTTGCTTTTTCCTGCTCCTCTTAGCATGAAAAAGAAGATTCAAAGAGAGTGAGATGCCAGCTCCTTTCATTCAGTCAGTAGCTTCAATCATTTCTGGTATATGAATAACATGATGTTTTTCAATGGCAAAAATCAATGAATATTGTAAATGCACAAACAGTAATTTCTCCGCATTGCAAGGTGCAATTCTGAATTTTTTTGCTTTTTCCTGCTCCTCTTAGCATGATAAAGAAGATTCAAAGAGAGTGAGATGCCAGCTCCTTTCATTCAGTCAGTAGCTTCAATCATTTCTGGACGTTTTTCAATGGCAAAAATCAATGAATATTGTAAATGCACAAACAGTAATTTCTCCGCATTGCAAGGTGCAATTCTGAAATTTTTTGCTTTTTCCTGCTCCTCTTAGCATGATAAAGAAGATTCAAAGAGAGTGAGATGCCAGCTCCTTTCATTCAGTCAGTAGCTTCAATCATTTCTGGACGTTTTTCAATGGCAAAAATCAATGAATATTGTAAATGCACAAACAGTAATTTCTCCGCATTGCAAGGTGCAATTCTGAAATTTTTTGCTTTTTCCTGCTCCTCTTAGCATGATAAAGAAGATTGAAAGAGAGTGAGATGCCAGCTCCTTTCATTCAGTCAGTAGCTTCAAACATTTCTGGTATATGAATAACATGATGTTTTTCAATGGCAAAAATCAATGAATATTGTAAATGCACAAACAGTAATTTCTCCGCATTGCAAGGTGCAATTCTGAAATTTTTTGCTTTTTCCTGCTCCTCTTAGCATGATAAAGAAGATTCAAAGAGAGTGAGATGCCAGCTCCTTTCATTCAGTCAGTAGCTTCAATCATTTCTGGACGTTTTTCAATGGCAAAAATCAATGAATATTGTAAATGCACAAACAGTAATTTCTCCGCATTGCAAGGTTTCAGAATTGCACCTTGCAATGTGGAGATCTTACTGTTTGTGCATTTACAGTATTCATTGATTTTTGCCATTGAAAAACGTCCAGAAATGTTTGAAGCTACTGACTGAATGAAGGGAGCTGGCATCTCACTCACTTTGAATGTTCTTTATCATGCTAGGATTAGCAGGAAAAAGCAAAAAATTTCAGAATTGCACCTTGCAATGTGGAGATATTACTGTTTGTGCATTTACAATATTCATTGATTTTTGCCATTGAAAAACATCATGTTATTCATATACCAGAAATGTTTGAAGCTACTGACTGAATGAAAGGATCTGGCATCTCACTATCTTTGAATCTTCTTTATCATGCTAGAATTAGCAGGAAAATCAAAAAATTTCAGAATTGCACCTTGCAATGTTTAGATATTACTGTTTGTGCATTTACAATATTCATTGATTTTTGCCATTGAAAAACGTCCAGAAATGTTTGAAGCTACTGACTGAATGAAAGGAGCTGGCATCTCACTCTATTTGAATCTTCTTTATCATGCTAGGATTAGCAGGAAAAAGCAAAAAATTTCAGAATTGCACCTTGCAATGTGGAGATATTACTGTTTGTGCATTTACAATATTCATTGATTTTTGCCATTGAAAAACGTCCAGAAATGTTTGAAGCTACTGACTGAATGAAAGGAGCTGGCATCTCACTCTCTTTGAATCTTCTTTATCATGCTAGGAGTAGCAGGAAAAAGCAAAAAATTTCAGAATTGCACCTTGCAATGTGGAGATATTACTGTTTGTGCATTTACAATATTCATTGATTTTTGCCATTGAAAAACGTCCAGAAATGTTTGAAGCTACTGACTGAATGAAAGGAGCTGGCATCTCACTCTCTTTGAATCTTCTTTATCATGCTAGGATTAGCAGGAAAAAGCAAAAAATTTCAGAATTGCACCTTGCAATGTGGAGATATTACTGTTTGTGCACTTACAATATTCATTGATTTTTGCCATTGAAAAACATCATGTTATTCATATACCAGAAATGTTTGAGGCTACTGACTGAATGAAAGGACCTGGCATCTCACTCTCTTTGAATCTTCTTTATCATGCTAGGATTAGCAGGAAAAAGCAAAAAATTTCAGAATTGCACCTTGCAATGTGGAGATATTACTGTTTGTGCATTTACAATATTCATTGATTTTTGCCATTGAAAAACGTCCAGAAATGTTTGAAGCTACTGACTGAATGAAAGGAGCTGGCATCTCACTCTATTTGAATATTCTTTATCATGCTAGGATTAGCAGGAAAAAGCAAAAAATTTCAGAATTGCACCTTGCAATGTGGAGATATTACTGTTTGTGCATTTACAATATTCATTGATTTTTGCCATTGAAAAACGTCCAGAAATGTTTATACCAGAAATGTTTGAAGCTACTGACTGAATGAAAGGAGCTGGCATCTCACTCTCTTTGAATCTTCTTTATCATGCTAAGAGGAGCAGGAAAAAGCAAAAAAATTCAGAATTGCACCTTGCAATGCGGAGAAATTACTGTTTGTGCATTTACAATATTCATTGATTTTTGCCATTGAAAAATGTCCAGAAATGATTGAAGCTACTGACTGAATGAAAGGAGCTGGCATCTCACTCACTTTGAATCTTCTTTATCATGCTAAGAGGAGCAGGAAAAAGCAAAAAATTTCAGAATTGCACCTTGCAATGCGGAGAAATTACTGTTTGTGCATTTACAATATTCATTGATTTTTGCCATTGAAAAACGTCCAGAAATGATTGAAGCTACTGACTGAATGAAAGGAGCTGGCATCTCACTCTCTTTGAATCTTCTTTATCATGCTAAGAGGAGCAGGAAAAAGCAAAAAATTTCAGAATTGCACCTTGCAATGTGGAGAAATTACTGTTTGTGCATTTACAATATTCATTGATTTTTGCCTTTGAAAAACATCATGTTATTCATACCCAGAAATGATTGAAGCTACTGACTGAATGAAAGGAGCTGGCATCTCACTCTCTTTGAATCTTCTTTATCATGCTAAGAGGAGCAGGAAAAAGCAAAACATTTCAGAATTGCACCTTGCAATGCGGAGAAATTACTGTTTGTGCATTTACAATATTCATTGATTTTTGCCATTGAAAAACGTCCAGAAATGATTGAAGCTACTGACTGAATGAAAGGAGCTGGCATCTCACTCTCTTTGAATCTTCTTTATCATGCTAAGAGGAGCAGGAAAAAGCAAAAAATTTCAGAATTGCACCTTGCAATGCGGAGAAATTACTGTTTGTGCATTTACAATATTCATTGATTTTTGCCATTGAAAAACATCATGTTATTCATATACCAGAAATGATTGAAGCTACTGACTGAATGAAAGGAGCTGGCATCTCACTCTCTTTGAATCTTCTTTATCATGCTAGGATTAGCAGGAAAAAGCAAAAAATTTCAGAATTGCACCTTGCAATGTGGAGATATTACTGTTTGTGCATTTACAATATTCATTGATTTTTGCCATTGAAAAACGTCCAGAAATGTTTATACCAGAAATGTTTGAAGCTACTGACTGAATGAAAGGAGCTGGCATCTCACTCTCTTTGAATCTTCTTTATCATGCTAAGAGGAGCAGGAAAAAGCAAAAAAATTCAGAATTGCACCTTGCAATGCGGAGAAATTACTGTTTGTGCATTTACAATATTCATTGATTTTTGCCATTGAAAAACGTCCAGAAATGATTGAAGCTACTGACTGAATGAAAGGAGCTGGCATCTCACTCTCTTTGAATCTTCTTTATCATGCTAAGAGGAGCAGGAAAAAGCAAAAAATTTCAGAATTGCACCTTGCAATGTGGAGAAATTACTGTTTGTGCATTTACAATATTCATTGATTTTTGCCATTGAAAAACATCATGTTATTCATACCCAGAAATGATTGAAGCTACTGACTGAATGAAAGGAGCTGGCATCTCACTCTCTTTGAATCTTCTTTATCATGCTAAGAGGAGCAGGAAAAAGCAAAACATTTCAGAATTGCACCTTGCAATGCGGAGAAATTACTGTTTGTGCATTTACAATATTCATTGATTTTTGCCATTGAAAAACGTCCAGAAATGATTGAAGCTACTGACTGAATGAAAGGAGCTGGCATCTCACTCTCTTTGAATCTTCTTTATCATGCTAAGAGGAGCAGGAAAAAGCAAAAAATTTCAGAATTGCACCTTGCAATGCGGAGAAATTACTGTTTGTGCATTTACAATATTCATTGATTTTTGCCATTGAAAAACGTCCAGAAATGATTGAAGCTACTGACTGAATGAAAGGAGCTGGCATCTCACTCTCTTTGAATCTTCTTTACCATGCTAAGAGGAGCAGGAAAAAGCAAAAAATTTCAGAATTGCCCCTTGCAATGCGAGAAATTACTGTTTGTGCATTTACAATATTCATTGATTTTTGCCATTGAAAAACATCATGTTATTCATATACCAGAAATGATTGAAGCTACTGACTGAATGAAAGGAGCTGGCATCTCACTCTCTTTGAATCTTCTTTATCATGCTAAGAGGAGCAGGAAAAAGCAAAAAATTTCAGAATTGCACCTTGCAATGCGGAGAAATTACTGTTTGTGCATTTACAATATTCATTGATTATTGCCATTGAAAAACGTCCAGAAATGATTGAAGCTACTGACTGAATGAAAGGAGCTGGCATCTCAATCTCTTTGAATCTTCTTTATCATGCTAAGAGGAGCAGGAAAAAGCAAAAAATTTCAGAATTGCACCTTGCAATGCGGAGAAATTACTGTTTGTGCATTTACAATATTCATTGATTTTTGCCATTGAAAAACGTCCAGAAATGATTGAAGCTACTGACTGAATGAAAGGAGCTGGCATCTCACTCTCTTTGAATCTTCTTTACCATGCTAAGAGGAGCAGGAAAAAGCAAAAAATTTCAGAATTGCACCTTGCAATGCGGAGAAATTACTGTTTGTGCAGTTACAATATTCATTGATTTTTGCCATTGAAAAACATCATGTTATTCATATACCAGAAATGATTGAAGCTACTGACTGAATGAAAGGAGCTGGCATCTCACTCTCTTTGAATCTTCTTTATCATGCTAAGAGGAGCAGGAAAAAGCAAAAAATTTCAGAATTGCACCTTGCAATGCGGAGAAATTACTGTTTGTGCATTTACAATATTCATTGATTTTTGCCATTGAAAAACATCCAGAAATGATTGAAGCTACTGACTGAATGAAAGGAGCTGGCATCTCACTCTCTTTGAATCTTCTTTATCATGCTAAGAGGAGCAGGAAAAAGCAAAAAATTTCAGAATTGCACCTTGCAATGCGGAGAAATTACTGTTTGTGCATTTACAATATTCATTGATTTTTGCCATTGAAAAACGTCCAGAAATGATTGAAGCTACTGACTGAATGAAAGGAGCTGGCATGTAACTCTCTTTGAGTCTTCTTTATCATGCTAAGAGGAGCAGGAAAAAGCAAAAAATTTCAGAATTGCACCTTGCAATGCGGAGAAATTACTCTTTGTGCATTTACAATATTCATTGATTTTTGCCATTGAAAAACATCATGTTATTCATTTACCAGAAATGTTTGAAGCTACTGACTGAATGAAAGAAGCTGGCATCTCACTATCTTTGAATCTTTTTTATCATGCTAAGAGGAGCAGGAAAAAGCAAAAAATTTCAGAATTCCACCTTACAATGCGGAGAAATTACTGTTTGTGCATATACAATATTCATTGATTTTTGCCATTGAAAAACGTCCAGAAAAGATTGAAGCTACTGACTGAATGAAAGGAGCTGGCATCTCACTCTCTTTGAATCTTCTTTATCATGCTAAGAGGAGCAGGAAAAAGCAAAAAATTTCAGAATTGCACCTTGCAATGCGGAGAAATTACTGTTTGTGCATTTACAATATTCATTGATTTTTGCCATTGAAAAACATCATGTTATTCATATACCAGAAATGTTTGAAGCTACTGACTGAATGAAAGGAGCTGGCATCTCACTCTCTTTGAATCTTCTTTATCATGCTAAGAGGAGCAGGAAAAAGCAAAAAATTTCAGAATTGCACCTTGCAATGCGGAGAAATTACTGTTTGTGCATTTACAATATTCATTGATTTTTGCCATTGAAAAACGTCCAGAAATGATTGAAGCTACTGACTGAATGAAAGGAGCTGGCATCTCACTCTCTTTGAATCTTCTTTATCATGCTAAGAGGAGCAGGAAAAAGCAAAAAAATTCAGAATTGCACCTTGCAATGCGGAGAAATTACTGTTTGTGCATTTACAATATTCATTGATTTTTGCCATTGAAAAACATCATGTTATTCATATACCAGAAATGATTGAAGCTACTGACTGAATGAAAGGAGCGGGCATCTCACTCTCTTTGAATCTTCTTTATCATGCTAAGAGGAGCAGGAAAAAGCAAAAAATTTCAGAATTGCACGTTGCAATGCGGAGAAATTACTGTTTGTGCATTTACAATATTCATTGATTTTTGCCATTGAAAAACGTCCAGAAATGATTGAAGCTACTGACTGAATGAAAGGAGCTGGCATCTCACTCTCTTTGAATCTTCTTTATCATGCTAGGATTAGCAGGAAAAAGCAAAAAATTTCAGAATTGCACCTTGCAATGTGGAGATATTACTGTTTGTGCATTTACAATATTCATTGATTTTTGCCATTGAAAAACGTCCAGAAATGTTTGAAGCTACTGACTGAATGAAAGGAGCTGGCATCTCACTCTCTTTGAATCTTCTTTATCATGCTAGGATTAGCAGGAAAAAGCAAAAAATTTCAGAATTGCACCTTGCAATGTGGAGATATTACTGTTTGTGCATTTACAATATTCATTGATTTTTGCCATTGAAAAACGTACAGAAATGTTTGAAGCTACTGACTGAATGAAAGGAGCTGGCATCTCACTCTCTTTGAATCTTCTTTATCATGCTAGGAGTAGCAGGAAAAAGCAAAAAATTTCAGAATTGCACCTTGCAATGTGGAGATATTACTGTTTGTGCATTTACAATATTCATTGATTTTTGCCATTGAAAAACGTCCAGAAATGTTTGAAGCTACTGACTGAATGAAAGGAGCTGGCATCTCACTCTCTTTGAATCTTCTTTATCATGCTAGGATTAGCAGGAAAAAGCAAAAAATTTCAGAATTGCACCTTGCAATGTGGAGATATTACTGTTTGTGCATTTACAATATTCATTGATTTTTGCCATTAAAAAACATCATGTTATTCATATACCAGAAATGTTTGAGGCTACTGACTGAATGAAAGGACCTGGCATCTCACTCTCTTTGAATCTTCTTTATCATGCTAGGATTAGCAGGAAAAAGCAAAAAATTTCAGAATTGCACCTTGCAATGTGGAGATATTACTGTTTGTGCATTTACAATATTCATTGATTTTTGCCATTGAAAAACGTCCAGAAATGTTTGAAGCTACTGACTGAATGAAAGGAGCTGGCATCTCACTCTATTTGAATATTCTTTATCATGCTAGGATTAGCAGGAAAAAGCAAAAAATTTCAGAATTGCACCTTGCAATGTGGAGATATTACTGTTTGTGCATTTACAATATTCATTGATTTTTGCCATTGAAAAACGTCCAGAAATGTTTATACCAGAAATGTTTGAAGTTACTGACTGAATGAAAGGAGCTGGCATCTCACTCTCTTTGAATCTTCTTTATCATGCTAAGAGGAGCAGGAAAAAGCAAAAAAATTCAGAATTGCACCTTGCAATGCGGAGAAATTACTGTTTGTGCATTTTCAATATTCATTGATTTTTGCCATTGAAAAACGTCCAGAAATGATTGAAGCTACTGACTGAATGAAAGGAGCTGGCATCTCACTCTCTTTGAATCTTCTTTATCATGCTAAGAGGAGCAGGAAAAAGCAAAAAATTTCAGAATTGCACCTTGCAATGCGGAGAAATTACTGTTTGTGCATTTACTATATTCATTGATTTTTGCCATTGAAAAACGTCCAGAAATGATTGAAGCTACTGACTGAATGAAAGGAGCTGGCATCTCACTCTCTTTGAATCTTCTTTATCATGCTAAGAGGAGCAGGAAAAAGCAAAAAATTTCAGAATTGCACCTTGCAATGTGGAGAAATTACTGTTTGTGCATTTACAATATTCATTGATTTTTGCCATTGAAAAACATCATGTTATTCATACCCAGAAATGATTGAAGCTACTGACTGAATGAAAGGAGCTGGCATCTCACTCTCTTTGAATCTTCTTTATCATGCTAAGAGGAGCAGGAAAAAGCAAAAAATTTCAGAATTGCACCTTGCAATGCGGAGAAATTACTGTTTGTGCATTTACAATATTCATTGATTTTTGCCATTGAAAAACGTCCAGAAATGATTGAAGCTACTGACTGAATGAAAGGAGCTGGCATCTCACTCTCTTTGAATCTTCTTTACCATGCTAAGAGGAGCAGGAAAAAGCAAAAAATTTCAGAATTGCACCTTGCAATGCGGAGAAATTACTGTTTGTGCATTTACAATATTCATTGATTTTTGCCATTGAAAAACATCATGTTATTCATATACCAGAAATGATTGAAGCTACTGACTGAATGAAAGGAGCTGGCATCTCACTCTCTTTGAATCTTCTTTATCATGCTAAGAGGAGCAGGAAAAAGCAAAAAATTTCAGAATTGCACCTTGCAATGCGGAGAAATTACTGTTTGTGCATTTACAATATTCATTGATTTTTGCCATTGAAAAACGTCCAGAAAAGATTGAAGCTACTGACTGAATGAAAGGAGCTGGCATCTCACTCTCTTTGAATCTTCTTTATCATGCTAAGAGGAGCAGGAAAAAGCAAAAAATTTCAGAATTGCACCTTGCAATGCGGAGAAATTACTGTTTGTGCATTTACAATATTCATTGATTTTTGCCATTGAAAAACATCATGTTATTCATATACCAGAAATGTTTGAAGCTACTGACTGAATGAAAGGAGCTGGCATCTCACTCTCTTTGAATCTTCTTTATCATGCTAAGAGGAGCAGGAAAAAGCAAAAAATTTCAGAATTGCACCTTGCAATGCGGAGAAATTACTGTTTGTGCATTTACAATATTCATTGATTTTTGCCATTGAAAAACGTCCAGAAATGATTGAAGCTACTGACTGAATGAAAGGAGCTGGCATCTCACTCTCTTTGAATCTTCTTTATCATGCTAAGAGGAGCAGGAAAAAGCAAAAAAATTCAGAATTGCACCTTGCAATGCGGAGAAATTACTGTTTGTGCATTTACAATATTCATTGATTTTTGCCATTGAAAAACATCATGTTATTCATATACCAGAAATGATTGAAGCTACTGACTGAATGAAAGGAGCAGGCATCTCATTCTCTTTGAATCTTCTTTTTCATGCTAAGAGGAGCAGGAAAAAGCAAAAAATTTCAGAATTGCACCTTGCAATGCGGAGAAATTACTGTTTGTGCATTTACAATATTCATTGATTTTTGCCATTGAAAAACGTCCAGAAATGATTGAAGCTACTGACTGAATGAAAGGAGCTGGCATCTCACTCTCTTTGAATCTTTATCATGCTAAGAGGAGCAGGAAAAAGCAAAAAATTTCAGAATTGCACCTTGCAATGCGGAGAAATTACTGTTTGTGCATTTACAATATTCATAGATTTTTGCCATTGAAAAACGTCCAGAAATGTTTGAAGCTACTGACTGAATGAAAGGAGCTGGCATCTCACTCTCTTTGAATCTTCTTTATCATGCTAGGATTAGCAGGAAAAAGCAAAAAATTTCAGAATTGCACCTTGCAATGTGGAGATATTACTGTTTGTGCATTTACAATATTCATTGATTTTTGCCATTGAAAAACATCCAGAAATGTTTGAAGCTACTGACTGAATGAAAGGAGCTGGCATCTCACTCTCTTTGAATCTTCTTTATCATGCTAGGAGTAGCAGGAAAAAGCAAAAAATTTCAGAATTGCACCTTGCAATGTGGAGATATTACTGTTTGTGCATTTACAATATTCATTGATTTTTGCCATTGAAAAACGTCCAGAAATGTTTGAAGCTACTGACTGAATGAAAGGAGCTGGCATCTCACTCTCTTTGAATCTTCTTTATCATGCTAGGATTAGCAGGAAAAAGCAAAAAATTTCAGAATTGCACCTTGCAATATGGAGATATTACTGTTTGTGCATTTACAAAATTCATTGATTTTTGCCATTGAAAAACATCATGTTATTCATATACCAGAAATGTTTGAAGCTACTGACTGAATGAAAAGAGCTGGCATCTCACTCTCTTTGAATCTTCTTTATCATGCTAAGAGGAGCAGGAAAAAGCAAAAAATTTCAGAATTGCACCTTGCAATGCGGAGAAATTACTGTTTGTGCATTTACAATATTCATTGATTTTTGCCATTGAAAAACATCATGTTATTCATATACCAGAAATGATTGAAGCTACTGACTGAATGAAAGGAGCTGGCATCTCACTCTCTTTGAATCTTCTTTATCATGCTAAGAGGAGCAGGAAAAAGCAAAAAATTTCAGAATTGCACCTTGCAATGCGGAGAAATTACTGTTTGTGCATTTACAATATTCATTGATTTTTGCCATTGAAAAACGTCCAGAAATGATTGAAGCTACTGACTGAATGAAAGGAGCTGGCATCTCACTCTCTTTGAATCTTCTTTATCATGCTAAGAGGAGCAGGAAAAAGCAAAAAATTTCAGAATTGCACCTTGCAATGTGGAGATATTACTGTTTGTGCATTTACAATATTCATTGATTTTTGCCATTGAAAAACGTCCAGAAATGTTTATACCAGAAATGTTTGAAGCTACTGACTGAATGAAAGGAGCTGGCATCTCACTCTCTTTGAATCTTCTTTATCATGCTAAGAGGAGCAGGAAAAAGCAAAAAATTTCAGAATTGCACCTTGCAATGCGGAGAAATTACTGTTTGTGCATTTACAATATTCATTGATTTTTGCCATTGAAAAACGTCCAGAAATGACTGAAGCTACTGACTGAATGAAAGGAGCTGGCATCTCACTCTCTGAATCTTCTTTATCATGCTAAGAGGAGCAGGAAAAAGCAAAAAATTTCAGAATTGCACCTTGCAATGCGGAGAAATTACTGTTTGTGCATTTACAATATTCATTGATTTTTGCCATTGAAAAACATCCAGAAATGATTGAAGCTACTGACTGAATGAAAGGAGCTGGCATCTCACTCTCTTTGAATCTTCTTTATCATGCTAAGAGGAGCAGGAAAAAGCAAAAAATTTCAGAATTGCACCTTGCAATGCGGAGAAATTACTGTTTGTGCATTTACAATATTCATTGATTTTTGCCATTGAAAAACATCATGTTATTCATATACCAGAAATGATTGAAGCTACTGACTGAATGAAAGGAGCTGGCATCTCATTCTCTTTGAATCTTCTTTATCATGCTAAGAGGAGCAGGAAAAAGCAAAAAATTTCAGAATTGCACCTTGCAATGCGGAGAAATTACTGTTTGTGCATTTACAATATTCATTGATTTTTGCAATTGAAAAACGTCCAGAAATGATTGAAGCTACTGACTGAATGAAAGGAGCTGGCATCTCACTCTCTTTGAATCTTCTTTATCATGCTAAGAGGAGCAGGAAAAAGCAAAAAATTTCAGAATTGCAATTTGCAATGCGGAGAAATTACTGTTTGTGCATTTACAATATTCATTGATTTTTGCCATTGAAAAACGTCCAGAAATGATTGAAGCTACTGACTGAATGAAAGGAGCTGGCATCTCACTCTCTTTGAATCTTCTTTATCATGCTAAGAGGAGCAGGAAAAAGCAAAAAATTTCAGAATTGCACCTTGCAATGCGGAGAAATTACTGTTTGTGCATTTACAATATTCATTGATTTTTGCCATTGAAAAACGTCCAGAAATGCTTGAAGCTACTGACTGAATGAAAGGAGCTGGCATCTCACTCTCTTTGAATCTTCTTTATCATGCTAGGATTAGCAGGAAAAAGCAAAAAATTTCAGAATTGCACCTTGCAATGTGGAGATATTACTGTTTGTGCATTTACAATATTCATTGATTTTTGCCATTGAAAAACGTCCAGAAATGTTTATACCAGAAATGTTTGAAGCTACTGACTGAATGAAAGGAGCTGGCATCTCACTCTCTTTGAATCTTCTTTATCATGCTAAGAGGAGCAGGAAAAAGCAAAGAATTTCAGAATTGCACCTTGCAATGCGGAGAAATTACTGTTTGTGCATTTACAATATTCATTGATTTTTGCCATTGAAAAACGTCCAGAAATGACTGAAGCTACTGACTGAATGAAAGGAGCTGGCATCTCACTCTCTTTGAATCTTCTTTATCATGCTAAGAGGAGCAGGAAAAAGCAAAAAATTTCAGAATTGCACCTTGCAATGCGGAGAAATTACTGTTTGTGCATTTACAATATTCATTGATTTTTGCCATTGAAAAACATCATGTTATTCATATACCAGAAATGATTGAAGCTACTGACTGAATGAAAGGAGCTGGCATCTCACTCTCTTTGAATCTTCTTTATCATGCTAAGAGGAGCAGGAAAAAGCAAAAAATTTCAGAATTGCACCTTGCAATGCGGAGAAATTACTGTTTGTGCATTTACAATATTCATTGATTTTTGCCATTGAAAAACGTCCAGAAATGATTGAAGCTACTGACTGAATGAAAGGAGCTGGCATCTCACTCTCTTTGAATCTTCTTTATCATGCTAAGAGGAGCAGGAAAAAGCAAAAAATTTCAGAATTGCACCTTGCAATGTGGAGATATTACTGTTTGTGCATTTACAATATTCATTGATTTTTGCCATTGAAAAACGTCCAGAAATGTTTATACCAGAAATGTTTGAAGCTACTGACTGAATGAAAGGAGCTGGCATCTCACTCTCTTTGAATCTTCTTTATCATGCTAAGAGGAGCAGGAAAAAGCAAAAAATTTCAGAATTGCACCTTGCAATGCGGAGAAATTACTGTTTGTGCATTTACAATATTCATTGATTTTTGCCATTGAAAAACGTCCAGAAATGACTGAAGCTACTGACTGAATGAAAGGAGCTGGCATCTCACTCTCTGAATCTTCTTTATCATGCTAAGAGGAGCAGGAAAAAGCAAAAAATTTCAGAATTGCACCTTGCAATGCGGAGAAATTACTGTTTGTGCATTTACAATATTCATTGATTTTTGCCATTGAAAAACATCCAGAAATGATTGAAGCTACTGACTGAATGAAAGGAGCTGGCATCTCACTCTCTTTGAATCTTCTTTATCATGCTAAGAGGAGCAGGAAAAAGCAAAAAATTTCAGAATTGCACCTTGCAATGCGGAGAAATTACTGTTTGTGCATTTACAATATTCATTGATTTTTGCCATTGAAAAACATCATGTTATTCATATACCAGAAATGATTGAAGCTACTGACTGAATGAAAGGAGCTGGCATCTCATTCTCTTTGAATCTTCTTTATCATGCTAAGAGGAGCAGGAAAAAGCAAAAAATTTCAGAATTGCACCTTGCAATGCGGAGAAATTACTGTTTGTGCATTTACAATATTCATTGATTTTTGCAATTGAAAAACGTCCAGAAATGATTGAAGCTACTGACTGAATGAAAGGAGCTGGCATCTCACTCTCTTTGAATCTTCTTTATCATGCTAAGAGGAGCAGGAAAAAGCAAAAAATTTCAGAATTGCAATTTGCAATGCGGAGAAATTACTGTTTGTGCATTTACAATATTCA
This sequence comes from Phyllobates terribilis, assembly GCF_046119375.1. Lineage (NCBI taxonomy): Eukaryota > Metazoa > Chordata > Amphibia > Anura > Dendrobatidae > Phyllobates > Phyllobates terribilis. Next base: position 119,572 of record NW_027364139.1, on the reverse strand, counting down.
TTGATTTTTGCCATTGAAAAACGTCCAGAAATGATTGAAGCTACTGACTGAATGAAAGGAGCTGGCATCTCACTCTCTTTGAATCTTCTTTATCATGCTAAGAGGAGCAGGAAAAAGCAAAAAATTTCAGAATTGCACCTTGCAATGCGGAGAAATTACTGTTTGTGCATTTACAATATTCATTGATTTTTGCCATTGAAAAACGTCCAGAAATGCTTGAAGCTACTGACTGAATGAAAGGAGCTGGCATCTCACTCTCTTTGAATCTTCTTTATCATGCTAGGATTAGCAGGAAAAAGCAAAAAATTTCAGAATTGCACCTTGCAATGTGGAGATATTACTGTTTGTGCATTTACAATATTCATTGATTTTTGCCATTGAAAAACGTCCAGAAATGTTTATACCAGAAATGTTTGAAGCTACTGACTGAATGAAAGGAGCTGGCATCTCACTCTCTTTGAATCTTCTTTATCATGCTAAGAGGAGCAGGAAAAAGCAAAGAATTTCAGAATTGCACCTTGCAATGCGGAGAAATTACTGTTTGTGCATTTACAATATTCATTGATTTTTGCCATTGAAAAACGTCCAGAAATGACTGAAGCTACTGACTGAATGAAAGGAGCTGGCATCTCACTCTCTTTGAATCTTCTTTATCATGCTAAGAGGAGCAGGAAAAAGCAAAAAATTTCAGAATTGCACCTTGCAATGCGGAGAAATTACTGTTTGTGCATTTACAATATTCATTGATTTTTGCCATTGAAAAACGTCCAGAAATGATTGAAGCTACTGACTGAATGAAAAGAGCTGGCATCTCACTCTCTTTGAATCTTCTTTATCATGCTAAGAGGAGCAGGAAAAAGCAAAAAATTTCAGAATTGCACCTTGCAATGCGGAGAAATTACTGTTTGTGCATTTACAATATTCATTGATTTTTGCCATTGAAAAACATCATGTTATTCATATACCAGAAATGATTGAAGCTACTGACTGAATGAAAGGAGCTGGCATCTCACTCTCTTTGAATCTTCTTTATCATGCTAAGAGGAGCAGGAAAAAGCAAAAAATTTCAGAATTGCACCTTGCAATGCGGAGAAATTACTGTTTGTGCATTTACAATATTCATTGATTTTTGCCATTGAAAAACGTCCAGAAATGATTGAAGCTACTGACTGAATGAAAGGAGCTGGCATCTCACTCTCTTTGAATCTTCTTTATCATGCTAAGAGGAGCAGGAAAAAGCAAAAAATTTCAGAATTGCACCTTGCAATGTGGAGATATTACTGTTTGTGCATTTACAATATTCATTGATTTTTGCCATTGAAAAACGTCCAGAAATGTTTATACCAGAAATGTTTGAAGCTACTGACTGAATGAAAGGAGCTGGCATCTCACTCTCTTTGAATCTTCTTTATCATGCTAAGAGGAGCAGGAAAAAGCAAAAAATTTCAGAATTGCACCTTGCAATGCGGAGAAATTACTGTTTGTGCATTTACAATATTCATTGATTTTTGCCATTGAAAAACGTCCAGAAATGACTGAAGCTACTGACTGAATGAAAGGAGCTGGCATCTCACTCTCTGAATCTTCTTTATCATGCTAAGAGGAGCAGGAAAAAGCAAAAAATTTCAGAATTGCACCTTGCAATGCGGAGAAATTACTGTTTGTGCATTTACAATATTCATTGATTTTTGCCATTGAAAAACATCCAGAAATGATTGAAGCTACTGACTGAATGAAAGGAGCTGGCATCTCACTCTCTTTGAATCTTCTTTATCATGCTAAGAGGAGCAGGAAAAAGCAAAAAATTTCAGAATTGCACCTTGCAATGCGGAGAAATTACTGTTTGTGCATTTACAATATTCATTGATTTTTGCCATTGAAAAACATCATGTTATTCATATACCAGAAATGATTGAAGCTACTGACTGAATGAAAGGAGCTGGCATCTCATTCTCTTTGAATCTTCTTTATCATGCTAAGAGGAGCAGGAAAAAGCAAAAAATTTCAGAATTGCACCTTGCAATGCGGAGAAATTACTGTTTGTGCATTTACAATATTCATTGATTTTTGCCATTGAAAAACGTCCAGAAATGATTGAAGCTACTGACTGAATGAAAGGAGCTGGCATCTCACTCTCTTTGAATCTTCTTTATCATGCTAAGAGGAGCAGGAAAAAGCAAAAAATTTCAGAATTGCAATTTGCAATGCGGAGAAATTACTGTTTGTGCATTTACAATATTCATTGATTTTTGCCATTGAAAAACGTCCAGAAATGATTGAAGCTACTGACTGAATGAAAGGAGCTGGCATCTCACTCTCTTTGAATCTTCTTTATCATGCTAAGAGGAGCAGGAAAAAGCAAAAAATTTCAGAATTGCACCTTGCAATGCGGAGAAATTACTGTTTGTGCATTTACAATATTCATTGATTTTTGCCATTGAAAAACGTCCAGAAATGATTGAAGCTACTGACTGAATGAAAGGAGCTGGCATCTCACTCTCTTTGAATCTTCTTTATCATGCTAAGAGGAGCAGGAAAAAGCAAAAAATTTCAGAATTGCACCTTGCAATGCGGAGAAATTACTGTTTGTGCATTTACAATATTCATTGATTTTTGCCATTGAAAAACGTCCAGAAATGACTGAAGCTACTGACTGAATGAAAGGAGCTGGCATCTCACTCTCTTTGAATCTTCTTTATCATGCTAAGAGGAGCAGGAAAAAGCAAAAAATTTCAGAATTGCACCTTGCAATGCGGAGAAATTACTGTTTGTGCATTTACAATATTCATTGATTTTTGCCATTGAAAAACGTCCAGAAATGATTGAAGTTACTGACTGAATGAAAGGAGCTGGCATCTCACTCTCTTTGAATCTTCTTTATCATGCTAAGAGGAGCAGGAAAAAGCAAAAAATTTCAGAATTGCACCTTGCAATGCGGAGAAATTACTGTTTGTGCATTTACAATATTCATTGATTTTTGCCATTGAAAAACATCATGTTATTCATATACCAGAAATGATTGAAGCTACTGACTGAATGAAAGGAGCTGGCATCTCACTCTCTTTGAATCTTCTTTATCATGCTAAGAGGAGCAGGAAAAAGCAAAAAATTTCAGAATTGCACCTTGCAATGCGGAGAAATTACTGTTTGTGCATTTACAATATTCATTGATTTTTGCCATTGAAAAACGTCCAGAAATGATTGAAGCTACTGACTGAATGAAAGGAGCTGGCATCTCACTCTCTTTGAATCTTCTTTATCATGCTAAGAGGAGCAGGAAAAAGCAAAAAATTTCAGAATTGCACCTTGCAATGCGGAGAAATTACTGTTTGTGCATTTACAATATTCATTGATTTTTGCCATTGAAAAACGTCCAGAAATGATTGAAGCTACTGACTGAATGAAAGGAGCTGGCATCTCACTCTCTTTGAATCTTCTTTATCATGCTAGGTTTAGCAGGAAAAAGCAAAAAATTTCAGAATTGCACCTTGCAATGTGGAGATATTACTGTTTGTGCATTTACAATATTCATTGAATTTTGCCATTGAAAAACGTCCAGAAATGTTTGAAGCTACTGACTGAATGAAAGGAGCTGGCATCTCACTCTATTTGAATCTTCTTTATCATGCTAGGATTAGCAGGAAAAAGCAAAAAATTTCAGAATTGCACCTTGCAATGTGGAGATATTACTGTTTGTGCATTTACAATATTCATTGATTTTTGCCATTGAAAAACGTCCAGAAATGTTTATACCAGAAATGTTTGAAGCTACTGACTGAATGAAAGGAGCTGGCATCTCACTCTCTTTGAATCTTCTTTATCATGCTAAGAGGAGCAGGAAAAAGCAAAAAATTTCAGAATTGCACCTTGCAATGCGGAGAAATTACTGTTTGTGCATTTACAATATTCATTGATTTTTGCCATTGAAAAACGTCCAGAAATGACTGAAGCTACTGACTGAATGAAAGGAGCTGGCATCTCACTCTCTTTGAGTCTTCTTTATCATGCTAAGAGGAGCAGGAAAAAGCAAAAAATTTCAGAATTGCACCTTGCAATGCGGAGAAATTACTGTTTGTGCATTTACAATATTCATTGATTTTTGCCATTGAAAAACATCCAGAAATGATTGAAGCTACTGACTGAATGAAAGGAGCTGGCATCTCACTCTCTTTGAATCTTCTTTATCATGCTAAGAGGAGCAGGAAAAAGCAAAAAATTTCAGAATTGCACCTTGCAATGCGGAGAAATTACTGTTTGTGCATTTACAATATTCATTGATTTTTGCCATTGAAAAACATCATGTTATTCATATACCAGAAATGATTGAAGCTACTGACTGAATGAAAGGAACTGGCATCTCACTCTCTTTGAATCTTCTTTATCATGCTAAGAGGATCAGGAAAAAGCAAAAAAATTCAGAATTGCACCTTGCAATGCGGAGAAATTACTGTTTGTGCATTTACAATATTCATTGATTTTTGCCATTGAAAAACGTCCAGAAATGATTGAAGCTACTGACTGAATGAAAGGAGCTGGCATCTCACTCTCTTAGAATCTTCTTTATCATGCTAAGAGGAGCAGGAAAAAGCAAAAAATTTCAGAATTGCACCTTGCAATGCGGAGAAATTACTGTTTGTGCATTTACAATATTCATTGATTTTTGCCATTGAAAAACGTCCAGAAATGATTGAAGCTACTGACTGAATGAAAGGAGCTGGCATCTCACTCTCTTTGAATCTTCTTTATCATGCTAAGAGGAGCAGGAAAAAGCAAAAAATTTCAGAATTGCACCTTGCAATGCGGAGAAATTACTGTTTGTGCATTTACAATATTCATTGATTTTTGCCATTGAAAAACATCATGTTATTCATATACCAGAAATGATTGAAGCTACTGACTGAATGAAAGGAGCTGGCATCTCACTCTCTTTGAATCTTCTTTATCATGCTAAGAGGAGCAGGAAAAAGCAAAAAATTTCAGAATTGCACCTTGCAATGCGGAGAAATTACTGTTTGTGCATTTACAATATTCATTGATTTTTGCCATTGAAAAACGTCCAGAAATGATTGAAGCTACTGACTGAATGAAAGGAGCTGGCATCTCACTCTCTTTGAATCTTCTTTATCATGCTAAGAGGAGCAGGAAAAAGCAAAAAATTTCAGAATTGCACCTTGCAATGCGGAGAAATTACTGTTTGTGCATTTACAATATTCATTGATTTTTGCCATTGAAAAACGTCCAGAAATGATTGAAGCTACTGACTGAATGAAAGGAGCTGGCATCTCACTCTCTTTGAATCTTCTTTATCATGCTAGGATTAGCAGGAAAAAGCAAAAAATTTCAGAATTGCACCTTGCAAAGTGGAGATATTACTGTTTGTGCATTTACAATATTCATTGAATTTTGCCATTGAAAAACGTCCAGAAATGTTTGAAGCTACTGACTGAATGAAAGGAGCTGGCATCTCACTCTATTTGAATCTTCTTTATCATGCTAGGATTAGCAGGAAAAAGCAAAAAATTTCAGAATTGCACCTTGCAATGTGGAGATATTACTGTTTGTGCATTTACAATATTCATTGATTTTTGCCATTGAAAAACGTCCAGAAATGTTTATACCAGAAATGTTTGAAGCTACTGACTGAATGAAAGGAGCTGGCATCTCACTCTCTTTGAATCTTCTTTATCATGCTAAGAATAGCAGGAAAAAGCAAAAAATTTCAGAATTGCACGTTGCAATGCGGAGAAATTACTGTTTGTGCATTTACAATATTCATTGATTTTTGCCATTGAAAAACGTCCAGAAATGACTGAAGCTACTGACTGAATGAAAGGAGCTGGCATCTCACTCTCTTTGAATCTTCTTTATCATGCTAAGAGGAGCAGGAAAAAGCAAAAAATTTCAGAATTGCACCTTGCAATGCGGAGAAATTACTGTTTGTGCATTTACAATATTCATTGATTTTTGCCATTGAAAAACATCCAGAAATGATTGAAGCTACTGACTGAATGAAAGGAGCTGGCATCTCACGCTCTTTGAATCTTCTTTATCATGCTAAGAGGAGCAGGAAAAAGCAAAAAATTTCAGAATTGCACCTTGCAATGCGGAGAAATTACTGTTTGTGCATTTACAATATTCATTGATTTTTGCCATTGAAAAACATCATGTTATTCATATACCAGAAATGATTGAAGCTACTGACTGAATGAAAGGAGCTGGCATCTCACTCTCTTTGAATCTTCTTTATCATGCTAAGAGGAGCAGGAAAAAGCAAAAAATTTCAGAATTGCACCTTGCAATGCGGAGAAATTACTGTTTGTGCATTTACAATATTCATTGATTTTTGCCATTGAAAAACGTCCAGAAATGATTGAAGCTACTGACTGAATGAAAGGAGCTGGCATCTCACTCTCTTTGAATCTTCTTTATCATGCTAAGAGGAGCAGGAAAAAGCAAAAAATTTCAGAATTGCACCTTGCAATGCGGAGAAATTACTGTTTGTGCATTTACAATATTCATTGATTTTTGCCATTGAAAAACGTCCAGAAATGATTGAAGCTACTGACTGAATGAAAGGAGCTGGCATCTCACTCTCTTTGAATCTTCTTTATCATGCTAAGAGGAGCAGGAAAAAGCAAAAAATTTCAGAATTGCACTTTGCAATGCGGAGAAATTACTGTTTGTGCATTTACAATATTCATTGATTTTTGCCATTGAAAAACATCATGTTATTCATATACCAGAAATGATTGAAGCTACTGACTGAATGAAAGGAGCTGGCATCTCACTCTCTTTGAATCTTCATTATCATGCTAAGAGGAGCAGGAAAAAGCAAAAAATTTCAGAATTGCACCTTGCAATGCGGAGAAATTACTGTTTGTGCATTTACAATATTCATTGATTTTTGCCATTGAAAAACGTCCAGAAATGATTGAAGCTACTGACTGAATGAAAGGAGCTGGCATCTCACTCTCTTTGAATCTTCTTTATCATGCTAAGAGGAGCAGGAAAAAGCAAAAAATTTCAGAATTGCACCTTGCAATGCGGAGAAATTACTGTTTGTGCATTTACAATATTCATTGATTTTTGCCATTGAAAAACGTCCAGAAATGTTTGAAGCTACTGACTGAATGAAAGGAGCTGGCATCTCACTCTCTTTGAATCTTCTTTATCATGCTAGGATTAGCAGGAAAAAGCAAAAAATTTCAGAATTGCACCTTGCAATGTGGAGATATTACTGTTTGTGCATTTACAATATTCATTGATTTTTGCCATTGAAAAACGTCCAGAAATGTTTGAAGCTACTGACTGAATGAAAGGAGCTGGCATCTCACTCTCTTTGAATCTTCTTTATCATGCTAGGAGTAGCAGGAAAAAGCAAAAAATTTCAGAATTGCACCTTGCAATGTGGAGATATTACTGTTTGTGCATTTACAATATTCATTGATTTTTGCCATTGAAAAACGTCCAGAAATGTTTGAAGCTACTGACTGAATGAAAGGAGCTGGCATCTCACTCTCTTTGAATCTTCTTTATCATGCTAGGATTAGCAGGAAAAAGCAAAAAAATTCAGAATTGCACCTTGCAATGTGGAGATATTACTGTTTGTGCATTTACAATATTCATTGATTTTTGCCATTGAAAAACATCATGTTATTCATATACCAGAAATGTTTGAAGCTACTGACTGAATGAAAGGAGCTGGCATCTCACTCTCTTTGAATCTTCTTTATCATGCTAAGAGGATCAGGAAAAAGCAAAAAAATTCAGAATTGCACCTTGCAATGCGGAGAAATTACTGTTTGTGCATTTACAATATTCATTGATTTTTGCCATTGAAAAACGTCCAGAAATGATTGAAGCTACTGACTGAATGAAAGGAGCTGGCATCTCACTCTCTTTGAATCTTCTTTATCATGCTAAGAGGAGCAGGAAAAAGCAAAAAATTTCAGAATTGCACCTTGCAATGCGGAGAAATTACTGTTTGTGCATTTACAATATTCATTGATTTTTGCCATTGAAAAACGTCCAGAAATGATTGAAGCTACTGACTGAATGAAAGGAGCTGGCATCTCACTCTCTTTGAATCTTCTTTATCATGCTAAGAGGAGCAGGAAAAAGCAAAAAATTTCAGAATTGCACCTTGCAATGCGGAGAAATTACTGTTTGTGCATTTACAATATTCATTGATTTTTGCCATTGAAAAACGTCCAGAAATGATTGAAGCTACTGACTGAATGAAAGGAGCTGGCATCTCACTCTCTTTGAATCTTCTTTATCATGCTAAGAGGAGCAGGAAAAAGCAAAAAATTTCAGAATTGCAACTTGCAATGCGGAGAAATTACTGTTTGTGCATTTACAATATTCATTGATTTTTGCCATTGAAAAACATCATGTTATTCATATACCAGAAATGATTGAAGCTACTGACTGAATGAAAGGAGCTGGCATCTCACTCTCTTTGAATCTTCATTATCATGCTAAGAGGAGCAGGAAAAAGCAAAAAATTTCAGAATTGCACCTTGCAATGCGGAGAAATTACTGTTTGTGCATTTACAATATTCATTGATTTTTGCCATTGAAAAACGTCCAGAAATGATTGAAGCTACTGACTGAATGAAAGGAGCTGGCATCTCACTCTCTTTGAATCTTCTTTATCATGCTAAGAGGAGCAGGAAAAAGCAAAAAATTTCAGAATTGCACCTTGCAATGCGGAGAAATTACTGTTTGTGCATTTACAATATTCATTGATTTTTGCCATTGAAAAACGTCCAGAAATGTTTGAAGCTACTGACTGAATGAAAGGAGCTAGCATCTCACTCTCTTTGAATCTTCTTTATCATGCTAGGATTAGCAGGAAAAAGCAAAAAATTTCAGAATTGCACCTTGCAATGTGGAGATATTACTGTTTGTGCATTTACAATATTCATTGATTTTTGCCATTGAAAAACGTCCAGAAATGTTTGAAGCTACTGACTGAATGAAAGGAGCTGGCATCTCACTCTCTTTGAATCTTCTTTATCATGCTAGGAGTAGCAGGAAAAAGCAAAAAATTTCAGAATTGCACCTTGCAATGTGGAGATATTACTGTTTGTGCATTTACAATATTCATTGATTTTTGCCATTGAAAAACATCATGTTATTCATATACCAGAAATGTTTGAAGCTACTGACTGAATGAAAGGAGCTGGCATCTCACTCTCTTTGAATCTTCTTTATCATGCTAAGAGGATCAGGAAAAAGCAAAAAAATTCAGAATTGCACCTTGCAATGCGGAGAAATTACTGTTTGTGCATTTACAATATTCATTGATTTTTGCCATTGAAAAACGTCCAGAAATGATTGAAGCTACTGACTGAATGAAAGGAGCTGGCATCTCACTCTCTTAGAATCTTCTTTATCATGCTAAGAGGAGCAGGAAAAAGCAAAAAATTTCAGAATTGCACCTTGCAATGCGGAGAAATTACTGTTTGTGCATTTACAATATTCATTGATTTTTGCCATTGAAAAACGTCCAGAAATGATTGAAGCTACTGACTGAATGAAAGGAGCTGGCATCTCACTCTCTTTGAATCTTCTTTATCATGCTAAGAGGAGCAGGAAAAAGCAAAAAATTTCAGAATTGCACCTTGCAATGCGGAGAAATTACTGTTTGTGCATTTACAATATTCATTGATTTTTGCCATTGAAAAACATCATGTTATTCATATACCAGAAATGATTGAAGCTACTGACTGAATGAAAGGAGCTGGCATCTCACTCTCTTTGAATCTTCTTTATCATGCTAAGAGGAGCAGGAAAAAGCAAAAAATTTCAGAATTGCACCTTGCAATGCGGAGAAATTACTGTTTGTGCATTTACAATATTCATTGATTTTTGCCATTGAAAAACGTCCAGAAATGATTGAAGCTACTGACTGAATGAAAGGAGCTGGCATCTCACTCTCTTTGAATCTTCTTTATCATGCTAAGAGGAGCAGGAAAAAGCAAAAAATTTCAGAATTGCACCTTGCAATGCGGAGAAATTACAGTTTGTGCATTTACAATATTCATTGATTTTTGCCATTGAAAAACGTCCAGAAATGATTGAAGCTACTGACTGAATGAAAGGACCTGGCATCTCACTCTCTTTGAATCTTCTTTATCATGCTAGGATTAGCAGGAAAAAGCAAAAAATTTCAGAATTGCACCTTGCAAAGTGGAGATATTACTGTTTGTGCATTTACAATATTCATTGAATTTTGCCATTGAAAAACGTCCAGAAATGTTTGAAGCTACTGACTGAATGAAAGGAGCTGGCATCTCACTCTATTTGAATCTTCTTTATCATGCTAGGATTAGCAGGAAAAAGCAAAAAATTTCAGAATTGCACCTTGCAATGTGGAGATATTACTGTTTGTGCATTTACAATATTCATTGATTTTTGCCATTGAAAAACGTCCAGAAATGTTTATACCAGAAATGTTTGAAGCTACTGACTGAATGAAAGGAGCTGGCATCTCACTCTCTTTGAATCTTCTTTATCATGCTAAGAATAGCAGGAAAAAGCAAAAAATTTCAGAATTGCACGTTGCAATGCGGAGAAATTACTGTTTGTGCATTTACAATATTCATTGATTTTTGCCATTGAAAAACGTCCAGAAATGACTGAAGCTACTGACTGAATGAAAGGAGCTGGCATCTCACTCTCTTTGAATCTTCTTTATCATGCTAAGAGGAGCAGGAAAAAGCAAAAAATTTCAGAATTGCACCTTGCAATGCGGAGAAATTACTGTTTGTGCATTTACAATATTCATTGATTTTTGCCATTGAAAAACATCCAGAAATGATTGAAGCTACTGACTGAATGAAAGGAGCTGGCATCTCACGCTCTTTGAATCTTCTTTATCATGCTAAGAGGAGCAGGAAAAAGCAAAAAATTTCAGAATTGCACCTTGCAATGCGGAGAAATTACTGTTTGTGCATTTACAATATTCATTGATTTTTGCCATTGAAAAACATCATGTTATTCATATACCAGAAATGATTGAAGCTACTGACTGAATGAAAGGAGCTGGCATCTCACTCTCTTTGAATCTTCTTTATCATGCTAAGAGGAGCAGGAAAAAGCAAAAAATTTCAGAATTGCACCTTGCAATGCGGAGAAATTACTGTTTGTGCATTTACAATATTCATTGATTTTTGCCATTGAAAAACGTCCAGAAATGATTGAAGCTACTGACTGAATGAAAGGAGCTGGCATCTCACTCTCTTTGAATCTTCTTTATCATGCTAAGAGGAGCAGGAAAAAGCAAAAAATTTCAGAATGTCACCTTGCAATGCGGAGAAATTACTGTTTGTGCATTTACAATATTCATTGATTTTTGCCATTGAAAAACGTCCAGAAATGATTGAAGCTACTGACTGAATGAAAGGAGCTGGCATCTCACTCTCTTTGAATCTTCTTTATCATGCTAAGAGGAGCAGGAAAAAGCAAAAAATTTCAGAATTGCAACTTGCAATGCGGAGAAATTACTGTTTGTGCATTTACAATATTCATTGATTTTTGCCATTGAAAAACATCATGTTATTCATATACCAGAAATGATTGAAGCTACTGACTGAATGAAAGGAGCTGGCATCTCACTCTCTTTGAATCTTCATTATCATGCTAAGAGGAGCAGGAAAAAGCAAAAAATTTCAGAATTGCACCTTGCAATGCGGAGAAATTACTGTTTGTGCATTTACAATATTCATTGATTTTTGCCATTGAAAAACGTCCAGAAATGATTGAAGCTACTGACTGAATGAAAGGAGCTGGCATCTCACTCTCTTTGAATCTTCTTTATCATGCTAAGAGGAGCAGGAAAAAGCAAAAAATTTCAGAATTGCACCTTGCAATGCGGAGAAATTACTGTTTGTGCATTTACAATATTCATTGATTTTTGCCATTGAAAAACGTCCAGAAATGTTTGAAGCTACTGACTGAATGAAAGGAGCTGGCATCTCACTCTCTTTGAATCTTCTTTATCATGCTAGGATTAGCAGGAAAAAGCAAAAAATTTCAGAATTGCACCTTGCAATGTGGAGATATTACTGTTTGTGCATTTACAATATTCATTGATTTTTGCCATTGAAAAACGTCCAGAAATGTTTGAAGCTACTGACTGAATGAAAGGAGCTGGCATCTCACTCTCTTTGAATCTTCTTTATCATGCTAGGAGTAGCAGGAAAAAGCAAAAAATTTCAGAATTGCACCTTGCAATGTGGAGATATTACTGTTTGTGCATTTACAATAATCATTGATTTTTGCCATTGAAAAACGTCCAGAAATGTTTGAAGCTACTGACTGAATGAAAGGAGCTGGCATCTCACTCTCTTTGAATCTTCTTTATCATGCTAGGATTAGCAGGAAAAAGCAAAAAAATTCAGAATTGCACCTTGCAATGTGGAGATATTACTGTTTGTGCATTTACAATATTCATTGATTTTTGCCATTGAAAAACATCATGTTATTCATATACCAGAAATGTTTGAAGCTACTGACTGAATGAAAGGAGCTGACATCTCACTCTCTTTGAATCTTCTTTATCATGCTAGGATTAGCAGGAAAAAGCAAAAAATTTCAGAATTGCACCTTGCAATGTGGAGATATTACTGTTTGTGCATTTACAATATTCATTGATTTTTGCCATTGAAAAACGTCCAGAAATGTTTGAAGCTACTGACTGAATGAAAGGAGCTGGCATCTCACTCTATTTGAATCTTCTTTATCATCCTAGGATTAGCAGGAAAAAGCAAAAAATTTCAGCATTGCACCTTGCAATGTGGAGATATTACTGTTTGTGCATTTACAATATTCATTGATTTTTGCCATTGAAAAACATCCAGAAATGTTTATACCAGAAATGTTTGAAGCTACTGACTGAATGAAAGGAGCTGGCATCTCACACTCTTTGAATCTTCTTTATCATGCTAAGAGGAGCAGGAAAAAGCAAAAAATTTCAGAATTGCACTTTGCAATGCGGAGAAATTACTGTTTGTGCATTTACAATATTCATTGATTTTTGCCATTGAAAAACGTCCAGAAATGACTGAAGCTACTGACTGAATGAAAGGAGCTGGCATCTCACTCTCTTTGAATCTTCTTTATCATGCTAAGAGGAGCAGGAAAAAGCAAAAAATTTCAGAATTGCATCTTGCAATGCGGAGAAATTACTGTTTGTGCATTTACAATATTCATTGATTTTTGCCATTGAAAAACGTCCAGAAATGATTGAAGCTACTGACTGAATGAAAGGAGCTGGCATCTCACTCTCTTTGAATCTTCTTTATCATGCTAAGAAGAGCAGGAAAAAGCAAAAAATTTCAGAATTGCACCTTGCAATGCGGAGAAATTACTGTTTGTGCATTTACAATATTCATTGATTTTTGCCATTGAATAACATCATGTTATTCATATACCAGAAATGATTGAAGCTACTGACTGAATGAAAGGAGCTGGCATCTCACTCTCTTTGAATCTTCTTTATCATGCTAAGAGGAGCAGGAAAAAGCAAAAAATTTCAGAATTGCACCTTGCAATGCGGAGAAATTACTGTTTGTGCATTTACAATATTCATTGATTTTTGCCATTGAAAAACATCCAGAAATGATTGAAGCTACTGACTGAATGAAAGGAGCTGGCATCTCACTCTCTTTGAATCTTCTTTATCATGCTAAGAGGAGCAGGAAAAAGCAAAAAATTTCAGAATTGCACCTTGCAATGCGGAGAAATTACTGTTTGTGCATTTACAATATTCATTGATTTTTGCCATTGAAAAACGTCCAGAAATGATTGAAGCTACTGACTGAATGAAAGGAGCTGGCATCTCACTCTCTTTGAATCTTCTTTATCATGCTAGGATTAGCAGGAAAAAGCAAAAAATTTCAGAATTGCACCTTGCAATGTGGAGATATTACTGTTTGTGCATTTACAATATTCATTGAATTTTGCCATTGAAAAACGTCCAGAAATGTTTGAAGCTACTGACTGAATGAAAGGAGCTGGCATCTCACTCTATTTGAATCTTCTTTATCATGCTAGGATTAGCAGGAAAAAGCAAAAAATTTCAGAATTGCACCTTGCAATGTGGAGATATTACTGTTTGTGCATTTACAATATTCATTGATTTTTGCCATTGAAAAACGTCCAGAAATGTTTATACCAGAAATGTTTGAAGCTACTGACTGAATGAAAGGAGCTGGCATCTCACTCTCTTTGAATCTTCTTTATCATGCTAAGAGGAGCAGGAAAAAGCAAAAAATTTCAGAATTGCACCTTGCAATGCGGAGAAATTACTTTTTGTGCATTTACAATATTCATTGATTTTTGCCATTGAAAAACGTCCAGAAATGACTGAAGCTACTGACTGAATGAAAGGAGCTGGCATCTCACTCTCTTTGAATCTTCTTTACCATGCTAAGAGGAGCAGGAAAAAGCAAAAAAATTCAGAATTGCACCTTGCAATGCGGAGAAATTACTGTTTGTGCATTTACAATATTCATTGATTTTTGCCATTGAAAAACGTCCAGAAATGATTGAAGCTACTGACTGAATGAAAGGAGCTGGCATCTCACTCTCTTTGAATCTTCTTTATCATGCTAGGAGTAGCAGGAAAAAGCAAAAAATTTCAGAATTGCACCTTGCAATGTGGAGATATTACTGTTTGTGCATTTACAATATTCATTGATTTTTGCCATTGAAAAACGTCCAGAAATGTTTGAAGCTACTGACTGAATGAAAGGAGCTGGCATCTCACTCTCTTTGAATCTTCTTTATCATGCTAGGATTAGCAGGAAAAAGCAAAAAATTTCAGAATTGCACCTTGCAATGTGGAGATATTACTGTTTGTGCATTTACAATATTCATTGATTTTTGCCATTGAAAAACATCATGTTATTCATATACCAGAAATGTTTGAAGCTACTGACTGAATGAAAGGAGCTGACATCTCACTCTCTTTGAATCTTCTTTATCATGCTAGGATTAGCAGGAAAAAGCAAAAAATTTCAGAATTGCACCTTGCAATGTGGAGATATTACTGTTTGTGCATTTACAATATTCATTGATTTTTGCCATTGAAAAACGTCCAGAAATGTTTGAAGCTACTGACTGAATGAAAGGAGCTGGCATCTCACTCTATTTGAATCTTCTTTATCATGCTAGGATTAGCAGGAAAAAGCAAAAAAAATTTCAGCATTGCACCTTGCAATGTGGAGATATTACTGTTTGTGCATTTACAATATTCATTGATTTTTGCCATTGAAAAACGTCCAGAAATGTTTATACCAGAAATGTTTGAAGCTACTGACTGAATGAAAGGAGCTGGCATCTCACTCTCTTTGAATCTTCTTTATCATGCTAAGAGGAGCAGGAAAAAGCAAAAAATTTCAGAATTGCACCTTGCAATGCGGAGAAATTACTGTTTGTGCATTTACAATATTCATTGATTTTTGCCATTGAAAAACTTCCAGAAATGACTGAAGCTACTGACTGAATGAAAGGAGCTGGCATCTCACTCTCTTTGAATCTTCTTTATCATGCTAAGAGGAGCAGGAAAAAGCAAAAAATTTCAGAATTGCACCTTGCAATGCGGAGAAATTACTGTTTGTGCATTTACAATATTCATTGATTTTTGCCATTGAAAAACGTCCAGAAATGATTGAAGCTACTGACTGAATGAAAGGAGCTGGCATCTCACTCTCTTTGAATCTTCTTTATCATGCTAAGAGGAGCAGGAAAAAGCAAAAAATTTCAGAATTGCACCTTGCAATGCGGAGAAATTACTGTTTGTGCATTTACAATATTCATTGATTTTTGCCATTGAAAAACATCATGTTATTCATATACCAGAAATGATTGAAGCTACTGACTGAATGAAAGGAGCTGACATCTCACTCTCTTTGAATCTTCTTTATCATGCTAGGATTAGCAGGAAAAAGCAAAAAATTTCAGAATTGCACCTTGCAATGTGGAGATATTACTGTTTGTGCATTTACAATATTCATTGAATTTTGCCATTGAAAAACGTCCAGAAATGTTTGAAGCTACTGACTGAATGAAAGGAGCTGGCATCTCACTCTATTTGAATCTTCTTTATCATGCTAGGATTAGCAGGAAAAAGCAAAAAATTTCAGAATTGCACCTTGCAATGTGGAGATATTACTGTTTGTGCATTTACAATATTCATTGATTTTTGCCATTGAAAAACGTCCAGAAATGTTTATACCAGAAATGTTTGAAGCTACTGACTGAATGAAAGGAGCTGGCATCTCACTCTCTTTGAATCTTCTTTATCATGCTAAGAGGAGCAGGAAAAAGCAAAAAATTTCAGAATTGCACCTTGCAATGCGGAGAAATTACTTTTTGTGCATTTACAATATTCATTGATTTTTGCCATTGAAAAACGTCCAGAAATGACTGAAGCTACTGACTGAATGAAAGGAGCTGGCATCTCACTCTCTTTGAATCTTCTTTACCATGCTAAGAGGAGCAGGAAAAAGCAAAAAAATTCAGAATTGCACCTTGCAATGCGGAGAAATTACTGTTTGTGCATTTACAATATTCATTGATTTTTGCCATTGAAAAACGTCCAGAAATGATTGAAGCTACTGACTGAATGAAAGGAGCTGGCATCTCACTCTCTTTGAATCTTCTTTATCATGCTAGGAGTAGCAGGAAAAAGCAAAAAATTTCAGAATTGCACCTTGCAATGTGGAGATATTACTGTTTGTGCATTTACAATATTCATTGATTTTTGCCATTGAAAAACGTCCAGAAATGTTTGAAGCTACTGACTGAATGAAAGGAGCTGGCATCTCACTCTCTTTGAATCTTCTTTATCATGCTAGGATTAGCAGGAAAAAGCAAAAAATTTCAGAATTGCACCTTGCAATGTGGAGATATTACTGTTTGTGCATTTACAATATTCATTGATTTTTGCCATTGAAAAACATCATGTTATTCATATACCAGAAATGTTTGAAGCTACTGACTGAATGAAAGGAGCTGACATCTCACTCTCTTTGAATCTTCTTTATCATGCTAGGATTAGCAGGAAAAAGCAAAAAATTTCAGAATTGCACCTTGCAATGTGGAGATATTACTGTTTGTGCATTTACAATATTCATTGATTTTTGCCATTGAAAAACGTCCAGAAATGTTTGAAGCTACTGACTGAATGAAAGGAGCTGGCATCTCACTCTATTTGAATCTTCTTTATCATGCTAGGATTAGCAGGAAAAAGCAAAAAAAATTTCAGCATTGCACCTTGCAATGTGGAGATATTACTGTTTGTGCATTTACAATATTCATTGATTTTTGCCATTGAAAAACGTCCAGAAATGTTTATACCAGAAATGTTTGAAGCTACTGACTGAATGAAAGGAGCTGGCATCTCACTCTCTTTGAATCTTCTTTATCATGCTAAGAGGAGCAGGAAAAAGCAAAAAATTTCAGAATTGCACCTTGCAATGCGGAGAAATTACTGTTTGTGCATTTACAATATTCATTGATTTTTGCCATTGAAAAACTTCCAGAAATGACTGAAGCTACTGACTGAATGAAAGGAGCTGGCATCTCACTCTCTTTGAATCTTCTTTATCATGCTAAGAGGAGCAGGAAAAAGCAAAAAATTTCAGAATTGCACCTTGCAATGCGGAGAAATTACTGTTTGTGCATTTACAATATTCATTGATTTTTG
This sequence comes from Phyllobates terribilis, assembly GCF_046119375.1. Classification (NCBI taxonomy): domain Eukaryota; kingdom Metazoa; phylum Chordata; class Amphibia; order Anura; family Dendrobatidae; genus Phyllobates; species Phyllobates terribilis. Next base: position 101,850 of record NW_027364139.1, on the reverse strand, counting down.
CCATTGAAAAACGTCCAGAAATGATTGAAGCTACTGACTGAATGAAAGGAGCTGGCATCTCACTCTCTTTGAATCTTCTTTATCATGCTAAGAGGAGCAGGAAAAAGCAAAAAATTTCAGAATTGCACCTTGCAATGCGGAGAAATTACTGTTTGTGCATTTACAATATTCATTGATTTTTGCCATTGAAAAACATCATGTTATTCATATACCAGAAATGATTGAAGCTACTGACTGAATGAAAGGAGCTGACATCTCACTCTCTTTGAATCTTCTTTATCATGCTAGGATTAGCAGGAAAAAGCAAAAAATTTCAGAATTGCACCTTGCAATGTGGAGATATTACTGTTTGTGCATTTACAATATTCATTGATTTTTGCCATTGAAAAACGTCCAGAAATGTTTGAAGCTACTGACTGAATGAAAGGAGCTGGCATCTCACTCTATTTGAATCTTCTTTATCATCCTAGGATTAGCAGGAAAAAGCAAAAAATTTCAGCATTGCACCTTGCAATGTGGAGATATTACTGTTTGTGCATTTACAATATTCATTGATTTTTGCCATTGAAAAACATCCAGAAATGTTTATACCAGAAATGTTTGAAGCTACTGACTGAATGAAAGGAGCTGGCATCTCACTCTCTTTGAATCTTCTTTATCATGCTAAGAGGAGCAGGAAAAAGCAAAAAATTTCAGAATTGCACTTTGCAATGCGGAGAAATTACTGTTTGTGCATTTACAATATTCATTGATTTTTGCCATTGAAAAACGTCCAGAAATGACTGAAGCTACTGACTGAATGAAAGGAGCTGGCATCTCACTCTCTTTGAATCTTCTTTATCATGCTAAGAGGAGCAGGAAAAAGCAAAAAATTTCAGAATTGCATCTTGCAATGCGGAGAAATTACTGTTTGTGCATTTACAATATTCATTGATTTTTGCCATTGAAAAACGTCCAGAAATGATTGAAGCTACTGACTGAATGAAAGGAGCTGGCATCTCACTCTCTTTGAATCTTCTTTATCATGCTAAGAGGAGCAGGAAAAAGCAAAAAATTTCAGAATTGCACCTTGCAATGCGGAGAAATTACTGTTTGTGCATTTACAATATTCATTGATTTTTGCCATTGAAAAACATCATGTTATTCATATACCAGAAATGATTGAAGCTACTGACTGAATGAAAGGAGCTGGCATCTCACTCTCTTTGAATCTTCTTTATCATGCTAAGAGGAGCAGGTAAAAACAAAAAATTTCAGAATTGCACCTTGCAATGCGGAGAAATTACTGTTTGTGCATTTACAATATTCATTGATTTTTGCCATTGAAAAACATCCAGAAATGATTGAAGCTACTGACTGAATGAAAGGAGCTGGCATCTCACTCTCTTTGAATCTTCTTTATCATGCTAAGAGGAGCAGGAAAAAGCAAAAAATTTCAGAATTGCACCTTGCAATGCGGAGAAATTACTGTTTGTGCATTTACAATATTCATTGATTTTTGCCATTGAAAAACGTCCAGAAATGATTGAAGCTACTGACTGAATGAAAGGAGCTGGCATCTCACTCTCTTTGAATCTTCTTTATCATGCTAGGATTAGCAGGAAAAAGCAAAAAATTTCAGAATTGCACCTTGCAATGTGGAGATATTACTGTTTGTGCATTTACAATATTCATTGAATTTTGCCATTGAAAAACGTCCAGAAATGTTTGAAGCTACTGACTGAATGAAAGGAGCTGGCATCTCACTCTATTTGAATCTTCTTTATCATGCTAGGATTAGCAGGAAAAAGCAAAAAATTTCAGAATTGCACCTTGCAATGTGGAGATATTACTGTTTGTGCATTTACAATATTCATTGATTTTTGCCATTGAAAAACGTCCAGAAATGTTTATACCAGAAATGTTTGAAGCTACTGACTGAATGAAAGGAGCTGGCATCTCACTCTCTTTGAATCTTCTTTATCATGCTAAGAGGAGCAGGAAAAAGCAAAAAATTTCAGAATTGCACCTTGCAATGCGGAGAAATTACTTTTTGTGCATTTACAATATTCATTGATTTTTGCCATTGAAAAACGTCCAGAAATGACTGAAGCTACTGACTGAATGAAAGGAGCTGGCATCTCACTCTCTTTGAATCTTCTTTACCATGCTAAGAGGAGCAGGAAAAAGCAAAAAAATTCAGAATTGCACCTTGCAATGCGGAGAAATTACTGTTTGTGCATTTACAATATTCATTGATTTTTGCCATTGAAAAACGTCCAGAAATGATTGAAGCTACTGACTGAATGAAAGGAGCTGGCATCTCACTCTCTTTGAATCTTCTTTATCATGCTAGGAGTAGCAGGAAAAAGCAAAAAATTTCAGAATTGCACCTTGCAATGTGGAGATATTACTGTTTGTGCATTTACAATATTCATTGATTTTTGCCATTGAAAAACGTCCAGAAATGTTTGAAGCTACTGACTGAATGAAAGGAGCTGGCATCTCACTCTCTTTGAATCTTCTTTATCATGCTAGGATTAGCAGGAAAAAGCAAAAAATTTCAGAATTGCACCTTGCAATGTGGAGATATTACTGTTTGTGCATTTACAATATTCATTGATTTTTGCCATTGAAAAACATCATGTTATTCATATACCAGAAATGTTTGAAGCTACTGACTGAATGAAAGGAGCTGGCATCTCACTCTCTTTGAATCTTCTTTATCATGCTAAGAGGAGCAGGAAAAAGCAAAAAATTTCAGAATTGCACCTTGCAATGCGGAGAAATTACTGTTTGTGCATTTACAATATTCATTGATTTTTGCCATTGAAAAACTTCCAGAAATGACTGAAGCTACTGACTGAATGAAAGGAGCTGGCATCTCACTCTCTTTGAATCTTCTTTATCATGCTAAGAGGAGCAGGAAAAAGCAAAAAATTTCAGAATTGCACCTTGCAATGCGGAGAAATTACTGTTTGTGCATTTACAATATTCATTGATTTTTGCCATTGAAAAACGTCCAGAAATGATTGAAGCTACTGACTGAATGAAAGGAGCTGGCATCTCACTCTCTTTGAATCTTCTTTATCATGCTAAGAGGAGCAGGAAAAAGCAAAAAATTTCAGAATTGCACCTTGCAATGCGGAGAAATTACTGTTTGTGCATTTACAATATTCATTGATTTTTGCCATTGAAAAACATCATGTTATTCATATACCAGAAATGATTGAAGCTACTGACTGAATGAAAGGAGCTGGCATCTCACTCTGTTTGAATCTTCTTTATCATGCTAAGAGGAGCAGGAAAAAGCAAAAAATTTCAGAATTGCACCTTGCAATGCGGAGAAATTACTGTTTGTGCATTTACAATATTCATTGATTTTTGCCATTGAAAAACGTCCAGAAATGATTGAAGCTACTGACTGAATGAAAGGAGCTGGCATCTCACTCTCTTTGAATCTTCTTTATCATGCTAAGAGGAGCAGGAAAAAGCAAAAAATTTCAGAATTTCATCTTGCAATGCGGAGAAATTACTGTTTGTGCATTTACAATATTCATTGATTTTTGCCATTGAAAAACGTCCAGAAATGATTGAAGCTACTGACTGAATGAAAGGAGCTGGCATCTCACTCTCTTTGAATCTTCTTTATCATGCTAAGAGGAGCAGGAAAAAGCAAAAAATTTCAGAATTGCACCTTGCAATGCGGAGAAATTACTGTTTGTGCATTTACAATATTCATTGATTTTTGCCATTGAAAAATGTCCAGAAATGATTGAAGCTACTGACTGAATGAAAGGAGCCGGAATCTCACTCTCTTTGAATCTTCTTTATCATGCTAAGAGGAGCAGGAAAAAGCAAAAAATTTCAGAATTGCAACTTGCAATGCGGAGAAATTACTGTTTGTGCATTTACAATATTCATTGATTTTTGCCATTGAAAAACATCATGTTATTCATATACCAGAAATGATTGAAGCTACTGACTGAATGAAAGGAGCTGGCATCTCACTCTCTTTGGATCTTCTTTATCATGCTAAGAGGAGCAGGAAAAAGCAAAAAATTTCAGAATTGCACCTTGCAATGCGGAGAAATTACTGTTTGTGCATTTACAATATTCATTGATTTTTGCCATTGAAAAACGTCCAGAAATGATTGAAGCTACTGACTGAATGAAAGGAGCTGGCATCTCACTCTCTTTGAATCTTCTTTATCATGCTAAGAGGAGCAGGAAAAAGCAAAAAATTTCAGAATTGCACCTTGCAATGCGGAGAAATTACTGTTTGTGCATTTACAATATTCATTGATTTTTGCCATTGAAAAACGTCCAGAAATGATTGAAGCTACTGACTGAATGAAAGGAGCTGGCATCTCACTCTCTTTGAATCTTCTTTATCATGCTAAGAGGAGCAGGAAAAAGCAAAAAATTTCAGAATTGCACCTTGCAATGCGGAGAAATTACTGTTTGTGCATTTACAATATTCATTAATTTTTGCCATTGAAAAACATCATGTTATTCATATCCCAGAAATGTTTGAAGCTACTGACAATGAAAGAAGCTGGCATCTCACTCTCTTTGAATCTTCTTTATCATGCTAATAGGAGCAGGAAAAAGCAAAAAATTTCAGAATTGCACCTTGCAATGCGGAGAAATTACTGTTTGTGCATTTACAATATTCATTGATTTTTGCCATTGAAAAACGTCCAGAAATGATTGAAGCTACTGACTGAATGAAAGGAGCTGGCATCTCACTCTCTTTGAATCTTCTTTATCATGCTAAGAGGAGCAGGAAAAAGCAAAAAATTTCAGAATTGCACCTTGCAATGCGGAGAAATTACTGTTTGTGCATTTACAATATTCATTGATTTTTGCCATTGAAAAACATCATGTTATTCATATACCAGAAATGTTTGAAGCTACTGACTGAATGAAAGGAGCTGGCATCTCACTCTCTTTGAATCTTCTTTATCATGCTAAGAGGAGCAGGAAAAAGCAAAAAATTTCAGAATTGCACCTTGCAATGCGGAGAAATTACTGTTTGTGCATTTACAATATTCATTGATTTTTGCCATTGAAAAACGTCCAGAAATGATTGAAGCTACTGACTGAATGAAAGGAGCTGGCATCTCACTCTCTTTGAATCTTCTTTATCATGCTAAGAGGAGCAGGAAAATGCAAGAAATTTCAGAATTGCACCTTGCAATGCGGAGAAATTACTGTTTGTGCATTTATAATATTCATTGATTTTTGCCATTGAAAAACATCCAGAAATGATTGAAGCTACTGACTGAATGAAAGGAGCTGGCATCTCACTCTCTTTGAATCTTCTTTATCATGCTAAGAGGAGCAGGAAAAAGCAAAAAATTTCAGAATTGCACCTTGCAATGCGGAGAAATTACTGTTTGTGCATTTACAATATTCATTGATTTTTGCCATTGAAAAACATCATGTTATTCATATACCAGAAATGATTGAAGCTACTGACTGAATGAAAGGAGCTGGCATCTCACTCTCTTTGAATCTTCTTTATCATGCTAAGAGGAGCAGGAAAAAGCAAAAAATTTCAGAATTGCACCTTGCAATGCGGAGAAATTACTGTTTGTGCATTTACAATATTCATTGATTTTTGCATTGAAAAACGTCCAGAAATGACTGAAGCTACTGACTGAATGAAAGGAGCTGGCATCTCACTCTCTTTGAATCTTCTTTATCATGCTAAGAGGAGCAGGAAAAAGCAAAAAATTTCAGAATTGCATCTTGCAATGCGGAGAAATTACTGTTTGTGCATTTACAATATTCATTGATTTTTGCCATTGAAAAACGTCCAGAAATGATTGAAGCTACTGACTGAATGAAAGGAGCTGGCATCTCACTCTCTTTGAATCTTATTTATCATGCTAAGAGGAGCAGGAAAAAGCAAAAAATTTCAGAATTGCACCTTGCAATGCGGAGAAATTACTGTTTGTGCATTTACAATATTCATTGATTTTTGCCATTGAAAAACATCATGTTATTCATATACCAGAAATGATTGAAGCTACTGACTGAATGAAAGGAGCTGGCATCTCACTCTCTTTGAATCTTCTTTATCATGCTAAGAGGAGCAGGAAAAAGCAAAAAATTTCAGAATTGCACCTTGCAATGCGGAGAAATTACTGTTTGTGCATTTACAATATTCATTGATTTTTGCCATTGAAAAACGTCCAGAAATGATTGAAGCTACTGACTGAATGAAAGGAGCTGGCATCTCACTCTCTTTGAATCTTCTTTATCATGCTAAGAGGAGCAGGAAAAAGCAAAAAATTTCAGAATTGCACCTTGCAATGCGGAGAAATTACTGTTTGTGCATTTACAATATTCATTGATTTTTGCCATTGAAAAACGTCCAGAAATGATTGAAGCTACTGACTGAATGAAAGGAGCTGGCATCTCACTCTCTTTGAATCTTCTTTATCATGCTAGGATTAGCAGGAAAAAGCAAAAAATTTCAGAATTGCACCTGGCAATGTGGAGATATTACTGTTTGTGCATTTACAATATTCATTGAATTTTGCCATTGAAAAACGTCCAGAAATGTTTGAAGCTACTGACTGAATGAAAGGAGCTGGCATCTCACTCTATTTGAATCTTCTTTATCATGCTAGGATTAGCAGGAAAAAGCAAAAAATTTCAGAATTGCACCTTGCAATGTGGAGATATTACTGTTTGTGCATTTACAATATTCATTGATTTTTGCCATTGAAAAACGTCCAGAAATGTTTATACCAGAAATGTTTGAAGCTACTGACTGAATGAAAGGAGCTGGCATCTCACTCTCTTTGAATCTTCTTTATCATGCTAAGAGGAGCAGGAAAAAGCAAAAAATTTCAGAATTGCACCTTGCAATGCGGAGAAATTACTGTTTGTGCATTTACAATATTCATTGATTTTTGCCATTGAAAAACGTCCAGAAATGACTGAAGCTACTGACTGAATGAAAGGAGCTGGCATCTCACTCTCTTTGAATCTTCTTTATCATGCTAAGAGGAGCAGGAAAAAGCAAAAAATTTCAAAATTGCACCTTGCAATGCGGAGAAATTACTGTTTGTGCATTTACAATATTCATTGATTTTTGCCATTGAAAAACGTCCAGAAATGATTGAAGCTACTGACTGAATGAAAGGAGCTGGCATCTCACTCTCTTTGAATCTTCTTTATCATGCTAAGAGGAGCAGGAAAAAGCAAAAAATTTCAGAATTGCACCTTGCAATGCGGAGAAATTACTGTTTGTGCATTTACAATATTCATTGATTTTTGCCATTGAAAAACATCATGTTATTCATATACCAGAAATGATTGAAGCTACTGACTGAATGAAAGGAGCTGGCATCTCACTCTCTTTGAATCTTCTTTATCATGCTAAGAGGAGCAGGAAAAAGCAAAAAATTTCAGAATTGCACCTTGCAATGCGGAGAAATTACTGTTTGTGCATTTACAATATTCATTGATTTTTGCCATTGAAAAACGTCCAGAAATGATTGAAGCTACTGACTGAATGAAAGGAGCTGGCATCTCACTCTCTTTGAATCTTTTTTATCATGCTAAGAGGAGCAGGAAAAAGCAAAAAATTTCAGAATTGCATCTTGCAATGCGGAGAAATTACTGTTTGTGCATTTACAATATTCATTGATTTTTGTCATTGAAAAACGTCCAGAAATGATTGAAGCTACTGACTGAATGAAAGGAGCTGGCATCTCACTCTCTTTGAATCTTCTTTATCATGCTAAGAGGAGCAGGAAAAAGCAAAAAATTTCAGAATTGCACCTTGCAATGCGGAGAAATTACTGTTTGTGCATTTACAATATTCATTGATTTTTGCCATTGAAAAACGTCCAGAAATGATTGAAGCTACTGACTGAATGAAAGGAGCTGGAATCTCACTCTCTTTGAATCTTCTTTATCATGCTAAGAGGAGCAGGAAAAAGCAAAAAATTTCAGAATTGCAACTTGCAATGCGGAGAAATTACTGTTTGTGCATTTACAATATTCATTGATTTTTGCCATTGAAAAACATCATGTTATTCATATACCAGAAATGATTGAAGCTACTGACTGAATGAAAGGAGCTGGCATCTCACTCTCTTTGAATCTTCTTTATCATGCTAAGAGGAGCAGGAAAAAGCAAAAAATTTCAGAATTGCACCTTGCAATGCGGAGAAATTACTGTTTGTGCATTTACAATATTCATTGATTTTTGCCATTGAAAAACGTCCAGAAATGATTGAAGCTACTGACTGAATGAAAGGAGCTGGCATCTCACTCTCTTTGAATCTTCTTTATCATGCTAAGAGGAGCAGGAAAAAGCAAAAAATTTCAGAATTGCACCTTGCAATGCGGAGAAATTACTGTTTGTGCATTTACAATATTCATTGATTTTTGCCATTGAAAAACGTCCAGAAATGATTGAAGCTACTGACTGAATGAAAGGAGCTGGCATCTCACTCTCTTTGAATCTTCTTTATCATGCTAAGAGGAGCAGGAAAAAGCAAAAAATTTCAGAATTGCACCTTGCAATGCGGAGAAATTACTGTTTGTGCATTTACAATATTCATTAATTTTTGCCATTGAAAAACATCATGTTATTCATATCCCAGAAATGTTTGAAGCTACTGACTGAATGAAAGAAGCTGGCATCTCACTCTCTTTGAATCTTCTTTATCATGCTAAGAGGAGCAGGAAAAAGCAAAAAATTTCAGAATTGCACCTTGCAATGCGGAGAAATTACTGTTTGTGCATTTACAATATTCATTGATTTTTGCCATTGAAAAACGTCCAGAAATGATTGAAGCTACTGACTGAATGAAAGGAGCTGGCATCTCACTCTCTTTGAATCTTCTTTATCATGCTAAGAGGAGCAGGAAAATGCAAGAAATTTCAGAATTGCACCTTGCAATGCGGAGAAATTACTGTTTGTGCATTTATAATATTCATTGATTTTTGCCATTGAAAAACATCCAGAAATGATTGAAGCTACTGACTGAATGAAAGGAGCTGGCATCTCACTCTCTTTGAATCTTCTTTATCATGCTAAGAGGAGCAGGAAAAAGCAAAAAATTTCAGAATTGCACCTTGCAATGCGGAGAAATTACTGTTTGTGCATTTACAATATTCATTGATTTTTGCCATTGAAAAACATCATGTTATTCATATACCAGAAATGATTGAAGCTACTGACTGAATGAAAGGAGCTGGCATCTCACTCTCTTTGAATCTTCTTTATCATGCTAAGAGGAGCAGGAAAAAGCAAAAAATTTCAGAATTGCACCTTGCAATGCGGAGAAATTACTGTTTGTGCATTTACAATATTCATTGATTTTTGCATTGAAAAACGTCCAGAAATGACTGAAGCTACTGACTGAATGAAAGGAGCTGGCATCTCACTCTCTTTGAATCTTCTTTATCATGCTAAGAGGAGCAGGAAAAAGCAAAAAATTTCAGAATTGCATCTTGCAATGCGGAGAAATTACTGTTTGTGCATTTACAATATTCATTGATTTTTGCCATTGAAAAACGTCCAGAAATGATTGAAGCTACTGACTGAATGAAAGGAGCTGGCATCTCACTCTCTTTGAATCTTCTTTATCATGCTAAGAGGAGCAGGAAAAAGCAAAAAATTTCAGAATTGCACCTTGCAATGCGGAGAAATTACTGTTTGTGCATTTACAATATTCATTGATTTTTGCCATTGAAAAACATCATGTTATTCATATACCAGAAATGATTGAAGCTACTGACTGAATGAAAGGAGCTGGCATCTCACTCTCTTTGAATCTTCTTTATCATGCTAAGAGGAGCAGGAAAAAGCAAAAAATTTCAGAATTGCACCTTGCAATGCGGAGAAATTACTGTTTGTGCATTTACAATATTCATTGATTTTTGCCATTGAAAAACGTCCAGAAATGATTGAAGCTACTGACTGAATGAAAGGAGCTGGCATCTCACTCTCTTTGAATCTTCTTTATCATGCTAAGAGGAGCAGGAAAAAGCAAAAAATTTCAGAATTGCACCTTGCAATGCGGAGAAATTACTGTTTGTGCATTTACAATATTCATTGATTTTTGCCATTGAAAAACGTCCAGAAATGATTGAAGCTACTGACTGAATGAAAGGAGCTGGCATCTCACTCTCTTTGAATCTTCTTTATCATGCTAGGATTAGCAGGAAAAAGCAAAAAATTTCAGAATTGCACCTGGCAATGTGGAGATATTACTGTTTGTGCATTTACAATATTCATTGAATTTTGCCATTGAAAAACGTCCAGAAATTTTTGAAGCTACTGACTGAATGAAAGGAGCTGGCATCTCACTCTATTTGAATCTTCTTTATCATGCTAGGATTAGCAGGAAAAAGCAAAAAATTTCAGAATTGCACCTTGCAATGTGGAGATATTACTGTTTGTGCATTTACAATATTCATTGATTTTTGCCATTGAAAAACGTCCAGAAATGTTTATACCAGAAATGTTTGAAGCTACTGACTGAATGAAAGGAGCTGGCATCTCACTCTCTTTGAATCTTCTTTATCATGCTAAGAGGAGCAGGAAAAAGCAAAAAATTTCAGAATTGCACCTTGCAATGCGGAGAAATTACTGTTTGTGCATTTACAATATTCATTGATTTTTGCCATTGAAAAACGTCCAGAAATGACTGAAGCTACTGACTGAATGAAAGGAGCTGGCATCTCACTCTCTTTGAATCTTCTTTATCATGCTAAGAGGAGCAGGAAAAAGCAAAAAATTTCAAAATTGCACCTTGCAATGCGGAGAAATTACTGTTTGTGCATTTACAATATTCATTGATTTTTGCCATTGAAAAACGTCCAGAAATGATTGAAGCTACTGACTGAATGAAAGGAGCTGGCATCTCACTCTCTTTGAATCTTCTTTATCATGCTAAGAGGAGCAGGAAAAAGCAAAAAATTTCAGAATTGCACCTTGCAATGCGGAGAAATTACTGTTTGTGCATTTACAATATTCATTGATTTTTGCCATTGAAAAACATCATGTTATTCATATACCAGAAATGATTGAAGCTACTGACTGAATGAAAGGAGCTGGCATCTCACTCTCTTTGAATCTTCTTTATCATGCTAAGAGGAGCAGGAAAAAGCAAAAAATTTCAGAATTGCACCTTGCAATGCGGAGAAATTACTGTTTGTGCATTTACAATATTCATTGATTTTTGCCATTGAAAAACGTCCAGAAATGATTGAAGCTACTGACTGAATGAAAGGAGCTGGCATCTCACTCTCTTTGAATCTTTTTTATCATGCTAAGAGGAGCAGGAAAAAGCAAAAAATTTCAGAATTGCATCTTGCAATGCGGAGAAATTACTGTTTGTGCATTTACAATATTCATTGATTTTTGTCATTGAAAAACGTCCAGAAATGATTGAAGCTACTGACTGAATGAAAGGAGCTGGCATCTCACTCTCTTTGAATCTTCTTTATCATGCTAAGAGGAGCAGGAAAAAGCAAAAAATTTCAGAATTGCACCTTGCAATGCGGAGAAATTACTGTTTGTGCATTTACAATATTCATTGATTTTTGCCATTGAAAAACGTCCAGAAATGATTGAAGCTACTGACTGAATGAAAGGAGCTGGAATCTCACTCTCTTTGAATCTTCTTTATCATGCTAAGAGGAGCAGGAAAAAGCAAAAAATTTCAGAATTGCAACTTGCAATGCGGAGAAATTACTGTTTGTGCATTTACAATATTCATTGATTTTTGCCATTGAAAAACATCATGTTATTCATATACCAGAAATGATTGAAGCTACTGACTGAATGAAAGGAGCTGGCATCTCACTCTCTTTGAATCTTCTTTATCATGCTAAGAGGAGCAGGAAAAAGCAAAAAATTTCAGAATTGCACCTTGCAATGCGGAGAAATTACTGTTTGTGCATTTACAATATTCATTGATTTTTGCCATTGAAAAACGTCCAGAAATGATTGAAGCTACTGACTGAATGAAAGGAGCTGGCATCTCACTCTCTTTGAATCTTCTTTATCATGCTAAGAGGAGCAGGAAAAAGCAAAAAATTTCAGAATTGCACCTTGCAATGCGGAGAAATTACTGTTTGTGCATTTACAATATTCATTGATTTTTGCCATTGAAAAACGTCCAGAAATGATTGAAGCTACTGACTGAATGAAAGGAGCTGGCATCTCACTCTCTTTGAATCTTCTTTATCATGCTAAGAGGAGCAGGAAAAAGCAAAAAATTTCAGAATTGCACCTTGCAATGCGGAGAAATTACTGTTTGTGCATTTACAATATTCATTAATTTTTGCCATTGAAAAACATCATGTTATTCATATCCCAGAAATGTTTGAAGCTACTGACTGAATGAAAGAAGCTGGCATCTCACTCTCTTTGAATCTTCTTTATCATGCTAAGAGGAGCAGGAAAAAGCAAAAAATTTCAGAATTGCACCTTGCAATGCGGAGAAATTACTGTTTGTGCATTTACAATATTCATTGATTTTTGCCATTGAAAAACGTCCAGAAATGATTGAAGCTACTGACTGAATGAAAGGAGCTGGCATCTCACTCTCTTTGAATCTTCTTTATCATGCTAAGAGGAGCAGGAAAATGCAAGAAATTTCAGAATTGCACCTTGCAATGCGGAGAAATTACTGTTTGTGCATTTACAATATTCATTGATTTTTGCCATTGAAAAACATCCAGAAATGATTGAAGCTACTGACTGAATGAAAGGAGCTGGCATCTCACTCTCTTTGAATCTTCTTTATCATGCTAAGAGGAGCAGGAAAAAGCCAAAAATTTCAGAATTGCACCTTGCAATGCGGAGAAATTACTGTTTGTGCATTTACAATATTCATTGATTTTTGCCATTGAAAAACATCATGTTATTCATATACCAGAAATGATTGAAGCTACTGACTGAATGAAAGGAGCTGGCATCTCACTCTCTTTGAATCTTCTTTATCATGCAAAGAGGAGCAGGAAAAAGCAAAAAATTTCAGAATTGCACCTTGCAATGCGGAGAAATTACTGTTTGTGCATTTACAATATTCATTGATTTTTGCCATTGAAAAACATCATGTTATTCATATACCAGAAATGATTGAAGCTACTGACTGAATGAAAGGAGCTGGCATCTCACTCTCTTTGAATCTTCTTTATCATGCAAAGAGGAGCAGGAAAAAGCAAAAAATTTCAGAATTGCACCTTGCAATGCGGAGAAATTACTGTTTGTGCATTTACAATATTCATTGATTTTTGCCATTGAAAAACGTCCAGAAATGATTGAAGCTACTGACTGAATGAAAGGAGCTGGCATCTCACTCTCTTTGAATCTTCTTTATCATGCTAAGAGGAGCAGGAAAAAGCAAAAAATTTCAGAATTGCACCTTGCAATGCGGAGAAATTACTGTTTGTGCATTTACAATATTCACTGATTTTTGCCATTGAAAAACGTCCAGAAATGATTGAAGCAACTGACTGAATGAAAGGAGCTGGCATCTCACTCTCTTTGAATATTCTTTATCATGCTAAGAGGAGCAGGAAAAAGCAAAAAATTTCAGAATTGCACCTTGCAATGCGGAGAAATTACTGTTTGTGCATTTACAATATTCATTGATTTTTGCCATTGAAAAACGTCCAGAAATAATTGAAGCTACTGACTGAATGAAAGGAGCTGGCATCTCACTCTCTTTGAATCTTCTTTATCATGCTAAGAGGAGCAGGAAAAAGCAAAAAATTTCAGAATTGCAACTTGCAATGCGGAGAAATTACTGTTTGTGCATTTACAATATTCATTGATTTTTGCCATTGAAAAACATCATGTTATTCATATACCAGAAATGATTGAAGCTACTGACTGAATGAAAGGAGCTGGCATCTCACTCTCTTTGAATCTTCTTTATCATGCTAAGAGGAGCAGGAAAAAGCAAAAAATTTCAGAATTGCACCTTGCAATGCGGAGAAATTACTGTTTGTGCATTTACAATATTCATTGATTTTTGCCATTGAAAAACGTCCAGAAATGATTGAAGCTACTGACTGAATGAAAGGAGCTGGCATCTCACTCTCTTTGAATCTTCTTTATCATGCTAAGAGGAGCAGGAAAAAGCAAAAAATTTCAGAATTGCACCTTGCAATGCGGAGAAATTACTGTTTGTGCTTTTACAATATTCATTGATTTTTGCCATTGAAAAACATCATGTTATTCATATACCAGAAATGTTTGAAGCTACTGACTGAATGAAAGGAGCTGGCATCTCACTCTCTTTGAATCTTCTTTATCATGCTAAGAGGAGCAGGAAAAAGCAAAAAATTTCAGAATTGCACCTTGCAATGCGGAGAAATTACTGTTTGTGCATTTACAATATTCATTGATTTTTGCCATTGAAAAATGTCCAGAAATGATTGAAGCTGCTGACTGAATGAAAGGAGCTGGCATCTCACTCTCTTTGAATCTTCTTTATCATGCTAAGAGGAGCAGGAAAAAGCAAAAAATTTCAGAATTGCACCTTGCAATGCGGAGAAATTACTGTTTGTGCATTTACAATATTCATTGATTTTTGCCATTGAAAAACATCATGTTATTCATACACCAGAAATGATTGAAGCTACTGACTGAATGAAAGGAGCTGGCATCTCACTCTCTTTGAATCTTCTTTATCATGCTAAGAGGAGCAGGAAAAAGCAAAAAATTTCAGAATTGCACCTTGCAATGCGGAGAAATTACTGTTTGTGCATTTACAATATTCATTGATTTTTGCCATTGAAAAACGTCCAGAAATGATTGAAGCTACTGACTGAATGAAAGGAGCTGGCATCTCACTCTCTTTGAATCTTCTTTATCATGCTAAGAGGAGCAGGAAAAAGCAAAAAATTTCAGAATTGCACCTTGCAATGCGGAGAAATTACTGTTTGTGCATTTACAATATTCATTGATTTTTGCCATTGAAAAACGTCCAGAAATGATTGAAGCTACTGACTGAATGAAAGGAGCTGGCATCTCACTCTCTTTGAATCTTCTTTATCATGCTAAGAGGAGCAGGAAAAATCAAAAAATTTCAGAATTGCACCTTGCAATGCGGAGAAATTACTGTTTGTGCATTTACAATATTCATTGATTTTTGCCATTGAAAAACATCATGTTATTCATATACTAGAAATGTTTGAAGCTACTGACTGAATGAAAGGAGCTGGCATCTCACTCTCTTTGAATCTTCTTTATCATGCTAAGAGGAGCAGGAAAAAGCAAAAAATTTCAGAATTGCACCTTGCAATGCGGAGAAA
The DNA here is from genome assembly GCF_046119375.1 of Phyllobates terribilis. Classification (NCBI taxonomy): domain Eukaryota; kingdom Metazoa; phylum Chordata; class Amphibia; order Anura; family Dendrobatidae; genus Phyllobates; species Phyllobates terribilis. The sequence goes on along the minus strand of NW_027364139.1, from coordinate 86,562 downwards.
TTACTGTTTGTGCATTTACAATATTCATTGATTTTTGCCATTGAAAAACGTCCAGAAATGATTGAAGCTACTGACTGAATGAAAGGAGCTGGCATCTCACTCTCTTTGAATCTTCTTTATCATGCTAAGAGGAGCAGGAAAAAGCAAAAAATTTCAGAATTGCACCTTGCAATGCGGAGAAATTACTGTTTGTGCATTTACAATATTCATTGATTTTTGCCATTGAAAAACATCATGTTATTCATATACCAGAAATGATTGAAGCTACTGACTGAATGAAAGGAGCTGGCATCTCGCTCTCTTTGAATCTTCTTTATCATGCTAAGAGGAGCAGGAAAAAGCAAAAAATTTCAGAATTGCACCTTGCAATGCGGAGAAATTACTGTTTGTGCATTTACAATATTCATTGATTTTTGCCATTGAAAAACGTCCAGAAATGATTGAAGCTACTGACTGAATGAAAGGAGCTGGCATCTCACTCTCTTTGAATCTTCTTTATCATGCTAAGAGGAGCAGGAAAAAGCAAAAAATTTCAGAATTGCACCTTGCAATGTGGAGAAATTACTGTTTGTGCATTTACAATATTCATTGATTTTTGCCATTGAAAAACATCATGTTATTCATATACCAGAAATGATTGAAGCTACTGACTGAATGAAAGGAGCTGGCATCTCACTCTCTTTGAATCTTCTTTATCATGCTAAGAGGAGCAGGAAAAAGCAAAAAATTTCAGAATTGCACCTTGCAATGCGGAGAAATTACTGTTTGTGCATTTACAATATTCATTGATTTTTGCCATTGAAAAACGTCCAGAAATGATTGAAGCTACTGACTGAATGAAAGGAGCTGGCATCTCACTCTCTTTGAATCTTCTTTATCATGCTAAGAGGAGCAGGAAAAAGCAAAAAATTTCAGAATTGCACCTTGCAATGCGGAGAAATTACTGTTTGTGCTTTTACAATATTCATTGATTTTTGCCATTGAAAAACATCATGTTATTCATATCCCAGAAATGTTTGAAGCTACTGACTGAATGAAAGAAGCTGGCATCTCACTCTCTTTGAATCTTCTTTATCATGCTAAGAGGAGCAGGAAAAAGCAAAAAATTTCAGAATTGCACCTTGCAATGCGGAGAAATTACTGTTTGTGCATTTACAATATTCATTGATTTTTGCCATTGAAAAACGTCCAGAAATGATTGAAGCTACTGACTGAATGAAAGGAGCTGGCATCTCACTCTCTTTGAATCTTCTTTATCATGCTAAGAGGAGCAGGAAAATGCAAGAAATTTCAGAATTGCACCTTGCAATGCGGAGAAATTACTGTTTGTGCATTTACAATATTCATTGATTTTTGCCATTGAAAAACATCCAGAAATGATTGAAGCTACTGACTGAATGAAAGGAGCTGGCATCTCACTCTCTTTGAATCTTCTTTATCATGCTAAGAGGAGCAGGAAAAAGCCAAAAATTTCAGAATTGCACCTTGCAATGCGGAGAAATTACTGTTTGTGCATTTACAATATTCATTGATTTTTGCCATTGAAAAACATCATGTTATTCATATACCAGAAATGATTGAAGCTACTGACTGAATGAAAGGAGCTGGCATCTCACTCTCTTTGAATCTTCTTTATCATGCAAAGAGGAGCAGGAAAAAGCAAAAAATTTCAGAATTGCACCTTGCAATGCGGAGAAATTACTGTTTGTGCTTTTACAATATTCATTGATTTTTGCCATTGAAAAACATCATGTTATTCATATACCAGAAATGTTTGAAGCTACTGACTGAATGAAAGGAGCTGGCATCTCACTCTCTTTGAATCTTCTTTATCATGCTAAGAGGAGCAGGAAAAAGCAAAAAATTTCAGAATTGCACCTTGCAATGCGGAGAAATTGCTGTTTGTGCATTTACAATATTCATTGATTTTTGCCATTGAAAAATGTCCAGAAATGATTGAAGCTGCTGACTGAATGAAAGGAGCTGGCATCTCACTCTCTTTGAATCTTCATTATCATGCTAAGAGGAGCAGGAAAAAGCAAAAAATTTCAGAATTGCACCTTGCAATGCGGAGAAATTACTGTTTGTGCATTTACAATATTCATTGATTTTTGCCATTGAAAAACATCATGTTATTCATACACCAGAAATGATTGAAGCTACTGACTGAATGAAAGGAGCTGGCATCTCACTCTCTTTAAATCTTCTTTATCATGCTAAGAGGAGCAGGAAAAAGCAAAAAATTTCAGAATTGCACCTTGCAATGCGGAGAAATTACTGTTTGTGCATTTACAATATTCATTGATTTTTGCCATTGAAAAACGTCCAGAAATGATTGAAGCTACTGACTGAATGAAAGGAGCTGGCATCTCACTCTCTTTGAATCTTCTTTATCATGCTAAGAGGAGCAGGAAAAAGCAAAAAATTTCAGAATTGCACCTTGCAATGCGGAGAAATTACTGTTTGTGCATTTACAATATTCATTGATTTTTGCCATTGAAAAACGTCCAGAAATGATTGAAGCTACTGACTGAATGAAAGGAGCTGGCATCTCACTCTCTTTGAATCTTCTTTATCATGCTAAGAGGAGCAGGAAAAATCAAAAAATTTCAGAATTGCACCTTGCAATGCGGAGAAATTACTGTTTGTGCATTTACAATATTCATTGATTTTTGCCATTGAAAAACATCATGTTATTCATATACTAGAAATGTTTGAAGCTACTGACTGAATGAAAGGAGCTGGCATCTCACTCTCTTTGAATCTTCTTTATCATGCTAAGAGGAGCAGGAAAAAGCAAAAAATTTCAGAATTGCACCTTGCAATGCGGAGAAATTACTGTTTGTGCATTTACAATATTCATTGATTTTTGCCATTGAAAAACGTCCAGAAATGATTGAAGCTACTGACTGAATGAAAGGAGCTGGCATCTCACTCTCTTTGAATCTTCTTTATCATGCTAAGAGGAGCAGGAAAAAGCAAAAAATTTCAGAATTGCACCTTGCAATGCGGAGAAATTACTGTTTGTGCATTTACAATATTCATTGATTTTTGCCATTGAAAAACGTCCAGAAATGATTGAAGCTACTGACTGAATGAAAGGAGCTGGCATCTCACTCTCTTTGAATCTTCTTTATCATGCTAAGAGGAGCAGGAAAAAGCAAAAAATTTCAGAATTGCACCTTGCAATGCGGAGAAATTACTGTTTGTGCTTTTACAATATTCATTGATTTTTGCCATTGAAAAACATCATGTTATTCATATACCAGAAATGTTTGAAGCTACTGACTGAATGAAAGGAGCTGGCATCTCACTCTCTTTGAATCTTCTTTATCATGCTAAGAGGAGCAGGAAAAAGCAAAAAATTTCAGAATTGCACCTTGCAATGCGGAGAAATTACTGTTTGTGCATTTACAATATTCATTGATTTTTGCCATTGAAAAACGTCCAGAAATGATTGAAGCTACTGACTGAATGAAAGGAGCTGGCATCTCACTCTCTTTGAATCTTCTTTATCATGCTAAGAGGAGCAGGAAAAAGCAAAAAATTTCAGAATTGCACCTTGCAATGCGGAGAAATTACTGTTGGTGCATTTACAATATTCATTGATTTTTGCCATTGAAAAACGTCCAGAAATGATTGAAGCTACTGACTGAATGAAAGGAGCTGGCATCTCACTCTCTTTGAATCTTCTTTATCATGCTAAGAGGAGCAGGAAAAAGCAAAAAATTTCAGAATTGCAACTTGCAATGCGGAGAAATTACTGTTTGTGCATTTACAATATTCATTGATTTTTGCCATTGAAAAACATCATGTTATTCATATACCAGAAATGATTGAAGCTACTGACTGAATGAAAGGAGCTGGCATCTCACTCTCTTTGAATCTTCTTTATCATGCTAAGAGGAGCAGGAAAAAGCAAAAAATTTCAGAATTGCACCTTGCAATGCGGAGAAATTACTGTTTGTGCATTTACAATATTCATTGATTTTTGCCATTGAAAAACATCATGTTATTCATATACCAGAAATGTTTGAAGCCACTGACTGAATGAAAGGAGCTGGCATCTCACTCTCTTTGAATCTTCTTTATCATGCTAAGAGGAGCAGGAAAAAGCAAAAAATTTCAGAATTGCACCTTGCAATGCGGAGAAATTACTGTTTGTGCATTTACAATATTCATTGATTTTTGCCATTGAAAAACGTCCAGAAATGATTGAAGCTACTGACTGAATGAAAGGAGCTGGCATCTCACTCTCTTTGAATCTTCTTTATCATGCTAAGAGGAGCAGGAAAATGCAAGAAATTTCAGAATTGCACCTTGCAATGCGGAGAAATTACTGTTTGTGCATTTACAATATTCATTGATTTTTGCCATTGAAAAACATCCAGAAATGATTGAAGCTACTGACTGAATGAAAGGAGCTGGCATCTCACTCTCTTTGAATCTTCTTTATCATGCTAAGAGGAGCAGGAAAAAGCCAAAAATTTCAGAATTGCACCTTGCAATGCGGAGAAATTACTGTTTGTGCATTTACAATATTCATTGATTTTTGCCATTGAAAAACATCATGTTATTCATATACCAGAAATGATTGAAGCTACTTACTGAATGAAAGGAGCTGGCATCTCACTCTCTTTGAATCTTCTTTATCATGCAAAGAGGAGCAGGAAAAAGCAAAAAATTTCAGAATTGCACCTTGCAATGCGGAGAAATTACTGTTTGTGCATTTACAATATTCATTGATTTTTGCCATTGAAAAACGTCCAGAAATGATTGAAGCTACTGACTGAATGAAAGGAGCTGGCATCTCACTCTCTTTGAATCTTCTTTATCATGCTAAGAGGAGCAGGAAAAAGCAAAAAATTTCAGAATTGCACCTTGCAATGCGGAGAAATTACTGTTTGTGCATTTACAATATTCATTGATTTTTGCCATTGAAAAACGTCCAGAAATGATTGAAGCTACTGACTGAATGAAAGGAGCTGGCATCTCACTCTCTTTGAATCTTCTTTATCATGCTAAGAGGAGCAGGAAAAAGCAAAAAATTTCAGAATTGCACCTTGCAATGCGGAGAAATTACTGTTTGTGCATTTACAATATTCATTGATTTTTGCCATTGAAAAAAGTCCAGAAATGATTGAAGCTACTGACTGAATGAAAGGAGCTGGCATCTCACTCTCTTTGAATCTTCTTTATCATGCTAAGAGGAGCAGGAAAAAGCAAAAAATTTCAGAATTGCACCTTGCAATGCGGAGAAATTACTGTTTGTGCATTTACAATATTCATTAATTTTTGCCATTGAAAAACATCATGTTATTCATATCCCAGAAATGTTTGAAGCTACTGACTGAATGAAAGAAGCTGGCATCTCACTCTCTTTGAATCTTCTTTATCATGCTAAGAGGAGCAGGAAAAAGCAAAAAATTTCAGAATTGCACCTTGCAATGCGGAGAAATTACTGTTTGTGCATTTACAATATTCATTGATTTTTGCCATTGAAAAACGTCCAGAAATGATTGAAGCTACTGACTGAATGAAAGGAGCTGGCATCTCACTCTCTTTGAATCTTCTTTATCATGCTAAGAGGAGCAGGAAAAAGCAAAAAATTTCAGAATTGCACCTTGCAATGCGGAGAAATTACTGTTTGTGCATTTACAATATTCATTGATTTTTGCCATTGAAAAACATCATGTTATTCATATACCAGAAATGTTTGAAGCTACTGACTGAATGAAAGGAGCTGGCATCTCACTCTCTTTGAATCTTCTTTATCATGCTAAGAGGAGCAGGAAAAAGCAAAAAATTTCAGAATTGCACCTTGCAATGCGGAGAAATTACTGTTTGTGCATTTACAATATTCATTGATTTTTGCCATTGAAAAACGTCCAGAAATGATTGAAGCTACTGACTGAATGAAAGGAGCTGGCATCTCACTCTCTTTGAATCTTCTTTATCATGCTAAGAGCAGCAGGAAAATGCAAGAAATTTCAGAATTGCACCTTGCAATGCGGAGAAATTACTGTTTGTGCATTTACAATATTCATTGATTTTTGCCATTGAAAAACATCCAGAAATGATTGAAGCTACTGACTGAATGAAAGGAGCTGGCATCTCACTCTCTTTGAATCTTCTTTATCATGCTAAGAGGAGCAGGAAAAAGCCAAAAATTTCAGAATTGCACCTTGCAATGCGGAGAAATTACTGTTTGTGCATTTACAATATTCATTGATTTTTGCCATTGAAAAACATCATGTTATTCATATACCAGAAATGATTGAAGCTACTGACTGAATGAAAGGAGCTGGCATCTCACTCTCTTTGAATCTTCTTTATCATGCAAAGAGGAGCAGGAAAAAGCAAAAAATTTCAGAATTGCACCTTGCAATGCGGAGAAATTACTGTTTGTGCATTTACAATATTCATTGATTTTTGCCATTGAAAAACGTCCAGAAATGATTGAAGCTACTGACTGAATGAAAGGAGCTGGCATCTCACTCTCTTTGAATCTTCTTTATCATGCTAAGAGGAGCAGGAAAAAGCAAAAAATTTCAGAATTGCACCTTGCAATGCGGAGAAATTACTGTTTGTGCATTTACAATATTCATTGATTTTTGCCATTGAAAAACGTCCAGAAATGATTGAAGCAACTGACTGAATGAAAGGAGCTGGCATCTCACTCTCTTTGAATCTTCTTTATCATGCTAAGAGGAGCAGGAAAAAGCAAAAAATTTCAGAATTGCACCTTGCAATGCGGAGAAATTACTGTTTGTGCATTTACAATATTCATTGATTTTTGCCATTGAAAAACGTCCAGAAATAATTGAAGCTACTGACTGAATGAAAGGAGCTGGCATCTCACTCTCTTTGAATCTTCTTTATCATGCTAAGAGGAGCAGGAAAAAGCAAAAAATTTCAGAATTGCAACTTGCAATGCGGAGAAATTACTGTTTGTGCATTTACAATATTCATTGATTTTTGCCATTGAAAAACATCATGTTATTCATATACCAGAAATGATTGAAGCTACTGACTGAATGAAAGGAGCTGGCATCTCACTCTCTTTGAATCTTCTTTATCATGCTAAGAGGAGCAGGAAAAAGCAAAAAATTTCAGAATTGCACCTTGCAATGCGGAGAAATTACTCTTTGTGCATTTACAATATTCATTGATTTTTGCCATTGAAAAACGTCCAGAAATGATTGAAGCTACTGACTGAATGAAAGGAGCTGGCATCTCACTCTCTTTGAATCTTCTTTATCATGCTAAGAGGAGCAGGAAAAAGCAAAAAATTTCAGAATTGCACCTTGCAATGCGGAGAAATTACTGTTTGTGCTTTTACAATATTCATTGATTTTTGCCATTGAAAAACATCATGTTATTCATATACCAGAAATGTTTGAAGCTACTGACTGAATGAAAGGAGCTGGCATCTCACTCTCTTTGAATCTTCTTTATCATGCTAAGAGGAGCAGGAAAAAGCAAAAAATTTCAGAATTGCACCTTGCAATGCGGAGAAATTACTGTTTGTGCATTTACAATATTCATTGATTTTTGCCATTGAAAAATGTCCAGAAATGATTGAAGCTGCTGACTGAATGAAAGGAGCTGGCATCTCACTCTCTTTGAATCTTCTTTATCATGCTAAGAGGAGCAGGAAAAAGCAAAAAATTTCAGAATTGCACCTTGCAATGCGGAGAAATTACTGTTTGTGCATTTACAATATTCATTGATTTTTGCCATTGAAAAACATCATGTTATTCATATACCAGAAATGATTGAAGCTACTGACTGAATGAAAGGAGCTGGCATCTCACTCTCTTTGAATCTTCTTTATCATGCTAAGAGGAGCAGGAAAAAGCAAAAAATTTCAGAATTGCACCTTGCAATGCGGAGAAATTACTGTTTGTGCATTTACAATATTCATTGATTTTTGCCATTGAAAAACGTCCAGAAATGATTGAAGCTACTGACTGAATGAAAGGAGCTGGCATCTCACTCTCTTTGAATCTTCTTTATCATGCTAAGAGGAGCAGGAAAAAGCAAAAAATTTCAGAATTGCACCTTGCAATGCGGAGAAATTACTGTTTGTGCATTTACAATATTCATTGATTTTTGCCATTGAAAAACGTCCAGAAATGATTGAAGCTACTGACTGAATGAAAGGAGCTGGCATCTCACTCTCTTTGAATCTTCTTTATCATTCTAAGAGGAGCAGGAAAAAGCTAAAAATTTCAGAATTGCACCTTGCAATGCGGAGAAATTACTGTTTGTGCATTTACAATATTCATTGATTTTTGCCATTGAAAAACATCATGTTATTCATATACCAGAAATGATTGAAGCTACTGACTGAATGAAAGGAGCTGGCATCTCGCTCTCTTTGAATCTTCTTTATCATGCTAAGAGGAGCAGGAAAAAGCAAAAAATTTCAGAATTGCACCTTGCAATGCGGAGAAATTACTGTTTGTGCATTTACAATATTCATTGATTTTTGCCATTGAAAAACGTCCAGAAATGATTGAAGCTACTGACTGAATGAAAGGAGCTGGCATCTCACTCTCTTTGAATCTTCTTTATCATGCTAAGAGGAGCAGGAAAAAGCAAAAAATTTCAGAATTGCACCTTGCAATGTGGAGAAATTACTGTTTGTGCATTTACAATATTCATTGATTTTTGCCATTGAAAAACATCATGTTATTCATATACCAGAAATGATTGAAGCTACTGACTGAATGAAAGGAGCTGGCATCTCACTCTCTTTGAATCTTCTTTATCATGCTAAGAGGAGCAGGAAAAAGCAAAAAATTTCAGAATTGCACCTTGCAATGCGGAGAAATTACTGTTTGTGCATTTACAATATTCATTGATTTTTGCCATTGAAAAACGTCCAGAAATGATTGAAGCTACTGACTGAATGAAAGGAGCTGGCATCTCACTCTCTTTGAATCTTCTTTATCATGCTAAGAGGAGCAGGAAAAAGCAAAAAATTTCAGAATTGCACCTTGCAATGCGGAGAAATTACTGTTTGTGCTTTTACAATATTCATTGATTTTTGCCATTGAAAAACATCATGTTATTCATATACCAGAAATGTTTGAAGCTACTGACTGAATGAAAGGAGCTGGCATCTCACTCTCTTTGAATCTTCTTTATCATGCTAAGAGGAGCAGGAAAAAGCAAAAAATTTCAGAATTGCACCTTGCAATGCGGAGAAATTACTGTTTGTGCATTTACAATATTCATTGATTTTTGCCATTGAAAAACGTCCAGAAATGATTGAAGCTACTGACTGAATGAATGGAGCTGGCATCTCACTCTCTTTGAATCTTCTTTATCATGCTAAGAGGAGCAGGAAAAAGCAAAAAATTTCAGAATTGCACCTTGCAATGCGGAGAAATTACTGTTTGTGCATTTACAATATTCATTGATTTTTGGTATTGAAAAACGTCCAGAAATGATTGAAGCTACTGACTGAATGAAAGGAGCTGGCATCTCACTCTCTTTGAATCTTCTTTATCATGCTAAGAGGAGCAGGAAAAAGCAAAAAATTTCAGAATTGCAACTTGCAATGCGGAGAAATTACTGTTTGTGCATTTACAATATTCATTGATTTTTGCCATTGAAAAACATCATGTTATTCATATACCAGAAATGATTGAAGCTACTGACTGAATGAAAGGAGCTGGCATCTCACTCTCTTTGAATCTTCTTTATCATGCTAAGAGGAGCAGGAAAAAGCAAAAAATTTCAGAATTGCACCTTGCAATGCGGAGAAATTACTGTTTGTGCATTTACAATATTCATTGATTTTTGCCATTGAAAAACGTCCAGAAATGATTGAAGCTACTGACTGAATGAAAGGAGCTGGCATCTCACTCTCTTTGAATCTTCTTTATCATGCTAAGAGGAGCAGGAAAAAGCAAAAAATTTCAGAATTGCACCTTGCAATGCGGAGAAATTACTGTTTGTGCATTTACAATATTCATTGATTTTTGCCATTGAAAAACGTCCAGAAATGATTGAAGCTACTGACTGAATGAAAGGAGCTGGCATCTCACTCTCTTTGAATCTTCTTTATCATGCTAAGAGGAGCAGGAAAAAGCTAAAAATTTCAGAATTGCACCTTGCAATGCGGAGAAATTACTGTTTGTGCATTTACAATATTCATTGATTTTTGCCATTGAAAAACATCATGTTATTCATATACCAGAAATGATTGAAGCTACTGACTGAATGAAAGGAGCTGGCATCTCGCTCTCTTTGAATCTTCTTTATCATGCTAAGAGGAGCAGGAAAAAGCAAAAAATTTCAGAATTGCACCTTGCAATGCGGAGAAATTACTGTTTGTGCATTTACAATATTCATTGATTTTTGCCATTGAAAAACGTCCAGAAATGATTGAAGCTACTGACTGAATGAAAGGAGCTGGCATCTCACTCTCTTTGAATCTTCTTTATCATGCTAAGAGGAGCAGGAAAAAGCAAAAAATTTCAGAATTGCACCTTGCAATGTGGAGAAATTACTGTTTGTGCATTTACAATATTCATTGATTTTTGCCATTGAAAAACATCATGTTATTCATATACCAGAAATGATTGAAGCTACTGACTGAATGAAAGGAGCTGGCATCTCACTCTCTTTGAATCTTCTTTATCATGCTAAGAGGAGCAGGAAAAAGCAAAAAATTTCAGAATTGCACCTTGCAATGCGGAGAAATTACTGTTTGTGCATTTACAATATTCATTGATTTTTGCCATTGAAAAACGTCCAGAAATGATTGAAGCTACTGACTGAATGAAAGGAGCTGGCATCTCACTCTCTTTGAATCTTCTTTATCATGCTAAGAGGAGCAGGAAAAAGCAAAAAATTTCAGAATTGCACCTTGCAATGCGGAGAAATTACTGTTTGTGCTTTTACAATATTCATTGATTTTTGCCATTGAAAAACATCATGTTATTCATATACCAGAAATGTTTGAAGCTACTGACTGAATGAAAGGAGCTGGCATCTCACTCTCTTTGAATCTTCTTTATCATGCTAAGAGGAGCAGGAAAAAGCAAAAAATTTCAGAATTGCACCTTGCAATGCGGAGAAATTACTGTTTGTGCATTTACAATATTCATTGATTTTTGCCATTGAAAAACGTCCAGAAATGATTGAAGCTACTGACTGAATGAATGGAGCTGGCATCTCACTCTCTTTGAATCTTCTTTATCATGCTAAGAGGAGCAGGAAAAAGCAAAAAATTTCAGAATTGCACCTTGCAATGCGGAGAAATTACTGTTTGTGCATTTACAATATTCATTGATTTTTGGTATTGAAAAACGTCCAGAAATGATTGAAGCTACTGACTGAATGAAAGGAGCTGGCATCTCACTCTCTTTGAATCTTCTTTATCATGCTAAGAGGAGCAGGAAAAAGCAAAAAATTTCAGAATTGCAACTTGCAATGCGGAGAAATTACTGTTTGTGCATTTACAATATTCATTGATTTTTGCCATTGAAAAACATCATGTTATTCATATACCAGAAATGATTGAAGCTACTGACTGAATGAAAGGAGCTGGCATCTCACTCTCTTTGAATCTTCTTTATCATGCTAAGAGGAGCAGGAAAAAGCAAAAAATTTCAGAATTGCACCTTGCAATGCGGAGAAATTACTGTTTGTGCATTTACAATATTCATTGATTTTTGCCATTGAAAAACGTCCAGAAATGATTGAAGCTACTGACTGAATGAAAGGAGCTGGCATCTCACTCTCTTTGAATCTTCTTTATCATGCTAAGAGGAGCAGGAAAAAGCAAAAAATTTCAGAATTGCACCTTGCAATGCGGAGAAATTACTGTTTGTGCTTTTACAATATTCATTGATTTTTGCCATTGAAAAACATCATGTTATTCATATACCAGAAATGTTTGAAGCTACTGACTGAATGAAAGGAGCTGGCATCTCACTCTCTTTGAATCTTCTTTATCATGCTAAGAGGAGCAGGAAAAAGCAAAAAATTTCAGAATTGCACCTTGCAATGCGGAGAAATTACTGTTTGTGCATTTACAATATTCATTGATTTTTGCCATTGAAAAACGTCCAGAAATGATTGAAGCTACTGACTGAATGAAAGGAGCTGGCATCTCACTCTCTTTGAATCTTCTTTATCATGCTAAGAGGAGCAGGAAAAAGCAAAAAATTTCAGAATTGCACCTTGCAATGCGGAGAAATTACTGTTTGTGCATTTACAATATTCATTGATTTTTGCCATTGAAAAACGTCCAGAAATGATTGAAGCTACTGACTGAATGAAAGGAGCTGGCATCTCACTCTCTTTGAATCTTCTTTATCATGCTAAGAGGAGCAGGAAAAAGCAAAAAATTTCAGAATTGCACCTTGCAATGCGGAGAAATTACTGTTTGTGCTTTTACAATATTCATTGATTTTTGCCATTGAAAAACATCATGTTATTCATATACCAGAAATGTTTGAAGATACTGACTGAATGAAAGGAGCTGGCATCTCACTATCTTTGAATCTTCTTTATCATGCTAAGAGGAGCAGGAAAAAGCAAAAAATTTCAGAATTGCACCTTGCAATGCGGAGAAATTACTGTTTGTGCATTTACAATATTCATTGATTTTTGCCATTGAAAAACGTCCAGAAATGATTGAAGCTACTGACTGAATGAAAGGAGCTGGCATCTCACTCTCTTTGAATCTTCTTTATCATGCTAAGAGGAGCAGGAAAAAGCAAAAAATTTCAGAATTGCACCTTGCAATGCGGAGAAATTACTGTTTGTGCATTTACAATATTCATTGATTTTTGCCATTGAAAAACGTCCAGAAATGATTGAAGCTACTGACTGAATGAAAGGAGCTGGCATCTCACTCTCTTTGAATCTTCTTTATCATGCTAAGAGGAGCAGGAAAAAGCAAAAAATTTCAGAATTGCAACTTGCAATGCGGAGAAATTACTGTTTGTGCATTTACAATATTCATTGATTTTTGCCATTGAAAAACATCATGTTATTCATATACCAGAAATGATTGAAGCTACTGACTGAATGAAAGGAGCTGGCATCTCACTCTCTTTGAATCTTCTTTATCATGCTAAGAGGAGCAGGAAAAAGCAAAAAATTTCAGAATTGCACCTTGCAATGCGGAGAAATTACTGTTTGTGCATTTACAATATTCATTGATTTTTGCCATTGAAAAACGTCCAGAAATGATTGAAGCTACTGACTGAATGAAAGGAGCTGGCATCTCACTCTCTTTGAATCTTCTTTATCATGCTAAGAGGAGCAGGAAAAAGCAAAAAATTTCAGAATTGCACCTTGCAATGCGGAGAAATTACTGTTTGTGCTTTTACAATATTCATTGATTTTTGCCATTGAAAAACATCATGTTATTCATATACCAGAAATGTTTGAAGCTACTGACTGAATGAAAGGAGCTGGCATCTCACTCTCTTTGAATCTTCTTTATCATGCTAAGAGGAGCAGGAAAAAGCAAAAAATTTCAGAATTGCACCTTGCAATGCGGAGAAATTACTGTTTGTGCATTTACAATATTCATTGATTTTTGCCATTGAAAAACGTCCAGAAATGATTGAAGCTACTGACTGAATGAAAGGAGCTGGCATCTCACTCTCTTTGAATCTTCTTTATCATGCTAAGAGGAGAAGGAAAAAGCAAAAAATTTCAGAATTGCACCTTGCAATGCGGAGAAATTTCTCTTTGTGCATTTACAATATTCATTGATTTTTGCCATTGAAAAACGTCCAGAAATGATTGAAGCTACTGACTGAATGAAAGGAGCTGGCATCTCACTCTCTTTGAATCTTCTTTATCATGCTAAGAGGAGCAGGAAAAAGCAAAAAATTTCAGAATTGCACCTTGCAATGCGGAGAAATTACTGTTTGTGCATTTACAATATTCATTGATTTTTGCCATTGAAAAACATCATGTTATTCATATACCAGAAATGATTGAAGCTACTGACTGAATGAAAGGAGCTGGCATCTTACTCTCTTTGAATCTTCTTTGTCATGCTAAGAGGAGCAGGAAAAAGCAAAAAATTTCAGAATTGCACCTTGCAATGCGGAGAAATTACTGTTTGTGCATTTACAATATTCATTGATTTTTGCCATTGAAAAACGTCCAGAAATGATTGAAGCTACTGACTGAATGAAAGGAGCTGGCATCTCACTCTCTTTGAATCTTCTTTATCATGCTAAGAGGAGCAGGAAAAAGCAAAAAATTTCAGAATTGCACCTTGCAATGCGGAGAAATTACTGTTTGTGCATTTACAATATTCATTGATTTTTGCCATTGAAAAACGTCCAGAAATGATTGAAGCTACTGACTGAATGAAAGGAGCTGGCATCTCACTCTCTTTGAATCTTCTTTATCATGCTAAGAGGAGCAGGAAAAAGCAAAAAATTTCAGAATTGCACCTTGCAATGCGGAGAAATTACTGTTTGTGCATTTACAATATTCATTGATTTTTGCCATTGAAAAACATCATGTTATTCATATACCAGAAATGTTTGAAGCTACTGACTGAATGAAAGGAGCTGGCATCTTACTCTCTTTGAATCTTCTTTATCATGCTAAGAGGAGCAGGAAAAAGCAAAAAAATTTCAGAATTGCACCTTGCAATGCGGAGAAATTACTGTTTGTGCATTTACAATATTCATTGATTTTTGCCATTGAAAAACGTCCAGAAATGATTGAAGCTACTGACTGAATGAAAGGAGCTGGCATCTCACTCTCTTTGAATCTTCTTTATCATGCTAAGAGGAGCAGGAAAAAGCAAAAAATTTCAGAATTGCACCTTGCAATGCGGAGAAATTACTGCTTGTGCATTTACAATATTCATTGATTTTTGCCATTGAAAAACGTCCAGAAATGATTGAAGCTACTGACTGAATGAAAGGAGCTGGCATCTCACTCTCTTTGAATCTTCTTTATCATGCTAAGAGGAGCAGGAAAAAGCAAAAAATTTCAGAATTGCACCTTGCAATGCGGAGAAATTACTCTTTGTGCATTTACAATATTCATTGATTTTTGCCATTGAAAAACATCATGTTATTCATATACCAGAAATGTTTGAAGCTACTGACTGAATGAAAGGAGCTGGCATCTCACTCTCTTTGAATCTTCTTTATCATGCTAAGAGGAGCAGGAAAAAGCAAAAAATTTCAGAATTGCACCTTGCAATGCGGAGAAATTACTGTTTGTGCATTTACAATATTCATTGATTTTTGCCATTGAAAAACATCATGTTATTCATATACCAGAAATGTTTGAAGCTACTGACTGAATGAAAGGAGCTGGCATCTCACTCTCTTTGAATCTTCTTTATCATGCTAAGAGGAGCAGGAAAAAGCAAAAAATTTCAGAATTGCACCTTGCAATGTGGAGAAATTACTGTTTGTGCATTTACAATATTCATTGATTTTTACCATTGAAAAACGTCCAGAAATGATTGAAGCTACTGACTGAATGAAAGTAGCTGGCATCTCACTCTCTTTGAATCTTCTTTATCATGCTAAGAGGAGCAGGAAAAAGCAAAAAATTTCAGACTTGCACCTTGCAATGCGGAGAAATTACTGTTTGTGCATTTACAATATTCATTGATTTTTGCCATTGAAAAACATCATGTTATTCATATACCAGAAATGTTTGAAGCTACTGACTGAATGAAAGGAGCTGGCATCTCACTCTCTTTGAATCTTCTTTATCATGCTAAGAGGAGCAGGAAAAAGCAAAAAATTTCAGAATTGCACCTTGCAATGCGGAGAAATTACTGTTTGTGCATTTACAATATTCATTGATTTTTGAGATTGAAAAACGTCCAGAAATGATTGAAGCTACTGACTGAATGAAAGGAGCTGGCATCTCACTCTCTTTGAATCTTCTTTATCATGCTAAGAGGAGCAGGAAAAAACAAAAAATTTCAGAATTGCACCTTGCAATGCGGAGAAATTACTGTTTGTGCATTTACAATATTCATTGATTTTTGCCATTGAAAAACGTCCAGAAATGATTGAAGCTACTGACTGAATGAAAGGAGCTGGCATCTCACTCTCTTTGAATCTTCTTTATCATGCTAAGAGGAGCAGGAAAAATCAAAAAATTTCAGAATTGCACCTTGCAATGCGGAGAAATTACTGTTTGTGCATTTACAATATTCAATGATTTTTGCCATTGAAAAACATGTTATTCATATACCAGAAATGTTTGAAGCTACTGACTGAATGAAAGGAGCTGGCACCTCACTCTCTTTGAATCTTCTTTATCATGCTAAGAGGAGCGGGAAAAAGCAAAAAATTTCAGAATTGCACCTTGCAATGCGGAGAAATTACTGTTTGTGCATTTACAATATTCATTGATTTTTGCCATTGAAAAACATCCAGAAATGATTGAAGGTACTGACTGAATGAAAGGAGCTGGCATCTCACTCTCTTTGAATCTTCTTTATCATGCTAAGAGGAGCAGGAAAAAGCTAAAAATTTCAGAATTGCACCTTGCAATGCGGAGAAATTACTGTTTGTGCATTTACAATATTCATTGATTTTTGCCATTGAAAAACATCATGTTATTCATATACCAGAAATGATTGAAGCTACTGACTGAATGAAAGGAGCTGGCATCTCGCTCTCTTTGAATCTTCTTTATCATGCTAAGAGGAGCAGGAAAAAGCAAAAAATTTCAGAATTGCACCTTGCAATGCGGAGAAATTACTGTTTGTGCATTTACAATATTCATTGATTTTTGCCATTGAAAAACGTCCAGAAATGATTGAAGCTACTGACTGAATGAAAGGAGCTGGCATCTCACTCTCTTTGAATCTTCTTTATCATGCTAAGAGGAGCAGGAAAAAGCAAAAAATTTCAGAATTGCACCTTGCAATGTGGAGAAATTACTGTTTGTGCATTTACAATATTCATTGATTTTTGCCATTGAAAAACATCATGTTATTCATATACCAGAAATGATTGAAGCTACTGACTGAATGAAAGGAGCTGGCATCTCACTCTCTTTGAATCTTCTTTATCATGCTAAGAGGAGCAGGAAAAAGCAAAAAATTTCAGAATTGCACCTTGCAATGCGGAGAAATTACTGTTTGTGCATTTACAATATTCATTGATTTTTGCCATTGAAAAACTTCCAGAAATGATTGAAGCTACTGACTGAATGAAAGGAGCTGGCATCTCACTCTCTTTGAATCTTCTTTATCATGCTAAGAGGAGCAGGAAAAAGCAAAAAATTTCAGAATTGCACCTTGCAATGCGGAGAAATTACTGTTTGTGCTTTTACAATATTCATTGATTTTTGCCATTGAAAAACATCATGTTATTCATATACCAGAAATGTTTGAAGCTACTGACTGAATGAAAGGAGCTGGCATCTCACTCTCTTTGAATCTTCTTTATCATGCTAAGAGGAGCAGGAAAAAGCAAAAAATTTCAGAATTGCACCTTGCAATGCGGAGAAATTACTGTTTGTGCATTTACAATATTCATTGATTTTTGCCATTGAAAAACGTCCAGAAATGATTGAAGCTACTGACTGAATGAATGGAGCTGGCATCTCACTCTCTTTGAATCTTCTTTATCATGCTAAGAGGAGCAGGAAAAAGCAAAAAATTTCAGAATTGCACCTTGCAATGCGGAGAAATTACTGTTTGTGCATTTACAATATTCATTGATTTTTGGTATTGAAAAACGTCCAGAAATGATTGAAGCTACTGACTGAATGAAAGGAGCTGGCATCTCACTCTCTTTGAATCTTCTTTATCATGCTAAGAGGAGCAGGAAAAAGCAAAAAATTTCAGAATTGCAACTTGCAATGCGGAGAAATTACTGTTTGTGCATTTACAATATTCATTGATTTTTGCCATTGAAAAACATCATGTTATTCATATACCAGAAATGATTGAAGCTACTGACTGAATGAAAGGAGCTGGCATCTCACTCTCTTTGAATCTTCGTTATCATGCTAAGAGGAGCAGGAAAAAGCAAAAAATTTCAGAATTGCACCTTGCAATGCGGAGAAATTACTGTTTGTGCATTTACAATATTCATTGATTTTTGCCATTGAAAAACGTCCAGAAATGATTGAAGCTACTGACTGAATGAAAGGAGCTGGCATCTCACTCTCTTTGAATCTTCTTTATCATGCTAAGAGGAGCAGGAAAAAGCAAAAAATTTCAGAATTGCACCTTGCAATGCGGAGAAATTACTGTTTGTGCATTTACAATATTCATTGATTTTTGCCATTGAAAAACACCAGAAATGATTGAAGCTACTGACTGAATGAAAGGAGCTGGCATCTCACTCTCTTTGAATCTTCTTTATCATGCTAAGAGGAGCAGGAAAAAGCAAAAAATTTCAGAATTGCACCTTGCAATGCGGAGAAATTACTGTTTGTGCTTTTACAATATTCATTGATTTTTGCCATTGAAAAACATCATGTTATTCATATACCAGAAATGATTGAAGCTACTGACTGAATGAAAGGAGCTGGCATCTCACTCTCTTTGAATCTTCTTTATCATGCTAAGAGGAGCAGGAAAAGCAAAAAATTTCAGAATTGCACCTTGCAATGCGGAGAAATTACTGTTTGGTGCATTTACAATATTCATTGATTTTTGCCATTGAAAAACATCATGTTATTCATATACCCAGAAATGTTTGAAGCTACTGACTGAATGAAAGGAGCTGGCATCTCACTCTCTTTGAATCTTCTTTATCATGCTAAGAGGAGCAGGAAAAAGCAAAAAATTTCAGAATTGCACCTTGCATGTTTGTGCTTTTACAATATTCATTGATTTTTGCCATTGAAAAACATCATGTTATTCATATACCAGAAATGTTTGAAGCTACTGACTGAATGAAAGGAGCTGGCATCTCACTCTCTTTGAATCTTCTTTATCATGCTAAGAGGAGCAGGAAAAAGCAAAAAATTTCAGAATTGCACCTTGCAATGCGGAGAAATTACTGTTTGTGCATTTACAATATTCATTGATTTTTGCCATTGAAAAACGTCCAGAAATGATTGAAGCTACTGACTGAATGAAAGGAGCTGGCATCTCACTCTCTTTGAATCTTCTTTATCATGCTAAGAGGAGCAGGAAAAAGCAAAAAATTTCAGAATTGCACCTTGCAATGCGGAGAAATTACTGTTTGTGCATTTACAATATTCATTGATTTTTGCCATTGAAAAACGTCCAGAAATGATTGAAGCTACTGACTGAATGAAAGGAGCTGGCATCTCACTCTCTTTGAATCTTCTTTATCATGCTAAGAGGAGCAGGAAAAAGCAAAAAATTTCAGAATTGCAACTTGCAATGCGGAGAAATTACTGTTTGTGCATTTACAATATTCATTGATTTTTGCCATTGAAAAACATCATGTTATTCATATACCAGAAATGATTGAAGCTACTGACTGAATGAAAGGAGCTGGCATCTCACTCTCTTTGAATCTTCTTTATCATGCTAAGAGGAGCAGGAAAAAGCAAAAAATTTCAGAATTGCACCTTGCAATGCGGAGAAATTACTGTTTGTGCATTTACAATATTCATTGATTTTTGCCATTGAAAAACGTCCAGAAATGATTGAAGCTACTGACTGAATGAAAGGAGCTGGCATCTCACTCTCTTTGAATCTTCTTTATCATGCTAAGAGGAGCAGGAAAAAGCAAAAAATTTCAGAATTGCACCTTGCAATGCGGAGAAATTACTGTTTGTGCTTTTACAATATTCATTGATTTTTGCCATTGAAAAACATCATGTTATTCATATACCAGAAATGTTTGAAGCTACTGACTGAATGAAAGGAGCTGGCATCTCACTCTCTTTGAATCTTCTTTATCATGCTAAGAGGAGCAGGAAAAAGCAAAAAATTTCAGAATTGCACCTTGCAATGCGGAGAAATTACTGTTTGTGCATTTACAATATTCATTGATTTTTGCCATTGAAAAACGTCCAGAAATGATTGAAGCTACTGACTGAATGAAAGGAGCTGGCATCTCACTCTCTTTGAATCTTCTTTATCATGCTAAGAGGAGAAGGAAAAAGCAAAAAATTTCAGAATTGCACCTTGCAATGCGGAGAAATTTCTCTTTGTGCATTTACAATATTCATTGATTTTTGCCATTGAAAAACGTCCAGAAATGATTGAAGCTACTGACTGAATGAAAGGAGCTGGCATCTCACTCTCTTTGAATCTTCTTTATCATGCTAAGAGGAGCAGGAAAAAGCAAAAAATTTCAGAATTGCACCTTGCAATGCGGAGAAATTACTGTTTGTGCATTTACAATATTCATTGATTTTTGCCATTGAAAAACATCATGTTATTCATATACCAGAAATGATTGAAGCTACTGACTGAATGAAAGGAGCTGGCATCTCACTCTCTTTGAATCTTCTTTATCATGCTAAGAGGAGCAGGAAAAAGCAAAAAATTTCAGAATTGCACCTTGCAATGCGGAGAAATTACTGTTTGTGCATTTACAATATTCATTGATTTTTGCCATTGAAAAACGTCCAGAAATGATTGAAGCTACTGACTGAATGAAAGGAGCTGGCATCTCACTCTCTTTGAATCTTCTTTATCATGCTAAGAGGAGCAGGAAAAAGCAAAAAATTTCAGAATTGCACCTTGCAATGTGGAGAAATTACTGTTTGTGCATTTACAATATTCATTGATTTTTGCCATTGAAAAACATCATGTTATTCATATACCAGAAATGATTGAAGCTACTGACTGAATGAAAGGAGCTGGCATCTCACTCTCTTTGAATCTTCTTTATCATGCTAAGAGGAGCAGGAAAAAGCAAAAAATTTCAGAATTGCACCTTGCAATGCGGAGAAATTACTGTTTGTGCATTTACAATATTCATTGATTTTTGCCATTGAAAAACTTCCAGAAATGATTGAAGCTACTGACTGAATGAAAGGAGCTGGCATCTCACTCTCTTTGAATCTTCTTTATCATGCTAAGAGGAGCAGGAAAAAGCAAAAAATTTCAGAATTGCACCTTGCAATGCGGAGAAATTACTGTTTGTGCTTTTACAATATTCATTGATTTTTGCCATTGAAAAACATCATGTTATTCATATACCAGAAATGTTTGAAGCTACTGACTGAATGAAAGGAGCTGGCATCTCACTCTCTTTGAATCTTCTTTATCATGCTAAGAGGAGCAGGAAAAAGCAAAAAATTTCAGAATTGCACCTTGCAATGCGGAGAAATTACTGTTTGTGCATTTACAATATTCATTGATTTTTGCCATTGAAAAACGTCCAGAAATGATTGAAGCTACTGACTGAATGAATGGAGCTGGCATCTCACTCTCTTTGAATCTTCTTTATCATGCTAAGAGGAGCAGGAAAAAGCAAAAAATTTCAGAATTGCACCTTGCAATGCGGAGAAATTACTGTTTGTGCATTTACAATATTCATTGATTTTTGGTATTGAAAAACGTCCAGAAATGATTGAAGCTACTGACTGAATGAAAGGAGCTGGCATCTCACTCTCTTTGAATCTTCTTTATCATGCTAAGAGGAGCAGGAAAAAGCAAAAAATTTCAGAATTGCAACTTGCAATGCGGAGAAATTACTGTTTGTGCATTTACAATATTCATTGATTTTTGCCATTGAAAAACATCATGTTATTCATATACCAGAAATGATTGAAGCTACTGACTGAATGAAAGGAGCTGGCATCTCACTCTCTTTGAATCTTCGTTATCATGCTAAGAGGAGCAGGAAAAAGCAAAAAATTTCAGAATTGCACCTTGCAATGCGGAGAAATTACTGTTTGTGCATTTACAATATTCATTGATTTTTGCCATTGAAAAACGTCCAGAAATGATTGAAGCTACTGACTGAATGAAAGGAGCTGGCATCTCACTCTCTTTGAATCTTCTTTATCATGCTAAGAGGAGCAGGAAAAAGCAAAAAATTTCAGAATTGCACCTTGCAATGCGGAGAAATTACTGTTTGTGCTTTTACAATATTCATTGATTTTTGCCATTGAAAAACATCATGTTATTCATATACCAGAAATGTTTGAAGCTACTGACTGAATGAAAGGAGCTGGCATCTCACTCTCTTTGAATCTTCTTTATCATGCTAAGAGGAGCAGGAAAAAGCAAAAAATTTCAGAATTGCACCTTGCAATGCGGAGAAATTACTGTTTGTGCATTTACAATATTCATTGATTTTTGCCATTGAAAAACGTCCAGAAATGATTGAAGCTACTGACTGAATGAAAGGAGCTGGCATCTCACTCTCTTTGAATCTTCTTTATCATGCTAAGAGGAGCAGGAAAAAGCAAAAAATTTCAGAATTGCACCTTGCAATGCGGAGAAATTACTGTTTGTGCATTTACAATATTCATTGATTTTTGCCATTGAAAAACGTCCAGAAATGATTGAAGCTACTGACTGAATGAAAGGAGCTGGCATCTCACTCTCTTTGAATCTTCTTTATCATGCTAAGAGGAGCAGGAAAAAGCAAAAAATTTCAGAATTGCACCTTGCAATGCGGAGAAATTACTGTTTGTGCTTTTACAATATTCATTGATTTTTGCCATTGAAAAACATCATGTTATTCATATACCAGAAATGTTTGAAGCTACTGACTGAATGAAAGGAGCTGGCATCTCACTCTCTTTGAATCTTCTTTATCATGCTAAGAGGAGCAGGAAAAAGCAAAAAATTTCAGAATTGCACCTTGCAATGCGGAGAAATTACTGTTTGTGCATTTACAATATTCATTGATTTTTGCCATTGAAAAACGTCCAGAAATGATTGAAGCTACTGACTGAATGAAAGGAGCTGGCATCTCACTCTCTTTGAATCTTCTTTATCATGCTAAGAGGAGCAGGAAAAAGCAAAAAATTTCAGAATTGCACCTTGCAATGCGGAGAAATTACTGTTTGTGCATTTACAATATTCATTGATTTTTGCCATTGAAAAACGTCCAGAAATGATTGAAGCTACTGACTGAATGAAAGGAGCTGGCATCTCACTCTCTTTGAATCTTCTTTATCATGCTAAGAGGAGCAGGAAAAAGCAAAAAATTTCAGAATTGCAACTTGCAATGCGGAGAAATTACTGTTTGTGCATTTACAATATTCATTGATTTTTGCCATTGAAAAACATCATGTTATTCATATACCAGAAATGATTGAAGCTACTGACTGAATGAAAGGAGCTGGCATCTCACTCTCTTTGAATCTTCTTTATCATGCTAAGAGGAGCAGGAAAAAGCAAAAAATTTCAGAATTGCACCTTGCAATGCGGAGAAATTACTGTTTGTGCATTTACAATATTCATTGATTTTTGCCATTGAAAAACGTCCAGAAATGATTGAAGCTACTGACTGAATGAAAGGAGCTGGCATCTCACTCTCTTTGAATCTTCTTTATCATGCTAAGAGGAGCAGGAAAAAGCAAAAAATTTCAGAATTGCACCTTGCAATGCGGAGAAATTACTGTTTGTGCTTTTACAATATTCATTGATTTTTGCCATTGAAAAACATCATGTTATTCATATACCAGAAATGTTTGAAGCTACTGACTGAATGAAAGGAGCTGGCATCTCACTCTCTTTGAATCTTCTTTATCATGCTAAGAGGAGCAGGAAAAAGCAAAAAATTTCAGAATTGCACCTTGCAATGCGGAGAAATTACTGTTTGTGCATTTACAATATTCATTGATTTTTGCCATTGAAAAACGTCCAGAAATGATTGAAGCTACTGACTGAATGAAAGGAGCTGGCATCTCACTCTCTTTGAATCTTCTTTATCATGCTAAGAGGAGAAGGAAAAAGCAAAAAATTTCAGAATTGCACCTTGCAATGCGGAGAAATTTCTCTTTGTGCATTTACAATATTCATTGATTTTTGCCATTGAAAAACGTCCAGAAATGATTG
Source organism: Phyllobates terribilis (assembly GCF_046119375.1). Classification (NCBI taxonomy): domain Eukaryota; kingdom Metazoa; phylum Chordata; class Amphibia; order Anura; family Dendrobatidae; genus Phyllobates; species Phyllobates terribilis. Next base: position 62,621 of record NW_027364139.1, on the reverse strand, counting down.
AAGCTACTGACTGAATGAAAGGAGCTGGCATCTCACTCTCTTTGAATCTTCTTTATCATGCTAAGAGGAGCAGGAAAAAGCAAAAAATTTCAGAATTGCACCTTGCAATGCGGAGAAATTACTGTTTGTGCATTTACAATATTCATTGATTTTTGCCATTGAAAAACATCATGTTATTCATATACCAGAAATGATTGAAGCTACTGACTGAATGAAAGGAGCTGGCATCTTACTCTCTTTGAATCTTCTTTGTCATGCTAAGAGGAGCAGGAAAAAGCAAAAAATTTCAGAATTGCACCTTGCAATGCGGAGAAATTACTGTTTGTGCATTTACAATATTCATTGATTTTTGCCATTGAAAAACGTCCAGAAATGATTGAAGCTACTGACTGAATGAAAGGAGCTGGCATCTCACTCTCTTTGAATCTTCTTTATCATGCTAAGAGGAGCAGGAAAAAGCAAAAAATTTCAGAATTGCACCTTGCAATGCGGAGAAATTACTGTTTGTGCATTTACAATATTCATTGATTTTTGCCATTGAAAAACGTCCAGAAATGATTGAAGCTACTGACTGAATGAAAGGAGCTGGCATCTCACTCTCTTTGAATCTTCTTTATCATGCTAAGAGGAGCAGGAAAAAGCAAAAAATTTCAGAATTGCACCTTGCAATGCGGAGAAATTACTGTTTGTGCATTTACAATATTCATTGATTTTTGCCATTGAAAAACATCATGTTATTCATATACCAGAAATGTTTGAAGCTACTGACTGAATGAAAGGAGCTGGCATCTCACTCTCTTTGAATCTTCTTTATCATGCTAAGAGGAGCAGGAAAAAGCAAAAAATTTCAGAATTGCACCTTGCAATGCGGAGAAATTACTGTTTGTGCATTTACAATATTCATTGATTTTTGCCATTGAAAAACGTCCAGAAATGATTGAAGCTACTGACTGAATGAAAGGAGCTGGCATCTCACTCTCTTTGAATCTTCTTTATCATGCTAAGAGGAGCAGGAAAAAGCAAAAAATTTCAGAATTGCACCTTGCAATGCGGAGAAATTACTGCTTGTGCATTTACAATATTCATTGATTTTTGCCATTGAAAAACGTCCAGAAATGATTGAAGCTACTGACTGAATGAAAGGAGCTGGCATCTCACTCTCTTTGAATCTTCTTTATCATGCTAAGAGGAGCAGGAAAAAGCAAAAAATTTCAGAATTGCACCTTGCAATGCGGAGAAATTACTCTTTGTGCATTTACAATATTCATTGATTTTTGCCATTGAAAAACATCATGTTATTCATATACCAGAAATGTTTGAAGCTACTGACTGAATGAAAGGAGCTGGCATCTCACTCTCTTTGAATCTTCTTTATCATGCTAAGAGGAGCAGGAAAAAGCAAAAAATTTCAGAATTGCACCTTGCAATGCGGAGAAATTACTGTTTGTGCATTTACAATATTCATTGATTTTTGCCATTGAAAAACATCATGTTATTCATATACCAGAAATGTTTGAAGCTACTGACTGAATGAAAGGAGCTGGCATCTCACTCTCTTTGAATCTTCTTTATCATGCTAAGAGGAGCAGGAAAAAGCAAAAAATTTCAGAATTGCACCTTGCAATGCGGAGAAATTACTGTTTGTGCATTTACAATATTCATTGATTTTTGCCATTGAAAAACGTCCAGAAATGATTGAAGCTACTGACTGAATGAAAGGAGCTGGCATCTCACTCTCTTTGAATCTTCTTTATCATGCTAAGAGGAGCAGGAAAAAGCAAAAAATTTCAGAATTGCACCTTGCAATGCGGAGAAATTACTGCTTGTGCATTTACAATATTCATTGATTTTTGCCATTGAAAAACGTCCAGAAATGATTGAAGCTACTGACTGAATGAAAGGAGCTGGCATCTCACTCTCTTTGAATCTTCTTTATCATGCTAAGAGGAGCAGGAAAAAGCAAAAAATTTCAGAATTGCACCTTGCAATGCGGAGAAATTACTCTTTGTGCATTTACAATATTCATTGATTTTTGCCATTGAAAAACATCATGTTATTCATATACCAGAAATGTTTGAAGCTACTGACTGAATGAAAGGAGCTGGCATCTCACTCTCTTTGAATCTTCTTTATCATGCTAAGAGGAGCAGGAAAAAGCAAAAAATTTCAGAATTGCACCTTGCAATGCGGAGAAATTACTGTTTGTGCATTTACAATATTCATTGATTTTTGCCATTGAAAAACATCATGTTATTCATATACCAGAAATGTTTGAAGCTACTGACTGAATGAAAGGAGCTGGCATCTCACTCTCTTTGAATCTTCTTTATCATGCTAAGAGGAGCAGGAAAAAGCAAAAAATTTCAGAATTGCACCTTGCAATGTGGAGAAATTACTGTTTGTGCATTTACAATATTCATTGATTTTTACCATTGAAAAACGTCCAGAAATGATTGAAGCTACTGACTGAATGAAAGTAGCTGGCATCTCACTCTCTTTGAATCTTCTTTATCATGCTAAGAGGAGCAGGAAAAAGCAAAAAATTTCAGACTTGCACCTTGCAATGCGGAGAAATTACTGTTTGTGCATTTACAATATTCATTGATTTTTGCCATTGAAAAACATCATGTTATTCATATACCAGAAATGTTTGAAGCTACTGACTGAATGAAAGGAGCTGGCATCTCACTCTCTTTGAATCTTCTTTATCATGCTCAGAGGAGCAGGAAAAAGCAAAAAATTTCAGAATTGCACCTTGCAATGCGGAGAAATTACTGTTTGTGCATTTACAATATTCATTGATTTTTGCCATTGAAAAACGTCCAGAAATGATTGAAGCTACTGACTGAATGAAAGGAGCTGGCATCTCACTCTCTTTGAATCTTCTTTATCATGCTAAGAGGAGCAGGAAAAAGCAAAAAATTTCAGAATTGCACCTTGCAATGCGGAGAAATTACTGTTTGTGCATTTACAATATTCATTGATTTTTGCCATTGAAAAACGTCCAGAAATGATTGAAGCTACTGACTGAATGAAAGGAGCTGGCATCTCACTCTCTTTGAATCTTCTTTATCATGCTAAGAGGAGCAGGAAAAATCAAAAAATTTCAGAATTGCACCTTGCAATGCGGAGAAATTACTGTTTGTGCATTTACAATATTCAATGATTTTTGCCATTGAAAAACATGTTATTCATATACCAGAAATGTTTGAAGCTACTGACTGAATGAAAGGAGCTGGCACCTCACTCTCTTTGAATCTTCTTTATCATGCTAAGAGGAGCGGGAAAAAGCAAAAAATTTCAGAATTGCACCTTGCAATGCGGAGAAATTACTGTTTGTGCATTTACAATATTCATTGATTTTTGCCATTGAAAAACATCCAGAAATGATTGAAGGTACTGACTGAATGAAAGGAGCTGGCATCTCACTCTCTTTGAATCTTCTTTATCATGCTAAGAGGAGCAGGAAAAAGCAAAAAATTTCAGAATTGCACCTTGCAATGCGGAGAAATTACTGTTTGTGCATTTACAATATTCATTGATTTTTGCCATTGAAAAACGTCCAGAAATGATTGAAGCTACTGACTGAATGAAAGGAGCTGGCATCTCACTCTCTTTGAATCTTCTTTATCATGCTAAGAGGAGCAGGAAAAATCAAAAAATTTCAGAATTGCACCTTGCAATGCGGAGAAATTACAGTTTGTGCATTTACAATATTCATTGATTTTTGCCATTGAAAAACATCCAGAAATGATTGAAGCTACTGACTGAATGAAAGGAGCTGGCATCTCACTCTCTTTGAATCTTCTTTATCATGCTAAGAGGAGCAGGAAAAAGCAAAAAATTTCAGAATTGCACCTTGCAATGCGGAGAAATTACTGTTTGTGCATTTACAATATTCATTGATTTTTGCCATTGAAAAACGTCCAGAAATGATTGAAGCTACTGACTGAATGAAAGGAGCTGGCATCTCACTCTCTTTGAATCTTCTTTATCATGCTAAGAGGAGCAGGAAAAAGCAAAAAATTTCAGAATTGCACCTTGCAATGCGGAGAAATTACTGTTTGTGCATTTACAATATTCATTGATTTTTGCCATTGAAAAACATCATGTTATTCATATACCAGAAATGATAGAAGCTACTGACTGAATGAAAGGAGCTGGCATCTTACTCTCTTTGAATCTTCTTTGTCATGCTAAGAGGAGCAGGAAAAAGCAAAAAATTTCAGAATTGCACCTTGCAATGCGGAGAAATTACTGTTTGTGCATTTACAATATTCATTGATTTTTGCCATTGAAAAACGTCCAGAAATGATTGAAGCTACTGACTGAATGAAAGGAGCTGGCATCTCACTCTCTTTGAATCTTCTTTATCATGCTAAGAGGAGCAGGAAAAAGCAAAAAATTTCAGAATTGCACCTTGCAATGCGGAGAAATTACTGTTTGTGCATTTACAATATTCATTGATTTTTGCCATTGAAAAACATCATGTTATTCATATACCAGAAATGATAGAAGCTACGGACTGAATGAAAGGAGCTGGCATATTACTCTCTTTGAATCTTCTTTGTCATGCTAAGAGGAGCAGGAAAAAGCAAAAAATTTCAGAATTGCACCTTGCAATGTGGAGAAATTACTGTTTGTGCATTTACAATATTCATTGATTTTTACCATTGAAAAACGTCCAGAAATGATTGAAGCTACTGACTGAATGAAAGTAGCTGGCATCTCACTCTCTTTGAATCTTCTTTATCATGCTAAGAGGAGCAGGAAAAAGCAAAAAATTTCAGACTTGCACCTTGCAATGCGGAGAAATTACTGTTTGTGCATTTACAATATTCATTGATTTTTGCCATTGAAAAACATCATGTTATTCATATACCAGAAATGTTTGAAGCTACTGACTGAATGAAAGGAGCTGGCATCTCACTCTCTTTGAATCTTCTTTATCATGCTAAGAGGAGCAGGAAAAAGCAAAAAATTTCAGAATTGCACCTTGCAATGCGGAGAAATTACTGTTTGTGCATTTACAATATTCATTGATTTTTGCCATTGAAAAACGTCCAGAAATGATTGAAGCTACTGACTGAATGAAAGGAGCTGGCATCTCACTCTCTTTGAATCTTGTTTATCATGCTAAGAGGAGCAGGAAAAAGCAAAAAATTTCAGAATTGCACCTTGCAATGCGGAGAAATTACTGTTTGTGCATTTACAATATTCATTGATTTTTGCCATTGAAAAACGTCCAGAAATGATTGAAGCTACTGACTGAATGAAAGGAGCTGGCATCTCACTCTCTTTGAATCTTCTTTATAATGCTAAGAGGAGCAGGAAAAAGCAAAAAATTTCAGAATTGCACCTTGCAATGCGGAGAAATTACTGTTTGTGCATTTACAATATTCATTGATTTTTGCCATTGAAAAACATCATGTTATTCATATACCAGAAATGATTGAAGCTACTGACTGAATGAAAGGAGCTGGCATCTCACTCTCTTTGAATCTTCTTTATCATGCTAAGAGGAGCAGGAAAAAGCAAAAAATTTCAGAATTGCACCTTGCAATGCGGAGAAATTACTGTTTGTGCATTTACAATATTCATTGATTTTTGCCATTGAAAAACGTCCAGAAATGTTTGAAGCTACTGACTGAATGAAAGGAGCTGGCATCTCACTCTCTTTGAATCTTCTTTATCATGCTAGGATTAGCAGGAAAAAGCAAAAAATTTCAGAATTGCACCTTGCAATGTGGAGATATTACTGTTTGTGCATTTACAATATTCATTGATTTTTGCCATTGAAAAACGTCCAGAAATGTTTGAAGCTACTGACTGAATGAAAGGAGCTGGCATCTCACTCTCTTTGAATCTTCTTTATCATGCTAGGATTAGCAGGAAAAAGCAAAAAATTTCAGAATTGCACCTTGCAATGTGGAGATATTACTGTTTGTGCATTTACAATATTCATTGATTTTTGCCATTGAAAAACATCATGTTATTCATATACCAGAAATGTTTGAAGCTACTGACTGAATGAAAGGAGCTGACATCTCACTCTCTTTGAATCTTCTTTATCATGCTAGGATTAGCAGGAAAAAGCAAAAAATTTCAGAATTGCACCTTGCAATGTGGAGATATTACTGTTTGTGCATTTACAATATTCATTGATTTTTGCCATTGAAAAACGTCCAGAAATGTTTGAAGATACTGACTGAATGAAAGGAGCTGGCATCTCACTCTATTTGAATCTTCTTTATCATCCTAGGATTAGCAGGAAAAAGCAAAAAATTTCAGCATTGCACCTTGCAATGTGGAGATATTACTGTTTGTGCATTTACAATATTCATTGATTTTTGCCATTGAAAAACATCCAGAAATGTTTATACCAGAAATGTTTGAAGCTACTGACTGAATGAAAGGAGCTGGCATCTCACTCTCTTTGAATCTTCTTTGTCATGCTAAGAGGAGCAGGAAAAAGCAAAAAATTTCAGAATTGCACTTTGCAATGCGGAGAAATTACTGTTTGTGCATTTACAATATTCATTGATTTTTGCCATTGAAAAACGTCCAGAAATGACTGAAGCTACTGACTGAATGAAAGGAGCTGGCATCTCACTCTCTTTGAATCTTCTTTATCATGCTAAGAGGAGCAGGAAAAAGCAAAAAATTTCAGAATTGCATCTTGCAATGCGGAGAAATTACTGTTTGTGCATTTACAATATTCATTGATTTTTGCCATTGAAAAACGTCCAGAAATGATTGAAGCTACTGACTGAATGAAAGGAGCTGGCATCTCACTCTCTTTGAATCTTCTTTATCATGCTAAGAGGAGCAGGAAAAAGCAAAAAATTTCAGAATTGCACCTTGCAATGCGGAGAAATTACTGTTTGTGCATTTACAATATTCATTGATTTTTGCCATTGAAAAACATCATGTTATTCATATACCAGAAATGATTGAAGCTACTGACTGAATGAAAGGAGCTGGCATCTCACTCTCTTTGAATCTTCTTTATCATGCTAAGAGGAGCAGGAAAAAGCAAAAAATTTCAGAATTGCACCTTGCAATGCGGAGAAATTACTGTTTGTGCATTTACAATATTCATTGATTTTTGCCATTGAAAAACATCCAGAAATGATTGAAGCTACTGACTGAATGAAAGGAGCTGGCATCTCACTCTCTTTGAATCTTCTTTATCATGCTAAGAGGAGCAGGAAAAAGCAAAAAATTTCAGAATTGCACCTTGCAATGCGGAGAAATTACTGTTTGTGCATTTACAATATTCATTGATTTTTGCCATTGAAAAACGTCCAGAAATGATTGAAGCTACTGACTGAATGAAAGGAGCTGGCATCTCACTCTCTTTGAATCTTCTTTATCATGCTAGGATTAGCAGGAAAAAGCAAAAAATTTCAGAATTGCACCTTGCAATGTGGAGATATTACTGTTTGTGCATTTACAATATTCATTGAATTTTGCCATTGAAAAACGTCCAGAAATGTTTGAAGCTACTGACTGAATGAAAGGAGCTGGCATCTCACTCTATTTGAATCTTCTTTATCATGCTAGGATTAGCAGGAAAAAGCAAAAAATTTCAGAATTGCACCTTGCAATGTGGAGATATTACTGTTTGTGCATTTACAATATTCATTGATTTTTGCCATAGAAAAACGTCCAGAAATGTTTATACCAGAAATGTTTGAAGCTACTGACTGAATGAAAGGAGCTGGCATCTCACTCTCTTTGAATCTTGTTTATCATGCTAAGAGGAGCAGGAAAAAGCAAAAAATTTCAGAATTGCACCTTGCAATGCGGAGAAATTACTGTTTGTGCATTTACAATATTCATTGATTTTTGCCATTGAAAAACGTCCAGAAATGATTGAAGCTACTGACTGAATGAAAGGAGCTGGCATCTCACTCTCTTTGAATCTTCTTTATCATGCTAAGAGGAGCAGGAAAAAGCAAAAAATTTCAGAATTGCACCTTGCAATGCGGAGAAATTACTGTTTGTGCATTTACAATATTCATTGATTTTTGCCATTGAAAAACATCATGTTATTCATATACCAGAAATGATTGAAGCTACTGACTGAATGAAAGGAGCTGGCATCTCACTCTCTTTGAATCTTCTTTATCATGCTAAGAGGAGCAGGAAAAAGCAAAAAATTTCAGAATTGCACCTTGCAATGCGGAGAAATTACTGTTTGTGCATTTACAATATTCATTGATTTTTGCCATTGAAAAACGTCCAGAAATGTTTGAAGCTACTGACTGAATGAAAGGAGCTGGCATCTCACTCTCTTTGAATCTTCTTTATCATGCTAGGATTAGCAGGAAAAAGCAAAAAATTTCAGAATTGCACCTTGCAATGTGGAGATATTACTGTTTGTGCATTTACAATATTCATTGATTTTTGCCATTGAAAAACGTCCAGAAATGTTTGAAGCTACTGACTGAATGAAAGGAGCTGGCATCTCACTCTCTTTGAATCTTCTTTATCATGCTAGGAGTAGCAGGAAAAAGCAAAAAATTTCAGAATTGCACCTTGCAATGTGGAGATATTACTGTTTGTGCATTTACAATATTCATTGATTTTTGCCATTGAAAAACGTCCAGAAATGTTTGAAGCTACTGACTGAATGAAAGGAGCTGGCATCTCACTCTCTTTGAATCTTCTTTATCATGCTAGGATTAGCAGGAAAAAGCAAAAAATTTCAGAATTGCACCTTGCAATGTGGAGATATTACTGTTTGTGCATTTACAATATTCATTGATTTTTGCCATTGAAAAACATCATGTTATTCATATACCAGAAATGTTTGAAGCTACTGACTGAATGAAAGGAGCTGACATCTCACTCTCTTTGAATCTTCTTTATCATGCTAGGATTAGCAGGAAAAAGCAAAAAATTTCAGAATTGCACCTTGCAATGTGGAGATATTACTGTTTGTGCATTTACAATATTCATTGATTTTTGCCATTGAAAAACGTCCAGAAATGTTTGAAGCTACTGACTGAATGAAAGGAGCTGGCATCTCACTCTATTTGAATCTTCTTTATCATCCTAGGATTAGCAGGAAAAAGCAAAAAATTTCAGCATTGCATTTTGCAATGTGGAGATATTACTGTTTGTGCATTTACAATATTCATTGATTTTTGCCATTGAAAAACATCCAGAAATGTTTATACCAGAAATGTTTGAAGCTACTGACTGAATGAAAGGAGCTGGCATCTCACTCTCTTTGAATCTTCTTTATCATGCTAAGAGGAGCAGGAAAAAGCAAAAAATTTCAGAATTGCACTTTGCAATGCGGAGAAATTACTGTTTGTGCATTTACAATATTCATTGATTTTTGCCATTGAAAAACGTCCAGAAATGACTGAAGCTACTGACTGAATGAAAGGAGCTGGCATCTCACTCTCTTTGAATCTTCTTTATCATGCTAAGAGGAGCAGGAAAAAGCCAAAAATTTCAGAATTGCATCTTGCAATGCGGAGAAATTACTGTTTGTGCATTTACAATATTCATTGATTTTTGCCATTGAAAAACGTCCAGAAATGATTGAAGCTACTGACTGAATGAAAGGAGCTGGCATCTCACTCTCTTTGAATCTTCTTTATCATGCTAAGAGGAGCAGGAAAAAGCAAAAAATTTCAGAATTGCACCTTGCAATGCGGAGAAATTACTGTTTGTGCATTTACAATATTCATTGATTTTTGCCATTGAAAAACGTCCAGAAATGATTGAAGCTACTGACTGAATGAAAGGAGCTGGCATCTCACTTTCTTTGAATCTTCTTTATCATGCTAAGAGGAGCAGGAAAAAGCAAAAAATTTCAGAATTGCACCTTGCAATGCGGAGAAATTACTGTTTGTGCATTTACAATATTCATTGATTTTTGCCATTGAAAAACATCATGTTATTCATATACCAGAAATGATTGAAGCTACTGACTGAATGAAAGGAGCTGGCATCTCACTCTCTTTGAATCTTCTTTATCATGCTAAGAGGAGCAGGAAAAAGCAAAAAATTTCAGAATTGCACCTTGCAATGCGGAGAAATTACTGTTTGTGCATTTACAATATTCATTGATTTTTGCCATTGAAAAACATCCAGAAATGATTGAAGCTACTGACTGAATGAAAGGAGCTGGCATCTCACTCTCTTTGAATCTTCTTTATCATGCTAAGAGGAGCAGGAAAAAGCAAAAAATTTCAGAATTGCACCTTGCAATGCGGAGAAATTACTGTTTGTGCATTTACAATATTCATTGATTTTTGCCATTGAAAAACGTCCAGAAATGACTGAAGCTACTGACTGAATGAAAGGAGCTGGCATCTCACTCTCTTTGAATCTTCTTTATCATGCTAGGATTAGCAGGAAAAAGCAAAAAATTTCAGAATTGCACCTTGCAATGTGGAGATATTACTGTTTGTGCATTTACAATATTCATTGAATTTTGCCATTGAAAAACGTCCAGAAATGTTTGAAGCTACTGACTGAATGAAAGGAGCTGGCATCTCACTCTATTTGAATCTTCTTTATCATGCTAGGATTAGCAGGAAAAAGCAAAAAATTTCAGAATTGCACCTTGCAATGTGGAGATATTACTGTTTGTGCATTTACAATATTCATTGATTTTTGCCATTGAAAAACGTCCAGAAATGTTTATACCAGAAATGTTTGAAGCTACTGACTGAATGAAAGGAGCTGGCATCTCACTCTCTTTGAATCTTCTTTATCATGCTAAGAGGAGCAGGAAAAAGCAAAAAATTTCAGAATTGCACCTTGCAATGCGGAGAAATTACTTTTTGTGCATTTACAATATTCATTGATTTTTGCCATTGAAAAACGTCCAGAAATGACTGAAGCTACTGACTGAATGAAAGGAGCTGGCATCTCACTCTCTTTGAATCTTCTTTACCATGCTAAGAGGAGCAGGAAAAAGCCAAAAAATTCAGAATTGCACCTTGCAATGCGGAGAAATTACTGTTTGTGCATTTACAATATTCATTGATTTTTGCCATTGAAAAACGTCCAGAAATGATTGAAGCTACTGACTGAATGAAAGGAGCTGGCATCTCACTCTCTTTGAATCTTCTTTATCATGCTAGGAGTAGCAGGAAAAAGCAAAAAATTTCAGAATTGCACCTTGCAATGTGGAGATATTACTGTTTGTGCATTTACAATATTCATTGATTTTTGCCATTGAAAAACGTCCAGAAATGTTTGAAGCTACTGACTGAATGAAAGGAGCTGGCATCTCACTCTCTTTGAATCTTCTTTATCATGCTAGGATTAGCAGGAAAAAGCAAAAAATTTCAGAATTGCACCTTGCAATGTGGAGATATTACTGTTTGTGCATTTACAATATTCATTGATTTTTGCCATTGAAAAACATCATGTTATTCATATACCAGAAATGTTTGAAGCTACTGACTGAATGAAAGGAGCTGACATCTCACTCTCTTTGAATCTTCTTTATCATGCTAGGATTAGCAGGAAAAAGCAAAAAATTTCAGAATTGCACCTTGCAATGTGGAGATATTACTGTTTGTGCATTTACAATATTCATTGATTTTTGCCAATGAAAAACGTCCAGAAATGTTTGAAGCTACTGACTGAATGAAAGGAGCTGGCATCTCACTCTATTTGAATATTCTTTATCATGCTAGGATTAGCAGGAAAAAGCAAAAAATTTCAGCATTGCACCTTGCAATGTGGAGATATTACTGTTTGTGCATTTACAATATTCATTGATTTTTGCCATTGAAAAACGTCCAGAAATGTTTATACCAGAAATGTTTGAAGCTACTGACTGAAAGAAAGGAGCTGGCATCTCACTCTCTTTGAATCTTCTTTATCATGCTAAGAGGAGCAGGAAAAAGCAAAAAATTTCAGAATTGCACCTTGCAATGCGGAGAAATTACTGTTTGTGCATTTACAATATTCATTGATTTTTGCCATTGAAAAACGTCCAGAAATGACTGAAGCTACTGACTGAATGAAAGGAGCTGGCATCTCACTCTCTTTGAATCTTCTTTATCATGCTAAGAGGAGCAGGAAAAAGCAAAAAATTTCAGAATTGCATCTTGCAATGCGGAGAAATTACTGTTTGTGCATTTACAATATTCATTGATTTTTGCCATTGAAAAACGTCCAGAAATGATTGAAGCTACTGACTGAATGAAAGGAGCTGGCATCTCACTCTCTTTGAATCTTCTTTATCATGCTAAGAGGAGCAGGAAAAAGCAAAAAATTTCAGAATTGCACCTTGCAATGCGGAGAAATTACTGTTTGTGCATTTACAATATTCATTGATTTTTGCCATTGAAAAACATCATGTTATTCATATACCAGAAATGATTGAAGCTACTGACTGAATGAAAGGAGCTGGCATCTCACTCTCTTTGAATCTTCTTTATCATGCTAAGAGGAGCAGGAAAAAGCAAAAAATTTCAGAATTGCACCTTGCAATGCGGAGAAATTACTGTTTGTGCATTTACAATATTCATTGATTTTTGCCATTGAAAAACGTCCAGAAATGATTGAAGCTACTGACTGAATGAAAGGAGCTGGCATCTCACTCTCTTTGAATCTTCTTTATCATGCTAAGAGGAGCAGGAAAGAGCAAAAAATTTCAGAATTGCACCTTGCAATGCGGAGAAATTACTGTTTGTGCATTTACAATATTCATTGATTTTTGCCATTGAAAAACGTCCAGAAATGATTGAAGCTACTGACTGAATGAAAGGAGCTGGCATCTCACTCTCTTTGAATCTTCTTTATCATGCTAGGATTAGCAGGAAAAAGCAAAAAATTTCAGAATTGCACCTGGCAATGTGGAGATATTACTGTTTGTGCATTTACAATATTCATTGAATTTTGCCATTGAAAAACGTCCAGAAATGTTTGAAGCTACTGACTGAATGAAAGGAGCTGGCATCTCACTCTATTTGAATCTTCTTTATCATGCTAGGATTAGCAGGAAAAAGCAAAAAATTTCAGAATTGCACCTTGCAATGTGGAGATATTACTGTTTGTGCATTTACAATATTCATTGATTTTTGCCATTGAAAAACGTCCAGAAATGATTGAAGCTACTGACTGAATGAAAGGAGCTGGCATCTCACTCTCTTTGAATCTTCTTTATCATGCTAAGAGGAGCAGGAAAAAGCAAAAAATTTCAGAATTGCACCTTGCAATGCGGAGAAATTACTGTTTGTGCATTTACAATATTCATTGATTTTTGCCATTGAAAAACATCATGTTATTCATATATCAGAAATGATTGAAGCTACTGACTGAATGAAAGGAGCTGGCATCTCACTCTCTTTGAATCTTCTTTATCATGCTAAGAGGAGCAGGAAAAAGCAAAAAATTTCAGAATTGCACCTTGCAATGCGGAGAAATTACTGTTTGTGCATTTACAATATTCATTGATTTTTGCCATTGAAAAACGTCCAGAAATGATTGAAGCTACTGACTGAATGAAAGGAGCTGGCATCTCACTCTCTTTGAATCTTCTTTATCATGCTAAGAGGAGCAGGAAAAAGCAAAAAATTTCAGAATTGCATCTTGCAATGCGGAGAAATTACTGTTTGTGCATTTACAATATTCATTGATTTTTGCCATTGAAAAACGTCCAGAAATGATTGAAGCTACTGACTGAATGAAAGGAGCTGGCATCTCACTCTCTTTGAATCTTCTTTATCATGCTAAGAGGAGCAGGAAAAAGCAAAAAATTTCAGAATTGCACCTTGCAATGCGGAGAAATTACTGTTTGTGCATTTACAATATTCATTGATTTTTGCCATTGAAAAACGTCCAGAAATGATTGAAGCTACTGACTGAATGAAAGGAGCTGGCATCTCACTCTCTTTGAATCTTCTTTATCATGCTAAGAGGAGCAGGAAAAAGCAAAAAATTTCAGAATTGCACCTTGCAATGCGGAGAAATTACTGTTTGTGCATTTACAATATTCATTGATTTTTGCCATTGAAAAACATCATGTTATTCATATACCAGAAATGATTGAAGCTACTGACTGAATGAAAGGAGCTGGCATCTCACTCTCTTTGAATCTTCTTTATCATGCTAAGAGGAGCAGGAAAAAGCAAAAAATTTCAGAATTGCACCTTGCAATGCGGAGAAATTACTGTTTGTGCATTTACAATATTCATTGATTTTTGCCATTGAAAAACGTCCAGAAATGACTGAAGCTACTGACTGAATGAAAGGAGCTGGCATCTCACTCTCTTTGAATCTTCTTTATCATGCTAAGAGGAGCAGGAAAAAGCAAAAAATTTCAGAATTGCACCTTGCAATGCGGAGAAATTACAGTTTGTGCATTTACAATATTCATTGATTTTTGCCATTGAAAAACGTCCAGAAATGATTAAAGCTACTGACTGAATGAAAGGAGCTGGCATCTCACTCTCTTTGAATCTTCTTTATCATGCTAAGAGGAGCAGGAAAAAGCAAAAAATTTCAGAATTGCACCTTGCAATGCGGAGAAATTACTGTTTGTGCATTTACAATATTCATTGATTTTTGCCATTGAAAAACATCATGTTATTCATATACCAGAAATGATTGAAGCTACTGACTGAATGAAAGGAGCTGGCATCTCACTCTCTTTGAATCTTCTTTATCATGCTAAGAGGAGCAGGAAAAAGCAAAAAATTTCAGAATTGCACCTTGCAATGCGGAGAAATTACTGTTTGTGCATTTACAATATTCATTGATTTTTGCCATTGAAAAACGTCCAGAAATGATTGAAGCTACTGACTGAATGAAAGGAGCTGGCATCTCACTCTCTTTGAATCTTCTTTATCATGCTTAGAGGAGCAGGAAAAAGCAAAAAATTTCAGAATTGCATCTTGCAATGCGGAGAAATTACTGTTTGTGCATTTACAATATTCATTGATTTTTGCCATTGAAAAACGTCCAGAAATGATTGAAGCTACTGACTGAATGAAAGGAGCTGGCATCTCACTCTCTTTGAATCTTCTTTATCATGCTAAGAGGAGCAGGAAAAAGCAAAAAATTTCAGAATTGCACCTTGCAATGCGGAGAAATTACTGTTTGTGCATTTACAATATTCATTGATTTTTGCCATTGAAAAACGTCCAGAAATGATTGAAGCTACTGACTGAATGAAAGGAGCTGGAATCTCACTCTCTTTGAATCTTCTTTATCAT
This sequence comes from Phyllobates terribilis, assembly GCF_046119375.1. Taxonomy (NCBI): domain Eukaryota; kingdom Metazoa; phylum Chordata; class Amphibia; order Anura; family Dendrobatidae; genus Phyllobates; species Phyllobates terribilis. The sequence continues at coordinate 47,418 of NW_027364139.1, read as the reverse complement.
GCTAAGAGGAGCAGGAAAAAGCAAAAAATTTCAGAATTGCAACTTGCAATGCGGAGAAATTACTGTTTGTGCATTTACAATATTCATTGATTTTTGCCATTGAAAAACATCATGTTATTCATATACCAGAAATGATTGAAGCTACTGACTGAATGAAAGGAGCTGGCATCTTACTCTCTTTGAATCTTCTTTATCATGCTAAGAGGAGCAGGAAAAAGCAAAAAATTTCAGAATTGCACCTTGCAATGCGGAGAAATTACTGTTTGTGCATTTACAATATTCATTGATTTTTGCCATTGAAAAACGTCCAGAAATGATTGAAGCTACTGACTGAATGAAAGGAGCTGGCATCTCACTCTCTTTGAATCTTCTTTATCATGCTAAGAGGAGCAGGAAAAAGCAAAAAATTTCAGAATTGCACCTTGCAATGCGGAGAAATTACTGTTTGTGCATTTACAATATTCATTGATTTTTGCCATTGAAAAACGTCCAGAAATGATTGAAGCTACTGACTGAATGAAAGGAGCTGGCATCTCACTCTCTTTGAATCTTCTTTATCATGCTAAGAGGAGCAGGAAAAAGCAAAAAATTTCAGAATTGCACCTTGCAATGCGGAGAAATTACTGTTTGTGCATTTACAATATTCATTAATTTTTGCCATTGAAAAACATCATGTTATTCATATCCCAGAAATGTTTGAAGCTACTGACTGAATGAAAGAAGCTGGCATCTCACTCTCTTTGAATCTTCTTTATCATGCTAAGAGGAGCAGGAAAAAGCAAAAAATTTCAGAATTGCACCTTGCAATGCGGAGAAATTACTGTTTGTGCATTTACAATATTCATTGATTTTTGCCATTGAAAAACGTCCAGAAATGATTGAAGCTACTGACTGAATGAAAGGAGCTGGCATCTCACTCTCTTTGAATCTTCTTTATCATGCTAAGAGGAGCAGGAAAAAGCAAAAAATTTCAGAATTGCACCTTGCAATGCGGAGAAATTACTGTTTGTGCATTTACAATATTCATTGATTTTTGCCATTGAAAAACATCATGTTATTCATATACCAGAAATGTTTGAAGCTACTGACTGAATGAAAGGAGCTGGCATCTCACTCTCTTTGAATCTTCTTTATCATGCTAAGAGGAGCAGGAAAAAGCAAAAAATTTCAGAATTGCACCTTGCAATGCGGAGAAATTACTGTTTGTGCATTTACAATATTCATTGATTTTTGCCATTGAAAAACGTCCAGAAATGATTGAAGCTACTGACTGAATGAAAGGAGCTGGCATCTCATTCTCTTTGAATCTTCTTTATCATGCTAAGAGGAGCAGGAAAATGCAAGAAATTTCAGAATTGCACCTTGCAATGCGGAGAAATTACTGTTTGTGCATTTACAATATTCATTGATTTTTGCCATTGAAAAACATCCAGAAATGATTGAAGCTACTGACTGAATGAAAGGAGCTGGCATCTCACTCTCTTTGAATCTTCTTTATCATGCTAAGAGGAGCAGGAAAAAGCAAAAAATTTCAGAATTGCACCTTGCAATGCGGAGAAATTACTGTTTGTGCATTTACAATATTCATTGATTTTTGCCATTGAAAAACATCATGTTATTCATATACAAGAAATGATTGAAGCTACTGACTGAATGAAAGGAGCTGGCATCTCACTCTCTTTGAATCTTCTTTATCATGCTGAGGAGCAGGAAAAAGCAAAAAATTTCAGAATTGCACCTTGCAATGCGGAGAAATTACTGTTTGTGCATTTACAATATTCATTGATTTTTGCATTGAAAAACGTCCAGAAATGACTGAAGCTACTGACTGAATGAAAGGAGCTGGCATCTCACTCTCTTTGAATCTTCTTTATCATGCTAAGAGGAGCAGGAAAAAGCAAAAAATTTCAGAATTGCATCTTGCAATGCGGAGAAATTACTGTTTGTGCATTTACAATATTCATTGATTTTTGCCATTGAAAAACGTCCAGAAATGATTGAAGCTACTGACTGAATGAAAGGAGCTGGGATCTCACTCTCTTTGAATCTTCTTTATCATGCTAAGAGGAGCAGGAAAAAGCAAAAAATTTCAGAATTGCACCTTGCAATGCGGAGAAATTACTGTTTGTGCATTTACAATATTCATTGATTTTTGCCATTGAAAAACATCATGTTATTCATATACCAGAAATGATTGAAGCTACTGACTGAATGAAAGGAGCTGGCATCTCACTCTCTTTGAATCTTCTTTATCATGCTAAGAGGAGCAGGAAAAAGCAAAAAATTTCAGAATTGCACCTTGCAATGCGGAGAAATTACTGTTTGTGCATTTACAATATTCATTGATTTTTGCCATTGAAAAACGTCCAGAAATGATTGAATCTACTGACTGAATGAAAGGAGCTGGCATCTCACTCTCTTTGAATCATCTTTATCATGCTAAGAGGAGCAGGAAAAAGCAAAAAATTTCAGAATTGCACCTTGCAATGCGGAGAAATTACTGTTTGTGCATTTACAATATTCATTGATTTTTGCCATTGAAAAACGTCCAGAAATGATTGAAGCTACTGACTGAATGAAAGGAGCTGGCATCTCACTCTCTTTGAATCTTCTTTATCATGCTAGGATTAGCAGGAAAAAGCAAAAAATTTCAGAATTGCACCTGGCAATGTGGAGATATTACTGTTTGTGCATTTACAATATTCATTGAATTTTGCCATTGAAAAACGTCCAGAAATGTTTGAAGCTACTGACTGAATGAAAGGAGCTGGCATCTCACTCTATTTGAATCTTCTTTATCATGCTAGGATTAGCAGGAAAAAGCAAAAAATTTCAGAATTGCACCTTGCAATGTGGAGATATTACTGTTTGTGCATTTACAATATTCATTGATTTTTGCCATTGAAAAACGTCCAGAAATGTTTATACCAGAAATGTTTGAAGCTACTGACTGAATGAAAGGAGCTGGCATCTCACTCTCTTTGAATCTTCTTTATCATGCTAAGAGGAGCAGGAAAAAGCAAAAAATTTCAGAATTGCACCTTGCAATGCGGAGAAATTACTGTTTGTGCATTTACAATATTCATTGATTTTTGCCATTGAAAAACGTCCAGAAATGATTGAAGCTACTGACTGAATGAAAGGAGCTGGAATCTCACTCTCTTTGAATCTTCTTTATCATGCTAAGAGGAGCAGGAAAAAGCAAAAAATTTCAGAATTGCAACTTGCAATGCGGAGAAATTACTGTTTGTGCATTTACAATATTCATTGATTTTTGCCATTGAAAAACATCATGTTATTCATATACCAGAAATGATTGAAGCTACTGACTGAATGAAAGGAGCTGGCATCTCACTCTCTTTGAATCTTCTTTATCATGCTAAGAGGAGCAGGAAAAAGCAAAAAATTTCAGAATTGCACCTTGCAATGCGGAGAAATTACTGTTTGTGCATTTACAATATTCATTGATTTTTGCCATTGAAAAACGTCCAGAAATGATTGAAGCTACTGACTGAATGAAAGGAGCTGGCATCTCACTCTCTTTGAATCTTCTTTATCATGCTAAGAGGAGCAGGAAAAAGCAAAAAATTTCAGAATTGCACCTTGCAATGCGGAGAAATTACTGTTTGTGCATTTACAATATTCATTGATTTTTGCCATTGAAAAACATCATGTTATTCATATACCAGAAATGATTGAAGCTACTGACTGAATGAAAGGAGCTGGCATCTCGCTCTCTTTGAATCTTCTTTATCATGCTAAGAGGAGCAGGAAAAAGCAAAAAATTTCAGAATTGCACCTTGCAATGCGGAGAAATTACTGTTTGTGTATTTACAATATTCATTGATTTTTGCCATTGAAAAACGTCCAGAAGAGATTGAAGCTACTGACTGAATGAAAGGAGCTGGCATCTCACTCTCTTTGAATCTTCTTTATCATGCTAAGAGGAGCAGGAAAAAGCAAAAAATTTCAGAATTGCACCTTGCAATGTGGAGAAATTACTGTTTGTGCATTTACAATATTCATTGATTTTTGCCATTGAAAAATATCATGTTATTCATATACCAGAAATGATTGAAGCTACTGACTGAATGAAAGGAGCTGGCATCTCACTCTCTTTGAATCTTCTTTATCATGCTAAGAGGAGCAGGAAAAAGCAAAAAATTTCAGAATTGCACCTTGCAATGCGGAGAAATTACTGTTTGTGCATTTACAATATTCATTGATTTTTGCCATTGAAAAACGTCCAGAAATGATTGAAGCTACTGACTGAATGAAAGGAGCTGGCATCTCACTCTCTTTGAATCTTCTTTATCATGCTAAGAGGAGCAGGAAAAAGCAAAAAATTTCAGAATTGCACCTTGCAATGCGGAGAAATTACTGTTTGTGCATTTACAATATTCATTGATTTTTGCCATTGAAAAACATCATGTTATTCATATCCCAGAAATGTTTGAAGCTACTGACTGAATGAAAGGAGCTGGCATCTCACTCTCTTTGAATCTTCTTTATCATGCTAAGAGGAGCAGGAAAAAGCAAAAAATTTCAGAATTGCACCTTGCAATGCGGAGAAATTACTGTTTGTGCATTTACAATATTCATTGATTTTTGCCATTGAAAAACGTCCAGAAATGATTGAAGCTACTGACTGAATGAAAGGAGCTGGCATCTCACTCTCTTTGAATCTTCTTTATCATGCTAAGAGGAGCAGGAAAAAGCAAAAAATTTCAGAATTGCACCTTGCAATGCGGAGAAATTACTGTTTGTGCATTTACAATATTCATTGATTTTTGCCATTGAAAAACGTCCAGAAATGATTGAAGCTACTGACTGAATGAAAGGAGCTGGCATCTCACTCTCTTTGAATCTTCTTTATCATGCTAAGAGGAGCAGGAAAAAGCAAAAAATTTCAGAATTGCAACTTGCAATGCGGAGAAATTACTGTTTGTGCATTTACAATATTCATTGATTTTTGCCATTGAAAAACATCATGTTATTCATATACCAGAAATGATTGAAGCTACTGACTGAATGAAAGGAGCTGGCATCTCACTCTCTTTGAATCTTCTTTATCATGCTAAGAGGAGCAGGAAAAAGCAAAAAATTTCAGAATTGCACCTTGCAATGCGGAGAAATTACTGTTTGTGCATTTACAATATTCATTGATTTTTGCCATTGAAAAACGTCCAGAAATGATTGAAGCTACTGACTGAATGAAAGGAGCTGGCATCTCACTCTCTTTGAATCTTCTTTATCATGCTAAGAGGAGCAGGAAAAAGCAAAAAATTTCAGAATTGCACCTTGCAATGCGGAGAAATTACTGTTTGTGCATTTACAATATTCATTAATTTTTGCCATTGAAAAACATCATGTTATTCATATCCCAGAAATGTTTGAAGCTACTGACTGAATGAAAGAATCTGACATCTCACTCTCTTTGAATCTTCTTTATCATGCTAAGAGGAGCAGGAAAAAGCCAAAAATTTCAGAATTGCACCTTGCAATGCGGAGAAATTACTGTTTGTGCATTTACAATATTCATTGATTTTTGCCATTGAAAAACATCATGTTATTCATATACCAGAAATGATTGAAGCTACTGACTGAATGAAAGGAGCTGGCATCTCACTCTCTTTGAATCTTCTTTATCATGCAAAGAGGAGCAGGAAAAAGCAAAAAATTTCAGAATTGCACCTTGCAATGCGGAGAAATTACTGTTTGTGCATTTACAATATTCATTGATTTTTGCCATTGAAAAACGTCCAGAAATGATTGAAGCTACTGACTGAATGAAAGGAGCTGGCATCTCACTCTCTTTGAATCTTCTTTATCATGCTAAGAGGAGCAGGAAAAAGCAAAAAATTTCAGAATTGCACCTTGCAATGCGGAGAAATTACTGTTTGTGCATTTACAATATTCATTGATTTTTGCCATTGAAAAACGTCCAGAAATGATTGAAGCAACTGACTGAATGAAAGGAGCTGGCATCTCACTCTCTTTGAATCTTCTTTATCATGCTAAGAGGAGCAGGAAAAAGCAAAAAATTTCAGAATTGCACCTTGCAATGCGGAGAAATTACTGTTTGTGCATTTACAATATTCATTGATTTTTGCCATTGAAAAACGTCCAGAAATAATTGAAGCTACTGACTGAATGAAAGGAGCTGGCATCTCACTCTCTTTGAATCTTCTTTATCATGCTAAGAGGAGCAGGAAAAAGCAAAAAATTTCAGAATTGCAACTTGCAATGCGGAGAAATTACTGTTTGTGCATTTACAATATTCATTGATTTTTGCCATTGAAAAACATCATGTTATTCATATACCAGAAATGATTGAAGCTACTGACTGAATGAAAGGAGCTGGCATCTCACTCTCTTTGAATCTTCTTTATCATGCTAAGAGGAGCAGGAAAAAGCAAAAAATTTCAGAATTGCACCTTGCAATGCGGAGAAATTACTGTTTGTGCATTTACAATATTCATTGATTTTTGCCATTGAAAAACGTCCAGAAATGATTGAAGCTACTGACTGAATGAAAGGAGCTGGCATCTCACTCTCTTTGAATCTTCTTTATCATGCTAAGAGGAGCAGGAAAAAGCAAAAAATTTCAGAATTGCACCTTGCAATGCGGAGAAATTACTGTTTGTGCTTTTACAATATTCATTGATTTTTGCCATTGAAAAACATCATGTTATTCATATACCAGAAATGTTTGAAGCTACTGACTGAATGAAAGGAGCTGGCATCTCACTCTCTTTGAATCTTCTTTATCATGCTAAGAGGAGCAGGAAAAAGCAAAAAATTTCAGAATTGCACCTTGCAATGCGGAGAAATTACTGTTTGTGCATTTACAATATTCATTGATTTTTGCCATTGAAAAATGTCCAGAAATGATTGAAGCTGCTGACTGAATGAAAGGAGCTGGCATCTCACTCTCTTTGAATCTTCTTTATCATGCTAAGAGGAGCAGGAAAAAGCAAAAAATTTCAGAATTGCACCTTGCAATGCGGAGAAATTACTGTTTGTGCATTTACAATATTCATTGATTTTTGCCATTGAAAAACATCATGTTATTCATATACCAGAAATGATTGAAGCTACTGACTGAATGAAAGGAGCTGGCATCTCACTCTCTTTGAATCTTCTTTATCATGCTAAGAGGAGCAGGAAAAAGCAAAAAATTTCAGAATTGCACCTTGCAATGCGGAGAAATTACTGTTTGTGCATTTACAATATTCATTGATTTTTGCCATTGAAAAACGTCCAGAAATGATTGAAGCTACTGACTGAATGAAAGGAGCTGGCATCTCACTCTCTTTGAATCTTCTTTATCATGCTAAGAGGAGCAGGAAAAAGCAAAAAATTTCAGAATTGCACCTTGCAATGCGGAGAAATTACTGTTTGTGCATTTACAATATTCATTGATTTTTGCCATTGAAAAACGTCCAGAAATGATTGAAGCTACTGACTGAATGAAAGGAGCTGGCATCTCACTCTCTTTGAATCTTCTTTATCATGCTAAGAGGAGCAGGAAAAAGCAAAAAATTTCAGAATTGCACCTTGCAATGCGGAGAAATTACTGTTTGTGCATTTACAATATTCATTGATTTTTGCCATTGAAAAACATCATGTTATTCATATACCAGAAATGTTTGAAGCTAGTGACTGAATGAAAGGAGCTGGCATCTCACTCTCTTTGAATCTTCTTTATCATGCTAAGAGGAGCAGGAAAAAGCAAAAAATTTCAGAATTGCACCTTGCAATGCGGAGAAATTACTGTTTGTGCATTTACAATATTCATTAATTTTTGCCATTGAAAAACATCATGTTATTCATATCCCAGAAATGTTTGAAGCTACTGACTGAATGAAAGAAGCTGACATCTCACTCTCTTTGAATCTTCTTTATCATGCTAAGAGGAGCAGGAAAAAGCCAAAAATTTCAGAATTGCACCTTGCAATGCGGAGAAATTACTGTTTGTGCATTTACAATATTCATTGATTTTTGCCATTGAAAAACATCATGTTATTCATATACCAGAAATGATTGAAGCTACTGACTGAATGAAAGGAGCTGGCATCTCACTCTCTTTGAATCTTCTTTATCATGCAAAGAGGAGCAGGAAAAAGCAAAAAATTTCAGAATTGCACCTTGCAATGCGGAGAAATTACTGTTTGTGCATTTACAATATTCATTGATTTTTGCCATTGAAAAACGTCCAGAAATGATTGAAGCTACTGACTGAATGAAAGGAGCTGGCATCTCACTCTCTTTGAATCTTCTTTATCATGCTAAGAGGAGCAGGAAAAAGCAAAAAATTTCAGAATTGCACCTTGCAATGCGGAGAAATTACTGTTTGTGCATTTACAATATTCATTGATTTTTGCCATTGAAAAACGTCCAGAAATGATTGAAGCAACTGACTGAATGAAAGGAGCTGGCATCTCACTCTCTTTGAATCTTCTTTATCATGCTAAGAGGAGCAGGAAAAAGCAAAAAATTTCAGAATTGCACCTTGCAATGCGGAGAAATTACTGTTTGTGCATTTACAATATTCATTGATTTTTGCCATTGAAAAACGTCCAGAAATAATTGAAGCTACTGACTGAATGAAAGGAGCTGGCATCTCACTCTCTTTGAATCTTCTTTATCATGCTAAGAGGAGCAGGAAAAAGCAAAAAATTTCAGAATTGCAACTTGCAATGCGGAGAAATTACTGTTTGTGCATTTACAATATTCATTGATTTTTGCCATTGAAAAACATCATGTTATTCATATACCAGAAATGATTGAAGCTACTGACTGAATGAAAGGAGCTGGCATCTCACTCTCTTTGAATCTTCTTTATCATGCTAAGAGGAGCAGGAAAAAGCAAAAAATTTCAGAATTGCACCTTGCAATGCGGAGAAATTACTGTTTGTGCATTTACAATATTCATTGATTTTTGCCATTGAAAAACGTCCAGAAATGATTGAAGCTACTGACTGAATGAAAGGAGCTGGCATCTCACTCTCTTTGAATCTTCTTTATCATGCTAAGAGGAGCAGGAAAAAGCAAAAAATTTCAGAATTGCACCTTGCAATGCGGAGAAATTACTGTTTGTGCTTTTACAATATTCATTGATTTTTGCCATTGAAAAACATCATGTTATTCATATACCAGAAATGTTTGAAGCTACTGACTGAATGAAAGGAGCTGGCATCTCACTCTCTTTGAATCTTCTTTATCATGCTAAGAGGAGCAGGAAAAAGCAAAAAATTTCAGAATTGCACCTTGCAATGCGGAGAAATTACTGTTTGTGCATTTACAATATTCATTGATTTTTGCCATTGAAAAATGTCCAGAAATGATTGAAGCTGCTGACTGAATGAAAGGAGCTGGCATCTCACTCTCTTTGAATCTTCTTTATCATGCTAAGAGGAGCAGGAAAAAGCAAAAAATTTCAGAATTGCACCTTGCAATGCGGAGAAATTACTGTTTGTGCATTTACAATATTCATTGATTTTTGCCATTGAAAAACATCATGTTATTCATATACCAGAAATGATTGAAGCTACTGACTGAATGAAAGGAGCTGGCATCTCACTCTCTTTGAATCTTCTTTATCATGCTAAGAGGAGCAGGAAAAAGCAAAAAATTTCAGAATTGCACCTTGCAATGCGGAGAAATTACTGTTTGTGCATTTACAATATTCATTGATTTTTGCCATTGAAAAACGTCCAGAAATGATTGAAGCTACTGACTGAATGAAAGGAGCTGGCATCTCACTCTCTTTGAATCTTCTTTATCATGCTAAGAGGAGCAGGAAAAAGCAAAAAATTTCAGAATTGCACCTTGCAATGCGGAGAAATTACTGTTTGTGCATTTACAATATTCATTGATTTTTGCCATTGAAAAACGTCCAGAAATGATTGAAGCTACTGACTGAATGAAAGGAGCTGGCATCTCACTCTCTTTGAATCTTCTTTATCATGCTAAGAGGAGCAGGAAAAAGCAAAAAATTTCAGAATTGCACCTTGCAATGCGGAGAAATTACTGTTTGTGCATTTACAATATTCATTGATTTTTGCCATTGAAAAACATCATGTTATTCATATACCAGAAATGTTTGAAGCTAGTGACTGAATGAAAGGAGCTGGCATCTCACTCTCTTTGAATCTTCTTTATCATGCTAAGAGGAGCAGGAAAAAGCAAAAAATTTCAGAATTGCACCTTGCAATGCGGAGAAATTACTGTTTGTGCATTTACAATATTCATTGATTTTTGCCATTGAAAAACGTCCAGAAATGATTGAAGCTACTGACTGAATGAAAGGAGCTGGCATCTCACTCTCTTTGAATCTTCTTTATCATGCTAAGAGGAGCAGGAAAAAGCAAAAAATTTCAGAATTGCACCTTGCAATGCGGAGAAATTACTGTTTGTGCATTTACAATATTCATTGATTTTTGCCATTGAAAAACATCATGTTATTCATATACCAGAAATGATTGAAGCTACTGACTGAATGAAAGGAGCTGGCATCTCGCTCTCTTTGAATCTTCTTTATCATGCTAAGAGGAGCAGGAAAAAGCAAAAAATTTCAGAATTGCACCTTGCAATGCGGAGAAATTACTGTTTGTGCATTTACAATATTCATTGATTTTTGCCATTGAAAAACGTCCAGAAATGATTGAAGCTACTGACTGAATGAAAGGAGCTGGCATCTCACTCTCTTTGAATCTTCTTTATCATGCTAAGAGGAGCAGGAAAAAGCAAAAAATTTCAGAATTGCACCTTGCAATGTGGAGAAATTACTGTTTGTGCATTTACAATATTCATTGATTTTTGCCATTGAAAAACATCATGTTATTCATATACCAGAAATGATTGAAGCTACTGACTGAATGAAAGGAGCTGGCATCTCACTCTCTTTGAATCTTCTTTATCATGCTAAGAGGAGCAGGAAAAAGCAAAAAATTTCAGAATTGCACCTTGCAATGCGGAGAAATTACTGTTTGTGCATTTACAATATTCATTGATTTTTGCCATTGAAAAACGTCCAGAAATGATTGAAGCTACTGACTGAATGAAAGGAGCTGGCATCTCACTCTCTTTGAATCTTCTTTATCATGCTAAGAGGAGCAGGAAAAAGCAAAAAATTTCAGAATTGCACCTTGCAATGCGGAGAAATTACTGTTTGTGCTTTTACAATATTCATTGATTTTTGCCATTGAAAAACATCATGTTATTCATATACCAGAAATGTTTGAAGCTACTGACTGAATGAAAGGAGCTGGCATCTCACTCTCTTTGAATCTTCTTTATCATGCTAAGAGGAGCAGGAAAAAGCAAAAAATTTCAGAATTGCACCTTGCAATGCGGAGAAATTACTGTTTGTGCATTTACAATATTCATTGATTTTTGCCATTGAAAAACGTCCAGAAATGATTGAAGCTACTGACTGAATGAAAGGAGCTGGCATCTCACTCTCTTTGAATCTTCTTTATCATGCTAAGAGGAGCAGGAAAAAGCAAAAAATTTCAGAATTGCACCTTGCAATGCGGAGAAATTACTGTTTGTGCATTTACAATATTCATTGATTTTTGCCATTGAAAAACGTCCAGAAATGATTGAAGCTACTGACTGAATGAAAGGAGCTGGCATCTCACTCTCTTTGAATCTTCTTTATCATGCTAAGAGGAGCAGGAAAAAGCAAAAAATTTCAGAATTGCAACTTGCAATGCGGAGAAATTACTGTTTGTGCATTTACAATATTCATTGATTTTTGCCATTGAAAAACATCATGTTATTCATATACCAGAAATGATTGAAGCTACTGACTGAATGAAAGGAGCTGGCATCTCACTCTCTTTGAATCTTCTTTATCATGCTAAGAGGAGCAGGAAAAAGCAAAAAATTTCAGAATTGCACCTTGCAATGCGGAGAAATTACTGTTTGTGCATTTACAATATTCATTGATTTTTGCCATTGAAAAACGTCCAGAAATGATTGAAGCTACTGACTGAATGAAAGGAGCTGGCATCTCACTCTCTTTGAATCTTCTTTATCATGCTAAGAGGAGCAGGAAAAAGCAAAAAATTTCAGAATTGCACCTTGCAATGCGGAGAAATTACTGTTTGTGCTTTTACAATATTCATTGATTTTTGCCATTGAAAAACATCATGTTATTCATATACCAGAAATGTTTGAAGCTACTGACTGAATGAAAGGAGCTGGCATCTCACTCTCTTTGAATCTTCTTTATCATGCTAAGAGGAGCAGGAAAAAGCAAAAAATTTCAGAATTGCACCTTGCAATGCGGAGAAATTACTGTTTGTGCATTTACAATATTCATTGATTTTTGCCATTGAAAAACGTCCAGAAATGATTGAAGCTACTGACTGAATGAAAGGAGCTGGCATCTCACTCTCTTTGAATCTTCTTTATCATGCTAAGAGGAGCAGGAAAAAGCAAAAAATTTCAGAATTGCACCTTGCAATGCGGAGAAATTACTGTTTGTGCATTTACAATATTCATTGATTTTTGCCATTGAAAAACGTCCAGAAATGATTGAAGCTACTGACTGAATGAAAGGAGCTGGCATCTCACTCTCTTTGAATCTTCTTTATCATGCTAAGAGGAGCAGGAAAAAGCAAAAAATTTCAGAATTGCACCTTGCAATGCGGAGAAATTACTGTTTGTGCATTTACAATATTCATTGATTTTTGCCATTGAAAAACATCATGTTATTCATATACCAGAAATGATTGAAGCTACTGACTGAATGAAAGGAGCTGGCATCTTACTCTCTTTGAATCTTCTTTGTCATGCTAAGAGGAGCAGGAAAAAGCAAAAAATTTCAGAATTGCACCTTGCAATGCGGAGAAATTACTGTTTGTGCATTTACAATATTCATTGATTTTTGCCATTGAAAAACGTCAAGAAATGATTGAAGCTACTGACTGAATGAAAGGAGCTGGCATCTCACTCTCTTTGAATCTTCTTTATCATGCTAAGAGGAGCAGGAAAAAGCAAAAAATTTCAGAATTGCACCTTGCAATGCGGAGAAATTACTGTTTGTGCATTTACAATATTCATTGATTTTTGCCATTGAAAAACGTCCAGAAATGATTGAAGCTACTGACTGAATGAAAGGAGCTGGCATCTCACTCTCTTTGAATCTTCTTTATCATGCTAAGAGGAGCAGGAAAAAGCAAAAAATTTCAGAATTGCACCTTGCAATGCGGAGAAATTACTGTTTGTGCATTTACAATATTCATTGATTTTTGCCATTGAAAAACATCATGTTATTCATATACCAGAAATGTTTGTAGCTACTGACTGAATGAAAGGAGCTGGCATCTCACTCTCTTTGAATCTTCTTTATCATGCTAAGAGGAGCAGGAAAAAGCAAAAAATTTCAGAATTGCACCTTGCAATGCGGAGAAATTACTGTTTGTGCATTTACAATATTCATTGATTTTTGCCATTGAAAAACGTCCAGAAATGATTGAAGCTACTGACTGAATGAAAGGAGCTGGCATCTCACTCTCTTTGAATCTTCTTTATCATGCTAAGAGGAGCAGGAAAAAGCAAAAAATTTCAGAATTGCACCTTGCAATGCGGAGAAATTACTCTTTGTGCATTTACAATATTCATTGATTTTTGCCATTGAAAAACATCATGTTATTCATATACCAGAAATGTTTGAAGCTACTGACTGAATGAAAGGAGCTGGCATCTCACTCTCTTTGAATCTTCTTTATCATGCTAAGAGGAGCAGGAAAAAGCAAAAAATTTCAGAATTGCACCTTGCAATGCGGAGAAATTACTGTTTGTGCATTTACAATATTCATTGATTTTTGCCATTGAAAAACATCATGTTATTCATATACCAGAAATGTTTGAAGCTACTGACTGAATGAAAGGAGCTGGCATCTCACTCTCTTTGAATCTTCTTTATCATGCTAAGAGGAGCAGGAAAAAGCAAAAAATTTCAGAATTGCACCTTGCAATGCGGAGAAATTACTGTTTGTGCATTTACAATATTCATTGATTTTTGCCATTGAAAAACGTCCAGAAATGATTGAAGCTACTGACTGAATGAAAGGAGCTGGCATCTCACTCTCTTTGAATCTTCTTTATCATGCTAAGAGGAGCAGGAAAAAGCAAAAAATTTCAGAATTGCACCTTGCAATGCGGAGAAATTACTGTTTGTGCATTTACAATATTCATTGATTTTTGCCATTGAAAAACATCATGTTATTCATATACCAGAAATGATTGAAGCTACTGACTGAATGAAAGGAGCTGGCATCTCGCTCTCTTTGAATCTTCTTTATCATGCTAAGAGGAGCAGGAAAAAGCAAAAAATTTCAGAATTGCACCTTGCAATGCGGAGAAATTACTGTTTGTGCATTTACAATATTCATTGATTTTTGCCATTGAAAAACGTCCAGAAATGATTGAAGCTACTGACTGAATGAAAGGAGCTGTCATCTCACTCTCTTTGAATCTTCTTTATCATGCTAAGAGGAGCAGGAAAAAGCAAAAAATTTCAGAATTGCACCTTGCAATGTGGAGAAATTACTGTTTGTGCATTTACAATATTCATTGATTTTTGCCATTGAAAAACATCATGTTATTCATATACCAGAAATGATTGAAGCTACTGACTGAATGAAAGGAGCTGGCATCTCACTCTCTTTGAATCTTCTTTATCATGCTAAGAGGAGCAGGAAAAAGCAAAAAATTTCAGAATTGCACCTTGCAATGCGGAGAAATTACTGTTTGTGCATTTACAATATTCATTGATTTTTGCCATTGAAAAACGTCCAGAAATGATTGAAGCTACTGACTGAATGAAAGGAGCTGGCATCTCACTCTCTTTGAATCTTCTTTATCATGCTAAGAGGAGCAGGAAAAAGCAAAAAATTTCAGAATTGCACCTTGCAATGCGGAGAAATTACTGTTTGTGCTTTTACAATATTCATTGATTTTTGCCATTGAAAAACATCATGTTATTCATATACCAGAAATGTTTGAAGCTACTGACTGAATGAAAGGAGCTGGCATCTCACTCTCTTTGAATCTTCTTTATCATGCTAAGAGGAGCAGGAAAAAGCAAAAAATTTCAGAATTGCACCTTGCAATGCGGAGAAATTACTGTTTGTGCATTTACAATATTCATTGATTTTTGCCATTGAAAAACGTCCAGAAATGATTGAAGCTACTGACTGAATGAAAGGAGCTGGCATCTCACTCTCTTTGAATCTTCTTTATCATGCTAAGAGGAGCAGGAAAAAGCAAAAAATTTCAGAATTGCACCTTGCAATGCGGAGAAATTACTGTTTGTGCATTTACAATATTCATTGATTTTTGCCATTGAAAAACGTCCAGAAATGATTGAAGCTACTGACTGAATGAAAGGAGCTGGCATCTCACTCTCTTTGAATCTTCTTTATCATGCTAAGAGGAGCAGGAAAAAGCAAAAAATTTCAGAATTGCAACTTGCA
The DNA here is from genome assembly GCF_046119375.1 of Phyllobates terribilis. Taxonomy (NCBI): domain Eukaryota; kingdom Metazoa; phylum Chordata; class Amphibia; order Anura; family Dendrobatidae; genus Phyllobates; species Phyllobates terribilis. The sequence goes on along the minus strand of NW_027364139.1, from coordinate 31,924 downwards.
ATGTGGAGAAATTACTGTTTGTGCATTTACAATATTCATTGATTTTTGCCATTGAAAAACATCATGTTATTCATATACCAGAAATGATTGAAGCTACTGACTGAATGAAAGGAGCTGGCATCTCACTCTCTTTGAATCTTCTTTACCATGCTAAGAGGAGCAGGAAAAAGCAAAAAATTTCAGAATTGCACCTTGCAATGCGGAGAAATTACTGTTTGTGCATTTACAATATTCATTGATTTTTGCCATTGAAAAACGTCCAGAAATGATTGAAGCTACTGACTGAATGAAAGGAGCTGGCATCTCACTCTCTTTGAATCTTCTTTATCATGCTAAGAGGAGCAGGAAAAAGCAAAAAATTTCAGAATTGCACCTTGCAATGCGGAGAAATTACTGTTTGTGCTTTTACAATATTCATTGATTTTTGCCATTGAAAAACATCATATTATTCATATACCAGAAATGTTTGAAGCTACTGACTGAATGAAAGGAGCTGGCATCTCACTCTCTTTGAATCTTCTTTATCATGCTAAGAGGAGCAGGAAAAAGCAAAAAATTTCAGAATTGCACCTTGCAATGCGGAGAAATTACTGTTTGTGCATTTACAATATTCATTGATTTTTGCCATTGAAAAACGTCCAGAAATGATTGAAGCTACTGACTGAATGAAAGGAGCTGGCATCTCACTCTCTTTGAATCTTCTTTATCATGCTAAGAGGAGCAGGAAAAAGCAAAAAATTTCAGAATTGCACCTTGCAATGCGGAGAAATTACTGTTTGTGCATTTACAATATTCATTGATTTTTGCCATTGAAAAACGTCCAGAAATGATTGAAGCTACTGACTGAATGAAAGGAGCTGGCATCTCACTCTCTTTGAATCTTCTTTATCATGCTAAGAGGAGCAGGAAAAAGCAAAAAATTTCAGAATTGCACCTTGCAATGTGGAGAAATTACTGTTTGTGCATTTACAATATTCATTGATTTTTGCCATTGAAAAACATCATGTTATTCATATACCAGAAATGATTGAAGCTACTGACTGAATGAAAGGAGCTGGCATCTCACTCTCTTTGAATCTTCTTTATCATGCTAAGAGGAGCAGGAAAAAGCAAAAAATTTCAGAATTGCACCTTGCAGTGCGGAGAAATTACTGTTTGTGCTTTTACAATATTCATTGATTTTTGCCATTGAAAAACATCATGTTATTCATATACCAGAAATGTTTGAAGCTACTGACTGAATGAAAGGAGCTGGCATCTCACTCTCTTTGAATCTTCTTTATCATGCTAAGAGGAGCAGGAAAAAGCAAAAAATTTCAGAATTGCACCTTGCAATGCGGAGAAATTACTGTTTGTGCATTTACAATATTCATTGATTTTTGCCATTGAAAAACGTCCAGAAATGATTGAAGCTACTGACTGAATGAAAGGAGCTGGCATCTCACTCTCTTTGAATATTCTTTATCATGCTAAGAGGAGCAGGAAAAAGCGAAAAATTTCAGAATTGCACCTTGCAATGCGGAGAAATTACTGTTTGTGCATTTACAATATTCATTGATTTTTGCCATTGAAAAACGTCCAGAAATGATTGAAGCTACTGACTGAATGAAAGGAGCTGGCATCTCACTCTCTTTGAATCTTCTTTATCATGCTAAGAGGAGCAGGAAAAAGCAAAAAATTTCAGAATTGCAACTTGCAATGCGGAGAAATTACTGTTTGTGCATTTACAATATTCATTGATTTTTGCCATTGAAAAACATCATGTTATTCATATACCAGAAATGATTGAAGCTACTGACTGAATGAAAGGAGCTGGCATCTCACTCTCTTTGAATCTTCTTTATCATGCTAAGAGGAGCAGGAAAATGCAAAAAATTTCAGAATTGCACCTTGCAATGCGGAGAAATTACTGTTTGTGCTTTTACAATATTCATTGATTTTTGCCATTGAAAAACATCATATTATTCATATACCAGAAATGTTTGAAGCTACTGACTGAATGAAAGGAGCTGGCATCTCACTCTCTTTGAATCTTCTTTATCATGCTAAGAGGAGCAGGAAAAAGCAAAAAATTTCAGAATTGCACCTTGCAATGCGGAGAAATTACTGTTTGTGCATTTACAATATTCATTGATTTTTGCCATTGAAAAACGTCCAGAAATGATTGAAGCTACTGACTGAATGAAAGGAGCTGGCATCTCACTCTCTTTGAATCTTCTTTATCATGCTAAGAGGAGCAGGAAAAAGCAAAAAATTTCAGAATTGCACCTTGCAATGCGGAGAAATTACTGTTTGTGCATTTACAATATTCATTGATTTTTGCCATTGAAAAATGTCCAGAAATGATTGAAGCTACTGACTGAATTAAAGGAGCTGGCATCTCACTCTCTTTGAATCTTCTTTATCATGCTAAGAGGAGCAGGAAAAAGCAAAAAATTTCAGAATTGCACCTTGCAATGCGGAGAAATTACTGTTTGTGCAGTTACAATATTCATTGATTTTTGCCATTGAAAAACATCATGTTATTCATATACCAGAAATGATTGAAGCTACTGACTGAATGAAAGGAGCTGGCATCTTACTCTCTTTGAATCTTCTTTGTCATGCTAAGAGGAGCAGGAAAAAGCAAAAAATTTCAGAATTGCACCTTGCAATGCGGAGAAATTACTGTTTGTGCATTTACAATATTCATTGATTTTTGCCATTGAAAAACGTCCAGAAATGATTGAAGCTACTGACTGAATGAAAGGAGCTGGCATCTCACTCTCTTTGAATCTTCTTTATCATGCTAAGAGGAGCAGGAAAAAGCAAAAAATTTCAGAATTGCACCTTGCAATGCGGAGAAATTACTGTTTGTGCATTTACAATATTCATTGATTTTTGCCATTGAAAAACGTCCAGAAATGATTGAAGCTATTGACTGAATGAAAGGAGCTGGCATCTCACTCTCTTTGAATCTTCTTTATCATGCTAAGAGGAGCAGGAAAAAGCAAAAAATTTCAGAATTGCACCTTGCAATGCGGAGAAATTACTGTTTGTGCATTTACAATATTCATTGATTTTTGCCATTGAAAAACATCATGTTATTCATATACCAGAAATGTTTGTAGCTACTGACTGAATGAAAGGAGCTGGCATCTCACTCTCTTTGAATCTTCTTTATCATGCTAAGAGGAGCAGGAAAAAGCAAAAAATTTCAGAATTGCACCTTGCAATGCGGAGAAATTACTGTTTGTGCATTTACAATATTCATTGATTTTTGCCATTGAAAAACGTCCAGAAATGATTGAAGCTACTGACTGAATGAAAGGAGCTGGCATCTCACTCTCTTTGAATCTTCTTTATCATGCTAAGAGGAGCAGGAAAAAGCAAAAAATTTCAGAATTGCACCTTGCAATGCGGAGAAATTACTGTTTGTGCATTTACAATATTCATTGATTTTTGCCATTGAAAAACGTCCAGAAATGATTGAAGCTACTGACTGAATGAAAGGAGCTGGCATCTCACTCTCTTTGAATCTTCTTTATCATGCTAAGAGGAGCAGGAAAAAGCAAAAAATTTCAGAATTGCACCTTGCAATGCGGAGAAATTACTCTTTGTGCATTTACAATATTCATTGATTTTTGCCATTGAAAAACATCATGTTATTCATATACCAGAAATGTTTGAAGCTACTGACTGAATGAAAGGAGCTGGCATCTCACTCTCTTTGAATCTTCTTTATCATGCTAAGAGGAGCAGGAAAAAGCAAAAAATTTCAGAATTGCACCTTGCAATGCGGAGAAATTACTGTTTGTGCATTTACAATATTCATTGATTTTTGCCATTGAAAAACATCATGTTATTCATATACCAGAAATGTTTGAAGCTACTGACTGAATGAAAGGAGCTGGCATCTCACTCTCTTTGAATCTTCTTTATCATGCTAAGAGGAGCAGGAAAAAGCAAAAAATTTCAGAATTGCACCTTGCAATGTGGAGAAATTACTGTTTGTGCATTTACAATATTCATTGATTTTTACCATTGAAAAACGTCCAGAAATGATTGAAGCTACTGACTGAATGAAAGTAGCTGGCATCTCACTCTCTTTGAATCTTCTTTATCATGCTAAGAGGAGCAGGAAAAAGCAAAAAATTTCAGACTTGCACCTTGCAATGCGGAGAAATTACTGTTTGTGCATTTACAATATTCATTGATTTTTGCCATTGAAAAACATCATGTTATTCATATACCAGAAATGTTTGAAGCTACTGACTGAATGAAAGGAGCTGGCATCTCACTCTCTTTGAATCTTCTTTATCATGCTAAGAGGAGCAGGAAAAAGCAAAAAATTTCAGAATTGCACCTTGCAATGCGGAGAAATTACTGTTTGTGCATTTACAATATTCATTGATTTTTGCCATTGAAAAACGTCCAGAAATGATTGAAGCTACTGACTGAATGAAAGGAGCTGGCATCTCACTCTCTTTGAATCTTCTTTATCATGCTAAGAGGAGCAGGAAAAAGCAAAAAATTTCAGAATTGCACCTTGCAATGCGGAGAAATTACTGTTTGTGCATTTACAATATTCATTGATTTTTGCCACTGAAAAACGTTCAGAAATGATTGAAGCTACTGACTGAATGAAAGGAGCTGGCATCTCACTCTCTTTGAATCTTCTTTATCATGCTAAGAGGAGCAGGAAAAATCAAAAAATTTCAGAATTGCACCTTGCAATGCGGAGAAATTACTGTTTGTGCATTTACAATATTCAATGATTTTTGCCATTGAAAAACATGTTATTCATATACCAGAAATGTTTGAAGCTACTGACTGAATGAAAGGAGCTGGCACCTCAATCTCTTTGAATCTTCTTTATCATGCTAAGAGGAGCGGGAAAAAGCAAAAAATTTCAGAATTGCACCTTGCAATGCGGAGAAATTACTGTTTGTGCATTTACAATATTCATTGATTTTTGCCATTGAAAAACATCCAGAAATGATTGAACGTACTGACTGAATGAAAGGAGCTGGCATCTCACTCTCTTTGAATCTTCTTTATCATGCTAAGAGGAGCAGGAAAAAGCAAAAAATTTCAGAATTGCACCTTGCAATGCGGAGAAATTACTGTTTGTGCATTTACAATATTCATTGATTTTTGCCATTGAAAAACGTCCAGAAATGATTGAAGCTACTGACTGAATGAAAGGAGCTGGCATCTCACTCTCTTTGAATCTTCTTTACCATGCTAAGAGGAGCAGGAAAAAGCCAAAAATTTCAGAATTGCACCTTGCAATGCGGAGAAATTACAGTTTGTGCATTTACAATATTCATTGATTTTTGCCATTGAAAAACATCCAGAAATGATTGAAGCTACTGACTGAATGAAAGGAGCTGGCATCTCACTCTCTTTGAATATTCTTTATCATGCTAAGAGGAGCAGGAAAAAGCAAAAAATTTCAGAATTGCACCTTGCAATGCGGAGAAATTACTGTTTGTGCATTTACAATATTCATTGATTTTTGCCATTGAAAAACATCATGTTATTCATATACCAGAAATGTTTGAAGCTACTGACTGAATGAAAGGAGCTGGCATCTCACTCTCTTTGAATCTTCTTTATCATGCTAAGAGGAGCAGGAAAAAGCAAAAAATTTCAGAATTGCACCTTGCAATGCGGAGAAATTACTGTTTGTGCATTTACAATATTCATTGATTTTTGCCATTGAAAAACATCATGTTATTCATATACCAGAAATGTTTGAAGCTACTGACTGAATGAAAGGAGCTGGCATCTCACTCTCTTTGAATCTTCTTTATCATGCTAAGAGGAGCAGGAAAAAGCAAAAAATTTCAGAATTGCACCTTGCAATGTGGAGAAATTACTGTTTGTGCATTTACAATATTCATTGATTTTTACCATTGAAAAACGTCCAGAAATGATTGAAGCTACTGACTGAATGAAAGTAGCTGGCATCTCACTCTCTTTGAATCTTCTTTATCATGCTAAGAGGAGCAGGAAAAAGCAAAAAATTTCAGAATTGCACCTTGCAATGCAGAGAAATTACTGTTTGTGCAATTACAATATTCATTGATTTTTGCCATTGAAAAACATCATGTTATTCATATACCAGAAATGTTTGAAGCTACTGACTGAATGAAAGGAGCTGGCATCTCACTCTCTTTGAATCTTCTTTATCATGCTAAGAGGAGCAGGAAAAAGCAAAAAATTTCAGAATTGCACCTTGCAATGTGGAGAAATTACTGTTTGTGCATTTACAATATTCATTGATTTTTACCATTGAAAAACGTCCAGAAATGATTGAAGCTACTGACTGAATGAAAGTAGCTGGCATCTCACTCTCTTTGAATCTTCTTTATCATGCTAAGAGGAGCAGGAAAAAGCAAAAAATTTCAGACTTGCACCTTGCAATGCGGAGAAATTACTGTTTGTGCATTTACAATATTCATTGATTTTTGCCATTGAAAAACATCATGTTATTCATATACCAGAAATGTTTGAAGCTACTGACTGAATGAAAGGAGCTGGCATCTCACTCTCTTTGAATCTTCTTTATCATGCTAAGAGGAGCAGGAAAAAGCAAAAAATTTCAGAATTGCACCTTGCAATGCGGAGAAATTACTGTTTGTGCATTTACAATATTCATTGATTTTTGCCATTGAAAAACGTCCAGAAATGATTGAAGCTACTGACTGAATGAAAGGAGCTGGCATCTCACTCTCTTTGAATCTTGTTTATCATGCTAAGAGGAGCAGGAAAAAGCAAAAAATTTCAGAATTGCACCTTGCAATGCGGAGAAATTACTGTTTGTGCATTTACAATATTCATTGATTTTTGCCATTGAAAAACGTCCAGAAATGATTGAAGCTACTGACTGAATGAAAGGAGCTGGCATCTCACTCTCTTTGAATCTTCTTTATCATGCTAAGAGGAGCAGGAAAAAGCAAAAAATTTCAGAATTGCACCTTGCAATGCGGAGAAATTACTGTTTGTGCATTTACAAAATTCATTGATTTTTGCCATTGAAAAACATCATGTTATTCATATACCAGAAATGTTTGAAGCTACTGACTGAATGAAAGGAGCTGACATCTCACTCTCTTTGAATCTTCTTTATCATGCTAAGAGGAGCAGGAAAAAGCAAAAAATTTCAGAATTGCACCTTGCAATGCGGAGAAATTACTGTTTGTGCATTTACAATATTCATTGATTTTTGCCATTGAAAAACGTCCAGAAATGATTGAAGCTACTGACTGAATGAAAGGAGCTGGCATCTCACTCTCTTTGAATCTTCTTTATCATGCTAAGAGTAGCAGGAAAAAGCAAAAAATTTCAGAATTGCACCTTGCAATGCGGAGAAATTACTGTTTGTGCATTTACAATATTCATTGATTTTTGCCATTGAAAAACGTCCAGAAATGATTGAAGCTACTGACTGAATGAAAGGAGCTGGCATCTCACTCTCTTTGAATCTTCTTTATCATGCTAAGAGGAGCAGGAAAAAGCAAAAAATTTCAGAATTGCACCTTGCAATGCGGAGAAATTACTGTTTGTGCATTTACAATATTCATTGATTTTTGCCATTGAAAAACATCATGTTATTCATATACCAGAAATGATTGAAGCTACTGACTGAATGAAAGGAGCTGGCATCTCACTCTCTTTGAATCTTCTTTATCATGCTAAGAGGAGCAGGAAAAAGCAAAAAATTTCAGAATTGCACCTTGCAATGCGGAGAAATTACTGTTTGTGCATTTACAATATTCATTGATTTTTCCAATTGAAAAACGTCCAGAAATGATTGAAGCTACTGACTGAATGAAAGGAACTGGCATCTCACTCTCTTTGAATCTTCTTTATCATGCTAAGAGGAGCAGGAAAAAGCAAAAAATTTCAGAATTGCACCTTGCAATGCGGAGAAATTACTGTTTGTGCATTTACAAAATTCATTGATTTTTGCCATTGAAAAACATCATGTTATTCATATACCAGAAATGTTTGAAGCTACTGACTGAATGAAAGGAGCTGACATCTCACTCTCTTTGAATCTTCTTTATCATGCTAAGAGGAGCAGGAAAAAGCAAAAAATTTCAGAATTGCACCTTGCAATGTGGAGAAATTACTGTTTGTGCATTTACAATATTCATTGATTTTTACCATTGAAAAACGTCCAGAAATGATTGAAGCTACTGACTGAATGAAAGTAGCTGGCATCTCACTCTCTTTGAATCTTCTTTATCATGCTAAGAGGAGCAGGAAAAAGCAAAAAATTTCAGACTTGCACCTTGCAATGCGGAGAAATTACTGTTTGTGCATTTACAATATTCATTGATTTTTGCCATTGAAAAACATCATGTTATTCATATACCAGAAATGTTTGAAGCTACTGACTGAATGAAAGGAGCTGGCATCTCACTCTCTTTGAATCTTCTTTATCATGCTAAGAGGAGCAGGAAAAAGCAAAAAATTTCAGAATTGCACCTTGCAATGCGGAGAAATTACTGTTTGTGCATTTACAATATTCATTGATTTTTGCAATTGAAAAACGTCCAGAAATGATTGAAGCTACTGACTGAATGAAAGGAGCTGGCATCTCACTCTCTTTGAATCTTGTTTATCATGCTAAGAGGAGCAGGAAAAAGCGAAAAATTTCAGAATTGCACCTTGCAATGCGGAGAAATTACTGTTTGTGCATTTACAATATTCATTGATTTTTGCCATTGAAAAACGTCCAGAAATGATTGAAGCTACTGACTGAATGAAAGGAGCTGGCATCTCACTCTCTTTGAATCTTCTTTATCATGCTAAGAGGAGCAGGAAAAAGCAAAAAAATTCAGAATTGCACCTTGCAATGCGGAGAAATTACTGTTTGTGCATTTACAATATTCATTGATTTTTGCCATTGAAAAACATCATGTTATTCATATACCAGAAATGATTGAAGCTACTGACTGAATGAAAGGAGCTGGCATCTCACTCTCTTTGAATCTTGTTTATCATGCTAAGAGGAGCAGGAAAAAGCAAAAAATTTCAGAATTGCACCTTGCAATGCGGAGAAATTACTGTTTGTGCATTTACAATATTCATTGATTTTTGCCATTGAAAAACGTCCAGAAATGATTGAAGCTACTGACTGAATGAAAGGAGCTGGCATCTCACTCTCTTTGAATCTTCTTTATCATGCTATGAGGAGCAGGAAAAAGCAAAAAATTTCAGAATTGCACCTTGCAATGCGGAGAAATTACTGTTTGTGCATTTACAATATTCATTGATTTTTGCCATTGAAAAACATCATGTTATTCATATACCAGAAATGATTGAAGCTACTGACTGAATGAAAGGAGCTGGCATCTCACTCTCTTTGAATCTTCTTTATCATGCTAAGAGGAGCAGGAAAAAGCAAAAAATTTCAGAATTGCACCTTGCAATGCGGAGAAATTACTGTTTGTGCATTTACAATATTCATTGATTTTTGCCATTGAAAAACGTCCAGAAATGATTGAAGCTACTGACTGAATGAAAGGAACTGGCATCTCACTCTCTTTGAATCTTCTTTATCATGCTAAGAGGAGCAGGAAAAAGCAAAAAATTTCAGAATTGCACCTTGCAATGCGGAGAAATTACTGTTTGTGCATTTACAAAATTCATTGATTTTTGCCATTGAAAAACATCATGTTATTCATATACCAGAAATGTTTGAAGCTACTGACTGAATGAAAGGAGCTGACATCTCACTCTCTTTGAATCTTCTTTATCATGCTAAGAGGAGCAGGAAAAAGCAAAAAATTTCAGAATTGCACCTTGCAATGCGGAGAAATTACTGTTTGTGCATTTACAATATTCATTGATTTTTGCCATTGAAAAACGTCCAGAAATGATTGAAGCTACTGACTGAATGAAAGGAGCTGGCATCTCACTCTCTTTGAATCTTCTTTATCATGCTAAGAGGAGCAGGAAAAAGCAAAAAATTTCAGAATTGCACCTTGCAATGCGGAGAAATTACTGTTTGTGCATTTACAATATTCATTGATTTTTGCCATTGAAAAACGTCCAGAAATGATTGAAGCTACTGACTGAATGAAAGGAGCTGGCATCTCACTCTCTTTGAATCTTCTTTATCATGCTAAGAGGAGCAGGAAAAAGCAAAAAATTTCAGAATTGCACCTTGCAATGCGGAGAAATTACTGTTTGTGCATTTACAATATTCATTGATTTTTGCCATTGAAAAACATCATGTTATTCATATACCAGAAATGATTGAAGCTACTGACTGAATGAAAGGAGCTGGCATCTCACTCTCTTTGAATCTTCTTTATCATGCTAAGAGGAGCAGGAAAAAGCAAAAAATTTCAGAATTGCACCTTGCAATGCGGAGAAATTACTGTTTGTGCATTTACAATATTCATTGATTTTTGCCATTGAAAAACGTCCAGAAATGATTGAAGCTACTGACTGAATGAAAGGAACTGGCATCTCACTCTCTTTGAATCTTCTTTATCATGCTAAGAGGAGCAGGAAAAAGCAAAAAATTTCAGAATTGCACCTTGCAATGCGGAGAAATTACTGTTTGTGCATTTACAAAATTCATTGATTTTTGCCATTGAAAAACATCATGTTATTCATATACCAGAAATGTTTGAAGCTACTGACTGAATGAAAGGAGCTGACATCTCACTCTCTTTGAATCTTCTTTATCATGCTAAGAGGAGCAGGAAAAAGCAAAAAATTTCAGAATTGCACCTTGCAATGCGGAGAAATTACTGTTTGTGCATTTACAATATTCATTGATTTTTGCCATTGAAAAACGTCCAGAAATGATTGAAGCTACTGACTGAATGAAAGGAGCTGGCATCTCACTCTCTTTGAATCTTCTTTATCATGCTAAGAGGAGCAGGAAAAAGCAAAAAATTTCAGAATTGCACCTTGCAATGCGGAGAAATTACTGTTTGTGCATTTACAATATTCATTGATTTTTGCCATTGAAAAACATCATGTTATTCATATACCAGAAATAATTGAAGCTACTGACTGAATGAAAGGAGCTGGCATCTCACTCTCTTTGAATCTTCTTTATCATGCTAAGAGGAGCAGGAAAAAGCAAAAAATTTCAGAATTGCACCTTGCAATGTGGAGAAATTACTGTTTGTGCATTTACAATATTCATTGATTTTTACCATTGAAAAACGTCCAGAAATGATTGAAGCTACTGACTGAATGAAAGTAGCTGGCATCTCACTCTCTTTGAATCTTCTTTATCATGCTAAGAGGAGCAGGAAAAAGCAAAAAATTTCAGACTTGCACCTTGCAATGCGGAGAAATTACTGTTTGTGCATTTACAATATTCATTGATTTTTGCCATTGAAAAACATCATGTTATTCATATACCAGAAATGTTTGAAGCTACTGACTGAATGAAAGGAGCTGGCATCTCACTCTCTTTGAATCTTCTTTATCATGCTAAGAGGAGCAGGAAAAAGCAAAAAATTTCAGAATTGCACCTTGCAATGCGGAGAAATTACTGTTTGTGCATTTACAATATTCATTGATTTTTGCCATTGAAAAACGTCCAGAAATGATTGAAGCTACTGACTGAATGAAAGAAGCTGGCATCTCACTCTCTTTGAATCTTGTTTATCATGCTAAGAGGAGCAGGAAAAAGCAAAAAATTTCAGAATTGCACCTTGCAATGCGGAGAAATTACTGTTTGTGCATTTACAATATTCATTGATTTTTGCCATTGAAAAACGTCCAGAAATGATTGAAGCTACTGACTGAATGAAAGGAGCTGGCATCTCACTCTCTTTGAATCTTCTTTATCATGCTAAGAGGAGCAGGAAAAAGCAAAAAAATTCAGAATTGCACCTTGCAATGCGGAGAAATTACTGTTTGTGCATTTACAATATTCATTGATTTTTGCCATTGAAAAACATCATGTTATTCATATACCAGAAATGATTGAAGCTACTGACTGAATGAAAGGAGCTGGCATCTCACTCTCTTTGAATCTTCTTTATCATGCTAAGAGGAGCAGGAAAAAGCAAAAAATTTCAGAATTTCACCTTGCAATGCGGAGAAATTACTGTTTGTGCATTTACAATATTCATTGATTTTTGCCATTGAAAAACGTCCAGAAATGATTGAAGCTACTGACTGAATGAAAGGAGCTGGCATCTCACTCTCTTTGAATCTTCTTTATCATGCTAAGAGGAGCAGGAAAAAGCAAAAAATTTCAGAATTGCACCTTGCAATGCGGAGAAATTACTGTTTGTGCATTTACAATATTCATTGATTTTTGCCATTGAAAAACATCATGTTATTCATATACCAGAAATGATTGAAGCTACTGACTGAATGAAAGGAGCTGGCATCTCACTCTCTTTGAATCTTCTTTATCATGCTAAGAGGAGCAGGAAAAAGCAAAAAATTTCAGAATTGCACCTTGCAATGCGGAGAAATTACTGTTTGTGCATTTACAATATTCATTGATTTTTGCCATTGAAAAACGTCCAGAAATGATTGAAGCTACTGACTGAATGAAAGGAACTGGCATCTCACTCTCTTTGAATCTTCTTTATCATGCTAAGAGGAGCAGGAAAAAGCAAAAAATTTCAGAATTGCACCTTGCAATGCGGAGAAATTACTGTTTGTGCATTTACAAAATTCATTGATTTTTGCCATTGAAAAACATCATGTTATTCATATACCAGAAATGTTTGAAGCTACTGACTGAATGAAAGGAGCTGACATCTCACTCTCTTTGAATCTTCTTTATCATGCTAAGAGGAGCAGGAAAAAGCAAAAAATTTCAGAATTGCACCTTGCAATGCGGAGAAATTACTGTTTGTGCATTTACAATATTCATTGATTTTTGCCATTGAAAAACGTCCAGAAATGATTGAAGCTACTGACTGAATGAAAGGAGCTGGCATCTCACTCTCTTTGAATCTTCTTTATCATGCTAAGAGGAGCAGGAAAAAGCAAAAAATTTCAGAATTGCACCTTGCAATGCGGAGAAATTACTGTTTGTGCATTTACAATATTCATTGATTTTTGCCATTGAAAAACGTCCAGAAATGATTGAAGCTACTGACTGAATGAAAGGAGCTGGCATCTCACTCTCTTTGAATCTTCTTTATCATGCTAAGAGGAGCAGGAAAAAGCAAAAAATTTCAGAATTGCACCTTGCAATACGGAGAAATTACTGTTTGTGCATTTACAATATTCATTGATTTTTGCCATTGAAAAACATCATGTTATTCATATACCAGAAATGATTGAAGCTACTGACTGAATGAAAGGAGCTGGCATCTCACTCTCTTTGAATCTTCTTTATCATGCTAAGAGGAGCAGGAAAAAGCAAAAAATTTCAGAATTGCACCTTGCAATGCGGAGAAATTACTGTTTGTGCATTTACAAAATTCATTGATTTTTGCCATTGAAAAACGTCCAGAAATGATTGAAGCTACTGACTGAATGAAAGGAGCTGGCATCTCACTCTCTTTGAATCTTCTTTATCATGCTAAGAGGAGCAGGAAAAAGCAAAAAATTTCAGAATTGCACCTTGCAATGCGGAGAAATTACTGTTTGTGCATTTACAATATTCATTGATTTTTGCCATTGAAAAACATCATGTTATTCATATACCAGAAATGATTGAAGCTACTGACTGAATGAAAGGAGCTGGCATCTCACTCTCTTTGAATCTTCTTTATCATGCTAAGAGGAGCAGGAAAAAGCAAAAAATTTCAGAATTGCACCTTGCAATGTGGAGAAATTACTGTTTGTGCATTTACAATATTCATTGATTTTTACCATTGAAAAACGTCCAGAAATGATTGAAGCTACTGACTGAATGAAAGTAGCTGGCATCTCACTCTCTTTGAATCTTCTTTATCATGCTAAGAGGAGCAGGAAAAAGCAAAAAATTTCAGACTTGCACCTCGCAATGCGGAGAAATTACTGTTTGTGCATTTACAATATTCATTGATTTTTGCCATTGAAAAACATCATGTTATTCATATACCAGAAATGTTTGAAGCTACTGACTGAATGAAAGGAGCTGGCATCTCACTCTCTTTGAATCTTCTTTATCATGCTAAGAGGAGCAGGAAAAAGCAAAAAATTTCAGAATTGCACCTTGCAATGCGGAGAAATTACTGTTTGTGCATTTACAATATTCATTGATTTTTGCCATTGAAAAACGTCCAGAAATGATTGAAGCTACTGACTGAATGAAAGGAGCTGGCATCTCACTCTCTTTGAATCTTCTTTATCATGCTAAGAGGAGCAGGAAAAAGCAAAAAATTTCAGAATTGCACCTTGCAATGCGGAGAAATTACTGTTTGTGCATTTACAATATTCATTGATTTTTGCCATTGAAAAACATCATGTTATTCATATACCAGAAATGATTGAAGCTACTGACTGAATGAAAGGAGCTGGCATCTCACTCTCTTTGAATCTTCTTTATCATGCTAAGAGGAGCAGGAAAAAGCAAAAAATTTCAGAATTGCACCTTGCAATGCGGAGAAATTACTGTTTGTGCATTTACAATATTCATTGATTTTTGCCATTGAAAAACGTCCAGAAATGATTGAAGCTACTGACTGAATGAAAGGAACTGGCATCTCACTCTCTTTGAATCTTCTTTATCATGCTAAGAGGAGCAGGAAAAAGCAAAAAATTTCAGAATTGCACCTTGCAATGCGGAGAAATTACTGTTTGTGCATTTACAAAATTCATTGATTTTTGCCATTGAAAAACGTCCAGAAATGATTGAAGCTACTGACTGAATGAAAGGAGCTGGCATCTCACTCTCTTTGAATCTTCTTTATCATGCTAAGAGGAGCAGGAAAAAGCAAAAAATTTCAGAATTGCACCTTGCAATGCGGAGAAATTACTGTTTGTGCATTTACAATATTCATTGATTTTTGCCATTGAAAAACATCATGTTATTCATATACCAGAAATGATTGAAGCTACTGACTGAATGAAAGGAGCTGGCATCTCACTCTCTTTGAATCTTCTTTATCATGCTAAGAGGAGCAGGAAAAAGCAAAAAATTTCAGAATTGCACCTTGCAATGTGGAGAAATTACTGTTTGTGCATTTACAATATTCATTGATTTTTACCATTGAAAAACGTCCAGAAATGATTGAAGCTACTGACTGAATGAAAGTAGCTGGCATCTCACTCTCTTTGAATCTTCTTTATCATGCTAAGAGGAGCAGGAAAAAGCAAAAAATTTCAGACTTGCACCTCGCAATGCGGAGAAATTACTGTTTGTGCATTTACAATATTCATTGATTTTTGCCATTGAAAAACATCATGTTATTCATATACCAGAAATGTTTGAAGCTACTGACTGAATGAAAGGAGCTGGCATCTCACTCTCTTTGAATCTTCTTTATCATGCTAAGAGGAGCAGGAAAAAGCAAAAAATTTCAGAATTGCACCTTGCAATGCGGAGAAATTACTGTTTGTGCATTTACAATATTCATTGATTTTTGCCATTGAAAAACGTCCAGAAATGATTGAAGCTACTGACTGAATGAAAGGAGCTGGCATCTCACTCTCTTTGAATCTTGTTTATCATGCTAAGAGGAGCAGGAAAAAGCAAAAAATTTCAGAATTGCACCTTGCAATGCGGAGAAATTACTGTTTGTGCATTTACAATATTCATTGATTTTTGCCATTGAAAAACGTCCAGAAATGATTGAAGCTACTGACTGAATGAAAGGAGCTGGCATCTCACTCTCTTTGAATCTTCTTTATCATGCTAAGAGGAGCAGGAAAAAGCAAAAAAATTCAGAATTGCACCTTGCAATGCGGAGAAATTACTGTTTGTGCATTTACAATATTCATTGATTTTTGCCATTGAAAAACATCATGTTATTCATATACCAGAAATGATTGAAGCTACTGACTGAATGAAAGGAGCTGGCATCTCACTCTCTTTGAATCTTCTTTATCATGCTGAGGAGCAGGAAAAAGCAAAAAATTTCAGAATTGCACCTTGCAATGCGGAGAAATTACTGTTTGTGCATTTACAATATTCATTGATTTTTGCCATTGAAAAACGTCCAGAAATGATTGAAGCTACTGACTGAATGAAAGGAACTGGCATCTCACTCTCTTTGAATCTTCTTTATCATGCTAAGAGGAGCAGGAAAAAGCAAAAAATTTCAGAATTGCACCTTGCAATGCGGAGAAATTACTGTTTGTGCATTTACAAAATTCATTGATTTTTGCCATTGAAAAACATCATGTTATTCATATACCAGAAATGTTTGAAGCTACTGACTGAATGAAAGGAGCTGACATCTCACTCTCTTTGAATCTTCTTTATCATGCTAAGAGGAGCAGGAAAAAGCAAAAAATTTCAGAATTGCACCTTGCAATGCGGAGAAATTACTGTTTGTGCATTTACAATATTCATTGATTTTTGCCATTGAAAAACGTCCAGAAATGATTGAAGCTACTGACTGAATGAAAGGAGCTGGCATCTCACTCTCTTTGAATCTTCTTTATCATGCTAAGAGGAGCAGGAAAAAGCAAAAAATTTCAGAATTGCACCTTGCAATGCGGAGAAATTACTGTTTGTGCATTTACAATGTTCATTGATTTTTGCCATTGAAAAACATCATGTTATTCATATACCAGAAATGTTTGAAGCTACTGACTGAATGAAAGGAGCTGGCATCTCACTCTCTTTGAATCTTCTTTATCATGCTAAGAGGAGCAGGAAAAAGCAAAAAATTTCAGAATTGCACCTTGCAATGCGGAGAAATTACTGTTTGTGCATTTACAATATTCATTGATTTTTGCCATTGAAAAACATCATGTTATTCATATACCAGAAATGATTGAAGCTACTGACTGAATGAAAGGAGCTGGCATCTCACTCTCTTTGAATCTTCTTTATCATGCTAAGAGGAGCAGGAAAAAGCAAAAAATTTCAGAATTGCACCTTGCAATGCGGAGAAATTACTGTTTGTGCATTTACAATATTCATTGATTTTTGCCATTGAAAAACGTCCAGAAATGATTGAAGCTACTGACTGAATGAAAGGAGCTGGCATCTCACTCTCTTTGAATCTTCTTTATCATGCTAAGAGGAGCAGGAAAAAGCAAAAAATTTCAGAATTGCACCTTGCAATGCAGAGAAATTACTGTTTGTGCATTTACAATATTCATTGATTTTTGCCATTGAAAAACATCATGTTATTCATATACCAGAAATGTTTGAAGCTACTGACTGAATGAAAGGAGCTGGCATCTCACTCTCTTTGAATCTTCTTTATCATGCTAAGAGGAGCAGGAAAAAGCAAAAAATTTCAGAATTGCACCTTGCAATGCGGAGAAATTACTGTTTGTGCATTTACAATATTCATTGATTTTTGCCATTGAAAAACGTCCAGAAATGATTGAAGCTACTGACTGAATGAAAGGAGCTGGCATCTCACTCTCTTTGAATCTTCTTTATCATGCTAAGAGGAGCAGGAAAAAGCAAAAAATTTCAGAATTGCACCTTGCAATGCGGAGAAATTACTGTTTGTGCATTTACAATATTCATTGATTTTTGCCATTGAAAAACATCATGTTATTCATATACCAGAAATGATTGAAGCTACTGACTGAATGAAAGGAGCTGGCATCTCGCTCTCTTTGAATCTTCTTTATCATGCTAAGAGGAGCAGGAAAAAGCAAAAAATTTCAGAATTGCACTTTGCAATGCGGAGAAATTACTGTTTGTGCATTTACAATATTCATTGATTTTTGCCATTGAAAAACGTCCAGAAATGATTGAAGCTACTGACTGAATGAAAGGAGCTGGCATCTCACTCTCTTTGAATCTTCTTTATCATGCTAAGAGGAGCAGGAAAAAGCAAAAAATTTCAGAATTGCACCTTGCAATGTGGAGAAATTACTGTTTGTGCATTTACAATATTCATTGATTTTTGCCATTGAAAAACATCATGTTATTCATATACCAGAAATGATTGAAGCTACTGACTGAATGAAAGGAGCTGGCATCTCACTCTCTTTGAATCTTCTTTATCATGCTAAGAGGAGCAGGAAAAAGCAAAAAATTTCAGAATTGCACCTTGCAATGCGGAGAAATTACTGTTTGTGCATTTACAATATTCATTGATTTTTGCCATTGAAAAACATCATGTTATTCATATACCAGAAATGATTGAAGCTACTGACTGAATGAAAGGAGCTGGCATCTCGCTCTCTTTGAATCTTCTTTATCATGCTAAGAGGAGCAGGAAAAAGCAAAAAATTTCAGAATTGCACTTTGCAATGCGGAGAAATTACTGTTTGTGCATTTACAATATTCATTGATTTTTGCCATTGAAAAACGTCCAGAAATGATTGAAGCTACTGACTGAATGAAAGGAGCTGGCATCTCACTCTCTTTGAATCTTCTTTATCATGCTAAGAGGAGCAGGAAAAAGCAAAAAATTTCAGAATTGCACCTTGCAATGTGGAGAAATTACTGTTTGTGCATTTACAATATTCATTGATTTTTGCCATTGAAAAACATCATGTTATTCATATACCAGAAATGATTGAAGCTACTGACTGAATGAAAGGAGCTGGCATCTCACTCTCTTTGAATCTTCTTTATCATGCTAAGAGGAGCAGGAAAAAGCAAAAAATTTCAGAATTGCACCTTGCAATGCGGAGAAATTACTGTTTGTGCATTTACAATATTCATTGATTTTTGCCATTGAAAAACGTCCAGAAATGATTGAAGCTACTGACTGAATGAAAGGAACTGGCATCTCACTCTCTTTGAATCTTCTTTATCATGCTAAGAGGAGCAGGAAAAAGCAAAAAATTTCAGAATTGCACCTTGCAATGTGGAGAAATTACTGTTTGTGCATTTACAATATTCATTGATTTTTGCCATTGAAAAACATCATGTTATTCATATACCAGAAATGATTGAAGCTACTGACTGAATGAAAGGAGCTGGCATCTCACTCTCTTTGAATCTTCTTTATCATGCTAAGAGGAGCAGGAAAAAGCAAAAAATTTCAGAATTGCACCTTGCAATGCGGAGAAATTACTGTTTGTGCATTTACAATATTCATTGATTTTTGCCATTGAAAAACGTCCAGAAATGATTGAAGCTACTGACTGAATGAAAGGAGCTGGCATCTCACTCTCTTTGAATCTTCTTTATCATGCTAAGAGGAGCAGGAAAAAGCAAAAAATTTCAGAATTGCACCTTGCAATGCGGAGAAATTACTGTTTGTGCTTTTACAATATTCATTGATTTTTGCCATTGAAAAACATCATGTTATTCATATACCAGAAATGTTTGAAGCTACTGACTGAATGAAAGGAGCTGGCATCTAACTCTCTTTGAATCTTCTTTATCATGCTAAGAGGAGCAGGAAAAAGCAAAAAATTTCAGAATTGCACCTTGCAATGCGGAGAAATTACTGTTTGTGCATTTACAATATTCATTGATTTTTGCCATTGAAAAACGTCCAGAAATGATTGAAGCTACTGACTGAATGAAAAGAGCTGGCATCTCACTCTCTTTGAATCTTCTTTATCATGCTAAGAGGAGCAGGAAAAAGCAAAAAATTTCAGAATTGCACCTTGCAATGCGGAGAAATTACTGTTTGTGCATTTACAATATTCATTGATTTTTGCCATTGAAAAACGTCCAGAAATGATTGAAGCTACTGACTGAATGAAAGGAGCTGGCATCTCACTCTCTTTGAATCTTCTTTATCATGCTAAGAGGAGCAGGAAAAAGCAAAAAATTTCAGAATTGCAACTTGCAATGCGGAGAAATTACTGTTTGTGCATTTACAATATTCATTGATTTTTGCCATTGAAAAACATCATGTTATTCATATACCAGAAATGATTGAAGCTACTGACTGAATGAAAGGAGCTGGCATCTCACTCTCTTTGAATCTTCTTTATCATGCTAAGAGGAGCAGGAAAAAGCAAAAAATTTCAGAATTGCACCTTGCAATGCGGAGAAATTACTGTTTGTGCATTTACAATATTCATTGATTTTTGCCATTGAAAAACGTCCAGAAATGATTGAAGCTACTGACTGAATGAAAGGAGCTGGCATCTCACTCTCTTTGAATCTTCTTTATCATGCTAAGAGGAGCAGGAAAAAGCAAAAAAATTCAGAATTGCACCTTGCAATGCGGAGAAATTACTGTTTGTGCATTTACAATATTCATTGATTTTTGCCATTGAAAAACATCATGTTATTCATATACCAGAAATGTTTGAAGCTACTGACTGAATGAAAGGAGCTGGCATCTCACTCTCTTTGAATCTTCTTTATCATGCTAAGAGGAGCAGGAAAAAGCAAAAAATTTCAGAATTGCACCTTGCAATGCGGAGAAATTACTGTTTGTGCATTTACAATATTCATTGATTTTTGCCATTGAAAAACGTCCAGAAATGATTGAAGCTACTGACTGAATGAAAGGAGCTGGCATCTCACTCTCTTTGAATCTTCTTTATCATGCTAAGAGGAGCAGGAAAAAGCAAAAAATTTCAGAATTGCACCTTGCAATGCGGAGAAATTACTGTTTGTGCATTTACAATATTCATTGATTTTTGCCATTGAAAAACATCATGTTATTCATATACCAGAAATGATTGAAGCTACTGACTGAATGAAAGGAGCTGGCATCTCGCTCTCTTTGAATCTTCTTTATCATGCTAAGAGGAGCAGGAAAAAGCAAAAAATTTCAGAATTGCACTTTGCAATGCGGAGAAATTACTGTTTGTGCATTTACAATATTCATTGATTTTTGCCATTGAAAAACGTCCAGAAATGATTGAAGCTACTGACTGAATGAAAGGAGCTGGCATCTCACTCTCTTTGAATCTTCTTTATCATGCTAAGAGGAGCAGGAAAAAGCAAAAAATTTCAGAATTGCACCTTGCAATGCGGAGAAATTACTGTTTGTGCATTTACAATATTCATTGATTTTTGCCATTGAAAAACGTCCAGAAATGATTGAAGCTACTGACTGAATGAAAGGAGCTGGCATCTCACTCTCTTTGAATCTTCTTTATCATGCTAAGAGGAGCAGGAAAAAGCAAAAAATTTCAGAATTGCACCTTGCAATGCGGAGAAATTACTGTTTGTGCTTTTACAATATTCATTGATTTTTGCCATTGAAAAACATCATGTTATTCATATACCAGAAATGTTTGAAGCTACTGACTGAATGAAAGGAGCTGGCATCTAACTCTCTTTGAATCTTCTTTATCATGCTAAGAGGAGCAGGAAAAAGCAAAAAATTTCAGAATTGCACCTTGCAATGCGGAGAAATTACTGTTTGTGCATTTACAATATTCATTGATTTTTGCCATTGAAAAACGTCCAGAAATGATTGAAGCTACTGACTGAATGAAAAGAGCTGGCATCTCACTCTCTTTGAATCTTCTTTATCATGCTAAGAGGAGCAGGAAAAAGCAAAAAATTTCAGAATTGCACCTTGCAATGCGGAGAAATTACTGTTTGTGCATTTACAATATTCATTGATTTTTGCCATTGAAAAACGTCCAGAAATGATTGAAGCTACTGACTGAATGAAAGGAGCTGGCATCTCACTCTCTTTGAATCTTCTTTATCATGCTAAGAGGAGCAGGAAAAAGCAAAAAATTTCAGAATTGCAACTTGCAATGCGGAGAAATTACTGTTTGTGCATTTACAATATTCATTGATTTTTGCCATTGAAAAACATCATGTTATTCATATACCAGAAATGATTGAAGCTACTGACTGAATGAAAGGAGCTGGCATCTCACTCTCTTTGAATCTTCTTTATCTTGCTAAGAGGAGCAGGAAAAAGCAAAAAATTTCAGAATTGCACCTTGCAATGCGGAGAAATTACTGTTTGTGCATTTACAATATTCATTGATTTTTGCCATTGAAAAACGTCAAGAAATGATTGAAGCTACTGACTGAATGAAAGGAGCTGGCATCTCACTCTCTTTGAATCTTCTTTATCATGCTAAGAGGAGCAGGAAAAAGCAAAAAATTTCAGAATTGCACCTTGCAATGCGGAGAAATTACTGTTTGTGCATTTACAATATTCATTGATTTTTGCCATTGAAAAACGTCCAGAAATGATTGAAGCTACTGACTGAATGAAAGGAGCTGGCATCTCACTCTCTTTGAATCTTCTTTATCATGCTAAGAGGAGCAGGAAAAAGCAAAAAATTTCAGAATTGCACCTTGCAATGCGGAGAAATTACTGTTTGTGCATTTACAATATTCATTGATTTTTGCCATTGAAAAACGTCCAGAAATGATTGAAGCTACTGACTGAATGAAAGGAGCTGGCATCTCACTCTCTTTGAATCTTCTTTATCATGCTAAGAGGAGCAGGAAAAAGCAAAAAATTTCAGAATTGCAACTTGCAATGCGGAGAAATTACTGTTTGTGCATTTACAATATTCATTGATTTTTGCCATTGAAAAACATCATGTTATTCATATACCAGAAATGATTGAAGCTACTGACTGAATGAAAGGAGCTGGCATCTCACTCTCTTTGAATCTTCTTTATCTTGCTAAGAGGAGCAGGAAAAAGCAAAAAATTTCAGAATTGCACCTTGCAATGCGGAGAAATTACTGTTTGTGCATTTACAATATTCATTGATTTTTGCCATTGAAAAACGTCAAGAAATGATTGAAGCTACTGACTGAATGAAAGGAGCTGGCATCTCACTCTCTTTGAATCTTCTTTATCATGCTAAGAGGAGCAGGAAAAAGCAAAAAATTTCAGAATTGCACCTTGCAATGCGGAGAAATTACTGTTTGTGCTTTTACAATATTCATTGATTTTTGCCATTGAAAAACATCATGTTATTCATATACAAGAAATGTTTGAAGCTACTGACTGAATGAAAGGAGCTGGCATCTCACTCTCTTTGAATCTTCTTTATCATGCTAAGAGGAGCAGGAAAAAGCAAAAAATTTCAGAATTGCACCTTGCAATGCGGAGAAATTACTGTTTGTGCATTTACAATATTCATTGATTTTTGCCATTGAAAAACGTCCAGAAATGATTGAAGCTACTGACTGAATGAAAGGAGCTGGCATCTCACTCTCTTTGAATCTTCTTTATCATGCTAAGAGGAGCAGGAAAAAGCAAAAAATTTCAGAATTGCACCTTGCAATGCGGAGAAATTACTGTTTGTGCATTTACAATATTCATTGATTTTTGCCATTGAAAAACGTCCAGAAATGATTGAAGCTACTGACTGAATGAAAAGAGCTGGCATCTCACTCTCTTTGAATCTTCTTTATCATGCTAAGAGGAGCAGGAAAAAGCAAAAAATTTCAGAATTGCACCTTGCAATGCGGAGAAATTACTGTTTGTGCATTTACAATATTCATTGATTTTTGCCATTGAAAAACGTCCAGAAATGATTGAAGCTACTGACTGAATGAAAGGAGCTGGCATCTCACTCTCTTTGAATCTTCTTTATCATGCTAAGAGGAGCAGGAAAAAGCAAAAAATTTCAGAATTGCAACTTGCAATGCGGAGAAATTACTGTTTGTGCATTTACAATATTCATTGATTTTTGCCATTGAAAAACATCATGTTATTCATATACCAGAAATGATTGAAGCTACTGACTGAATGAAAGGAGCTGGCATCTCACTCTCTTTGAATCTTCTTTATCTTGCTAAGAGGAGCAGGAAAAAGCAAAAAATTTCAGAATTGCACCTTGCAATGCGGAGAAATTACTGTTTGTGCATTTACAATATTCATTGATTTTTGCCATTGAAAAACGTCAAGAAATGATTGAAGCTACTGACTGAATGAAAGGAGCTGGCATCTCACTCTCTTTGAATCTTCTTTATCATGCTAAGAGGAGCAGGAAAAAGCAAAAAATTTCAGAATTGCACCTTGCAATGCGGAGAAATTACTGTTTGTGCATTTACAATATTCATTGATTTTTGCCATTGAAAAACGTCCAGAAATGATTGAAGCTACTGACTGAATGAAAGGAGCTGGCATCTCACTCTCTTTGAATCTTCTTTATCATGCTAAGAGGAGCAGGAAAAAGCAAAAAATTTCAGAATTGCACCTTGCAATGCGGAGAAATTACTGTTTGTGCATTTACAATATTCATTGATTTTTGCCATTGAAAAACGTCCAGAAATGATTGAAGCTACTGACTGAATGAAAGGAGCTGGCATCTCACTCTCTTTGAATCTTCTTTATCATGCTAAGAGGAGCAGGAAAAAGCAAAAAATTTCAGAATTGCAACTTGCAATGCGGAGAAATTACTGTTTGTGCATTTACAATATTCATTGATTTTTGCCATTGAAAAACATCATGTTATTCATATACCAGAAATGATTGAAGCTACTGACTGAATGAAAGGAGCTGGCATCTCACTCTCTTTGAATCTTCTTTATCTTGCTAAGAGGAGCAGGAAAAAGCAAAAAATTTCAGAATTGCACCTTGCAATGCGGAGAAATTACTGTTTGTGCATTTACAATATTCATTGATTTTTGCCATTGAAAAACGTCAAGAAATGATTGAAGCTACTGACTGAATGAAAGGAGCTGGCATCTCACTCTCTTTGAATCTTCTTTATCATGCTAAGAGGAGCAGGAAAAAGCAAAAAATTTCAGAATTGCACCTTGCAATGCGGAGAAATTACTGTTTGTGCTTTTACAATATTCATTGATTTTTGCCATTGAAAAACATCATGTTATTCATATACAAGAAATGTTTGAAGCTACTGACTGAATGAAAGGAGCTGGCATCTCACTCTCTTTGAATCTTCTTTATCATGCTAAGAGGAGCAGGAAAAAGCAAAAAATTTCAGAATTGCACCTTGCAATGCGGAGAAATTACTGTTTGTGCATTTACAATATTCATTGATTTTTGCCATTGAAAAACGTCCAGAAATGATTGAAGCTACTGACTGAATGAAAGGAGCTGGCATCTCACTCTCTTTGAATCTTCTTTATCATGCTAAGAGGAGCAGGAAAAAGCAAAAAATTTCAGAATTGCACCTTGCAATGCGGAGAAATTACTGTTTGTGCATTTACAATATTCATTGATTTTTGCCATTGAAAAACATCATGTTATTCATATACCAGAAATGATTGAAGCTACTGACTGAATGAAAGGAGCTGGCATCTCGCTCTCTTTGAATCTTCTTTATCATGCTAAGAGGAGCAGGAAAAAGCAAAAAATTTCAGAATTGCACTTTGCAATGCGGAGAAATTACTGTTTGTGCATTTACAATATTCATTGATTTTTGCCATTGAAAAACGTCCAGAAATGATTGAAGCTACTGACTGAATGAAAGGAGCTGGCATCTCACTCTCTTTGAATCTTCTTTATCATGCTAAGAGGAGCAGGAAAAAGCAAAAAATTTCAGAATTGCACCTTGCAATGTGGAGAAATTACTGTTTGTGCATTTACAATATTCATTGATTTTTGCCATTGAAAAACATCATGTTATTCATATACCAGAAATGATTGAAGCTACTGACTGAATGAAAGGAGCTGGCATCTCACTCTCTTTGAATCTTCTTTATCATGCTAAGAGGAGCAGGAAAAAGCAAAAAATTTCAGAATTGCACCTTGCAATGCGGAGAAATTACTGTTTGTGCATTTACAATATTCATTGATTTTTGCCATTGAAAAACGTCCAGAAATGATTGAAGCTACTGACTGAATGAAAGGAGCTGGCATCTCACTCTCTTTGAATCTTCTTTATCATGCTAAGAGGAGCAGGAAAAAGCAAAAAATTTCAGAATTGCACCTTGCAATGCGGAGAAATTACTGTTTGTGCTTTTACAATATTCATTGATTTTTGCCATTGAAAAACATCATGTTATTCATATACAAGAAATGTTTGAAGCTACTGACTGAATGAAAGGAGCTGGCATCTCACTCTCTTTGAATCTTCTTTATCATGCTAAGAGGAGCAGGAAAAAGCAAAAAATTTCAGAATTGCACCTTGCAATGCGGAGAAATTACTGTTTGTGCATTTACAATATTCATTGATTTTTGCCATTGAAAAACGTCCAGAAATGATTGAAGCTACTGACTGAATGAAAGGAGCTGGCATCTCACTCTCTTTGAATCTTCTTTATCATGCTAAGAGGAGCAGGAAAAAGCAAAAAATTTCAGAATTGCACCTTGCAATGCGGAGAAATTACTGTTTGTGCATTTACAATATTCATTGATTTTTGCCATTGAAAAACGTCCAGAAATGATTGAAGCTACTGACTGAATGAAAGGAGCTGGCATCTCACTCTCTTTGAATCTTCTTTATCATGCTAAGAGGAGCAGGAAAAAGCAAAAAATTTCAGAATTGCACCTTGCAATGCGGAGAAATTACTGTTTGTGCATTTACAATATTCATTGATTTTTGCCATTGAAAAACATCATGTTATTCATATACCAGAAATGATTGAAGCTACTGACTGAATGAAAGGAGCTGGCATCTTACTCTCTTTGAATCTTCTTTGTCATGCTAAGAGGAGCAGGAAAAAGCAAAAAATTTCAGAATTGCACCTTGCAATGCGGAGAAATTACTGTTTGTGCATTTACAATATTCATTGATTTTTGCCATTGAAAAACGTACAGAAATGATTGAAGCTACTGACTGAATGAAAGGAGCTGGCATCTCACTCTCTTTGAATCTTCTTTATCATGCTAAGAGGAGCAGGAAAAAGCAAAAAATTTCAGAATTGCACCTTGCAATGCGGAGAAATTACTGTTTGTGCATTTACAATATTCATTGATTTTTGCCATTGAAAAACGTCCAGAAATGATTGAAGCTACTGACTGAATGAAAGGAGCTGGCATCTCACTCTCTTTGAATCTTCTTTATCATGCTAAGAGGAGCAGGAAAAAGCAAAAAATTTCAGAATTGCACCTTGCAATGCGGAGAAATTACTGTTTGTGCATTTACAATATTCATTGATTTTTGCCATTGAAAAACATCATGTTATTCATATACCAGAAATGATTGAAGCTACTGACTGAATGAAAGGAGCTGGCATCTCACTCTCTTTGAATCTTCTTTATCATGCTAAGAGGAGCAGGAAAAAGCAAAAAATTTCAGAATTGCACCTTGCAATGCGGAGAAATTACTGTTTGTGCATTTACAATATTCATTGATTTTTGCCATTGAAAAACGTCCAGAAATGATTGAAGCTACTGACTGAATGAAAGGAGCTGGCATCTCACTCTCTTTGAATCTTCTTTATCATGCTAAGAGGAGCAGGAAAAAGCAAAAAATTTCAGAATTGCACCTTGCAATGCGGAGAAATTACTGTTTGTGCTTTTACAATATTCATTGATTTTTGCCATTGAAAAACATCATGTTATTCATATACCAGAAATGTTTGAAGCTACTGACTGAATGAAAGGAGCTGGCATCTAACTCTCTTTGAATCTTCTTTATCATGCTAAGAGGAGCAGGAAAAAGCAAAAAATTTCAGAATTGCACCTTGCAATGCGGAGAAATTACTGTTTGTGCATTTACAATATTCATTGATTTTTGCCATTGAAAAACGTCCAGAAATGATTGAAGCTACTGACTGAATGAAAGGAGCTGGCATCTCACTCTCTTTGAATCTTCTTTATCATGCTAAGAGGAGCAGGAAAAAGCAAAAAATTTCAGAATTGCACCTTGCAATGCGGAGAAATTACTGTTTGTGCATTTACAATATTCATTGATTTTTGCCATTGAAAAACGTCCAGAAATGATTGAAGCTACTGACTGAATGAAAGGAGCTGGCATCTCACTCTCTTTGAATCTTCTTTATCATGCTAAGAGGAGCAGGAAAAAGCAAAAAATTTCAGAATTGCAACTTGCAATGCGGAGAAATTACTGTTTGTGCATTTACAATATTCATTGATTTTTGCCATTGAAAAACATCATGTTATTCATATACCAGAAATGATTGAAGCTACTGACTGAATGAAAGGAGCTGGCATCTCACTCTCTTTGAATCTTCTTTATCTTGCTAAGAGGAGCAGGAAAAAGCAAAAAATTTCAGAATTGCACCTTGCAATGCGGAGAAATTACTGTTTGTGCATTTACAATATTCATTGATTTTTGCCATTGAAAAACGTCAAGAAATGATTGAAGCTACTGACTGAATGGAAGGAGCTGGCATCTCACTCTCTTTGAATCTTCTTTATCATGCTAAGAGGAGCAGGAAAAAGCAAAAAATTTCAGAATTGCACCTTGCAATGCGGAGAAATTACTGTTTGTGCTTTTACAATATTCATTGATTTTTGCCATTGAAAAACATCATGTTATTCATATACAAGAAATGTTTGAAGCTACTGACTGAATGAAAGGAGCTGGCATCTCACTCTCTTTGAATCTTCTTTATCATGCTAAGAGGAGCAGGAAAAAGCAAAAAATTTCAGAATTGCACCTTGCAATGCGGAGAAATTACTGTTTGTGCATTTACAATATTCATTGATTTTTGCCATTGAAAAACGTCCAGAAATGATTGAAGCTACTGACTGAATGAAAGGAGCTGGCATCTCACTCTCTTTGAATCTTCTTTATCATGCTAAGAGGAGCAGGAAAAAGCAAAAAATTTCAGAATTGCACCTTGCAATGCGGAGAAATTACTGTTTGTGCATTTACAATATTCATTGATTTTTGCCATTGAAAAACGTCCAGAAATGATTGAAGCTACTGACTGAATGAAAGGAGCTGGCATCTCACTCTCTTTGAATCTTCTTTATCATGCTAAGAGGAGCAGGAAAAAGCAAAAAATTTCAGAATTGCACCTTGCAATGCGGAGAAATTACTGTTTGTGCATTTACAATATTCATTGATTTTTGCCATTGAAAAACATCATGTTATTCATATACCAGAAATGATTGAAGCTACTGACTGAATGAAAGGAGCTGGCATCTTACTCTCTTTGAATCTTCTTTGTCATGCTAAGAGGAGCAGGAAAAAGCAAAAAATTTAAGAATTGCACCTTGCAATGCGGAGAAATTACTGTTTGTGCATTTACAATATTCATTGATTTTTGCCATTGAAAAACGTCCAGAAATGATTGAAGCTACTGACTGAATGAAAGGAGCTGGCATCTCACTCTCTTTGAATCTTCTTTATCATGCTAAGAGGAGCAGGAAAAAGCAAAAAATTTCAGAATTGCACCTTGCAATGCGGAGAAATTACTGTTTGTGCATTTACAATATTCATTGATTTTTGCCATTGAAAAACGTCCAGAAATGATTGAAGCTACTGACTGAATGAAAAGAGCTGGCATCTCACTCTCTTTGAATCTTCTTTATCATGCTAAGAGGAGCAGGAAAAAGCAAAAAATTTCAGAATTGCACCTTGCAATGCGGAGAAATTACTGTTTGTGCATTTACAATATTCATTGATTTTTGCCATTGAAAAACGTCCAGAAATGATTGAAGCTACTGACTGAATGAAAGGAGCTGGCATCTCACTCTCTTTGAATCTTCTTTATCATGCTAAGAGGAGCAGGAAAAAGCAAAAAATTTCAGAATTGCAACTTGCAATGCGGAGAAATTACTGTTTGTGCATTTACAATATTCATTGATTTTTGCCATTGAAAAACATCATGTTATTCATATACCAGAAATGATTGAAGCTACTGACTGAATGAAAGGAGCTGGCATCTCACTCTCTTTGAATCTTCTTTATCTTGCTAAGAGGAGCAGGAAAAAGCAAAAAATTTCAGAATTGCACCTTGCAATGCGGAGAAATTACTGTTTGTGCATTTACAATATTCATTGATTTTTGCCATTGAAAAACGTCAAGAAATGATTGAAGCTACTGACTGAATGAAAGGAGCTGGCATCTCACTCTCTTTGAATCTTCTTTATCATGCTAAGAGGAGCAGGAAAAAGCAAAAAATTTCAGAATTGCACCTTGCAATGCGGAGAAATTACTGTTTGTGCTTTTACAATATTCATTGATTTTTGCCATTGAAAAACATCATGTTATTCATATACAAGAAATGTTTGAAGCTACTGACTGAATGAAAGGAGCTGGCATCTCACTCTCTTTGAATCTTCTTTATCATGCTAAGAGGAGCAGGAAAAAGCAAAAAATTTCAGAATTGCACCTTGCAATGCGGAGAAATTACTGTTTGTGCATTTACAATATTCATTGATTTTTGCCATTGAAAAACGTCCAGAAATGATTGAAGCTACTGACTGAATGAAAGGAGCTGGCATCTCACTCTCTTTGAATCTTCTTTATCATGCTAAGAGGAGCAGGAAAAAGCAAAAAATTTCAGAATTGCACCTTGCAATGCGGAGAAATTACTGTTTGTGCATTTACAATATTCATTGATTTTTGCCATTGAAAAACGTCCAGAAATGATTGAAGCTACTGACTGAATGAAAGGAGCTGGCATCTCACTCTCTTTGAATCTTCTTTATCATGCTAAGAGGAGCAGGAAAAAGCAAAAAATTTCAGAATTGCACCTTGCAATGCGGAGAAATTACTGTTTGTGCATTTACAATATTCATTGATTTTTGCCATTGAAAAACATCATGTTATTCATATACCAGAAATGATTGAAGCTACTGACTGAATGAAAGGAGCTGGCATCTTACTCTCTTTGAATCTTCTTTGTCATGCTAAGAGGAGCAGGAAAAAGCAAAAAATTTCAGAATTGCACCTTGCAATGCGGAGAAATTACTGTTTGTGCATTTACAATATTCATTGATTTTTGCCATTGAAAAACGTCCAGAAATGATTGAAGCTACTGACTGAATGAAAGGAGCTGGCATCTCACTCTCTTTGAATCTTCTTTATCATGCTAAGAGGAGCAGGAAAAAGCAAAAAATTTCAGAATTGCACCTTGCAATGCGGAGAAATTACTGTTTGTGCATTTACAATATTCATTGATTTTTGCCATTGAAAAACGTCCAGAAATGATTGAAGCTACTGACTGAATGAAAGGAGCTGGCATCTCACTCTCTTTGAATCTTCTTTATCATGCTAAGAGGAGCAGGAAAAAGCAAAAAATTTCAGAATTGCACCTTGCAATGCGGAGAAATTACTGTTTGTGCATTTACAATATTCATTGATTTTTGCCATTGAAAAACGTCCAGAAATGATTGAAGCTACTGACTGAATGAAAGGAGCTGGCATCTCACTCTCTTTGAATCTTCTTTATCATGCTAAGAGGAGCAGGAAAAAGCAAAAAATTTCAGAATTGCAACTTGCAATGCGGAGAAATTACTGTTTGTGCATTTACAATATTCATTGATTTTTGCCATTGAAAAACATCATGTTATTCATATACCAGAAATGATTGAAGCTACTGACTGAATGAAAGGAGCTGGCATCTCACTCTCTTTGAATCTTCTTTATCTTGCTAAGAGGAGCAGGAAAAAGCAAAAAATTTCAGAATTGCACCTTGCAATGCGGAGAAATTACTGTTTGTGCATTTACAATATTCATTGATTTTTGCCATTGAAAAACGTCAAGAAATGATTGAAGCTACTGACTGAATGAAAGGAGCTGGCATCTCACTCTCTTTGAATCTTCTTTATCATGCTAAGAGGAGCAGGAAAAAGCAAAAAATTTCAGAATTGCACCTTGCAATGCGGAGAAATTACTGTTTGTGCTTTTACAATATTCATTGATTTTTGCCATTGAAAAACATCATGTTATTCATATACAAGAAATGTTTGAAGCTACTGACTGAATGAAAGGAGCTGGCATCTCACTCTCTTTGAATCTTCTTTATCATGCTAAGAGGAGCAGGAAAAAGCAAAAAATTTCAGAATTGCACCTTGCAATGCGGAGAAATTACTGTTTGTGCATTTACAATATTCATTGATTTTTGCCATTGAAAAACGTCCAGAAATGATTGAAGCTACTGACTGAATGAAAGGAGCTGGCAT